>NC_092711.1:292881924-293208829 GCF_047496885.1 Scyliorhinus torazame | reverse complement strand
GGTTGTGGTATGTGTGTTCTAGGGTGCTATGTGTTTGGTGTCCCTATTGTACCTGTTTTCTGTATTTTGATAATGTTATTAAACTAAAATACTACCCAATAGTCCCCAGCCAATAGTAATCAGACAGGTTATAACAGGCAACAAATGCTCTGGGGACCCAGGTTCAAATCCCGCCACTACAGATAGTAAAATTTGAATTCAATAAAAGTCAAATGATGACCATGAAACTATTGCCAATTGTTGTAAAAACCCATCTGGTTCATTAGTGTCCTTTAGGGAAGGAAATCTGCTGTCCTTACCTGGTCAGGTCCACATGTAACTCCAGACCCACAGCAATGTGGTTGACTCTTAACTGCCCTCAGCTGATCCCTCACTCAACAATCCCAACACCAGCAGCTCCATTGCAGGAGTGGTGATTTTCATGGAGTCAGGTAAGCTTAGGAAGGCATGGTTCATACTATGTCAGAGGGGTAGCGAACCATTAGGACAGCCTGATCTGGTGTCAGGAACAATTTGACAGCCAAATTTAAAAGGTGTTGTCAACTTTACATGTCATAATTAGATGCTGTATGATCATTTTAGTATATTTTTACTGCAGTGAGAAGTTTGGGTTTAAGGTTAAGGCACCTGACACTCAGAGAGAATCATCAGGAACATAGACACACAGAGATCTGGGCATTCAGGTCCACAGATCCTGAAAAGTGGCAGCACAGATGGAAATGGTGGTAAAGAAGGCATATAGTATGCTTGCCTTCATCGGACTGGGTATCGCATATAAAAGCTCGCAAATTATGTTGCAGTTATATAGAACGTTGGTTAGGCCATATTTGGAATATCATGTCCAATTCTGGTTACCACACTACCAGAAGGACATGGAGAGTGTACAGAAAAGGTTTACCAGGACGTTGTCTGGTATGGAGGGTATTAGCTTTGAGAAGAGATTGAATAAACTGGGATTTTTCTCCCTAGAGAGACGGAGGCTGAGGGGCGACCTGATAGAAGTTTATAAAATGATGAGGGGTATAGATAGGGCGAACAGTTGGAGGCTTTTTCCTAGGCTACAAGGGAGAACAAGTTCAAGGTGAGAAGAAATAGGTTCAGTGAAGATGTGTGGAGGTTTTTTTTACACATAGGATGGTGGTGGCCTGGAATACACTTCCAAGTGAGGTACTTGAGGCAGATACGTTAAGACTTATCTGGATAGGCACATGAACAGATGGGGTATGGAATGATACAGGCGGTTGATCTAGATAGGACATGTGATTGGTGCAGGCTTCGAGGGCTGACAGGCCTGTTCCTGTGCTGTACTGTTCTTTGACTCTGCCAGGTAGGAGGCGGGATCACAACATCGGGAAATTTTCTGCTTGAGATTCCCAACCCAAAGGGGAAAATCTGGCTAAACTTGGGGGGAGGTTTTGATCACTCCCAATTTCCTTCCTACTTGCTGCGCACAGTTGTCTTTATCTGTATAAAGCCCCCTGGGGTGCTTTGTTACACGATACTCAATGCAAAAGTGTAAATATGTCCACTTTCTGAGCACTAATTTATTTAGACAATCAAATAAACAGGGTCAGGATTCTATGACCACGCCAGGGTGTCTCGCTCCCCAGCAGATGCGGCAAGCCATTTCAGTCTCAATTCAGCTCGGCAGGACCGTAACATCCCACCGGGCAGGAGGGGGCCATAAAATCCTGGTCCTAGTGCAAGAAATGGAAATTTCAGTGGGAGCATCAGGAAATGCATTTCCGAGCTTGGTGTTAAAACAGACTCCAGAGTACAATAAAAGGAGCTTTAATATTCACTGATTGCAGTAGCTCATGCTAGGTCTGGGAGGCTGAGATTCGGTGCTTGAGATGGAGAAATGCTTTGCTCCCCAGAATCAACAGCCCCCCTCTGATGAATTACTCCCTAAAAATAAGCAGCCTACATGCAATTACTTTCTTTTAAAGAATGCAGAAGCGTAATCTGGTTCTAGTTTCAGCCATTATTCTTGGAGCACTTTATAGACAGGAATATCATCGGTGTGTACTGCAGAAGCAGGAGCAATGTCTCAGCTGCCAGAAGATTTTAAATATTCATGAAAAAAATATATATATAATCTTAAAATCTAACATATTTAGATGTTTCTACGGGAGTCATGAAGTCAGGGTTGAATATTTGACATAAGATGATAAACTATTCATATAGCAAAGATCTTGGTGTATTTAAGTAAAACGTATTTCGGGGAATTATGTGAGTAAGATAGGTTTGATAGAGGAAAGTGCAGCGTCTTGAACTAACTGGATAGCTCTTCAAAGAGGACACACAGGCATAATGGGTTGAAAGGATCATTCTGCAAGGTCTGATTCTATGATTTTGTCTGTGGAATGAGGTTGACTTGATGCAATGTACATTTTTCATAAGCTCATGAAAGACCAACACAACCAGACTTGGCCAAATGTTTAGACATCCAACATCTACCATAAAGGAATGCAAGGGATAAAGGAGGAATGGGAGGTGTTGCTGAGAAAAGAGAGAATGGGGATTTCCTAGTTAACATCTATTCGATTTAATGTCATTTCATTATATCACTGACATATATCCCTTTAACATTGTGAAATTTTCCTGTGCGCCACAACGAAGTGAATTTAAATCGATGCAATCTGCCTCCGTCTTTATTGAATTTAGCAGTCATTGAGATGTTAAACTGCAACATTTCAATATTGAATTACCATTCTCTGTCTCTGTACTGTACATGTACAATATTCCAACTATAATTGTTTTCCTGATGAGAAATGCCAAAAAGAACTCAACTCCAGCTTATACATTAGTTCTTACGGGAAAATACGATTTGCTTAACATTGTTTTACTTAAATTAGGAACTAGGACATTAAGTGAGGAATTACTGTATTAATAAATCAGAGTCGCAATGAAACTAAAAGATGCAATGACAAATTTCCGAAATCCTATACCTTACATGTTGGTGTTCAGGTTGGACTGCATAAAGCAAACAAGCATTTCACGCATGGGGTGCGATCTAACAGAAAAGTTTCTAAGTGTCACTTCAGGTGGGTTTGGCTGGCAGTTTCTCCCCAGCTCTGTCGGCGAGATCCCCACCGCTATCTAAACACACTTAGTCAGTTTTACAGGCCCTGGGGAGTTTCTCTCCGCGCTAGCCCACACTTGGAATTTTTTATCATCACTGGGGAGCTGAACTCGCTGGCTAGACTGGCTCTTTGCCTGGGAGGCCCCCAGGTGCCGTTCCGCCTGGTCCACGTTTGCGTGGGCTAGTACTAATCGGCGCCGGGCTGGGGTCTCCTGGGGAGGCTGGTAGATGCCGGGAGCCGGTTAGATCCGGCATCGGCACAGTTAAGTGGGTTCCTAACCCCACTTGGCCGTGCGAGACTGGTCCTGCCCATTGTGGGCAAGATTCTGATCGCAACACCTCACAGTTGGTAGGTTGCGCCGATGGTTTATGAATCCCTCAATTAAATATTATAGTTAAAAATTTAAATTTCCATAGTATTTCATTGTTATAAATTAGAGAATTCAAATCAGAGTTTTTGCAGGGAATGTGTTACACTCTACATTTTTAAGATTCACAGTTAAGAAATGCCAATTATTTCAGCAGCATTCACATTTGCTGTAAGGTCTTACAGTGTACATCTGAATACAAACTATTAATCTAGACTTTTTCAAAGGCAGTCGCATTCTGGCTTTTCAATGTCGAAGCAGGTTCCATGAAAGGATAGAGATCCAAAACAAAAAACTTACCTTTCTCAAACCCATTCTGGACAGTAACTGTAAAAAACAAAAGAATGAAAAAGAACAAGTTTTAACACAGAAAGACTCAAAACCGTAACATATCAAAATCACCCACTCCCCCATCCTTTTATACCTTTAGCACTAATCCTCAGGTCTTGCCCTCGTTTCAGTGATTCACTAATCAATAGAAATAATCTTTCATTCTATATCCTGTGAAAACTTGAAGATTTTAACATTTCGTTAAAATTTCCCCTAAACTTTGTTTGTTAAAGCAAATACAATCCTAGTTTTCTTTATTAATAATAATCTTTATTAGTGTCACAAATAGGCTTACATTAACACTGCAATGAAGTTACTGTGAGTCACCACACCACGGCATCTGTTCAGGTACACTGAGGGAGAATTCAGAAAGTCCAATTCATCTAACAAGCAGGTCTTCCGGGACTTGTGGGAGTACCCGGAGAAAACCCACGCAGACACGGGGGAGAACGCGCAGCCTCCGCACAGAGACCCAAGCCGCGAATCGAACCTGGGTCCCTGGCGCTGTAAAGCAACAGTGCAAATCACTGTGCAACCACGCCGCCCATAATGCAACAATATCCTCTGATCCCTGGTATTCTCCATGGCTCTAATGTTTTTTTCTGTACAGAATGTCTCAAACTGTACACTATTCCAACTGCGCCTTCAGCAATTATGCAGATTCATTACCAACTCTTGGCTCTTCTACTCAATTGCTAAGGGGAGAGGATGGCATAGTGCTAATGTCACTGGACTAGTCATCCAGAGGCCTAGGCTAATGCTCTGGGGACATGAGTTCAAATCCCAGCAGCTGGTAGAATTTAATAGCTCATCTGGTTCACCAATGATTTTTGAGGAGGGAAATTGCCATCATAATCTGGTCAGGCCCAATGTGGCTCTTAACTGCCCTCTGCGATATTTGATACCCTCTATATATGTGCCGAAATCATTCTACCGAAACATGAGCGACTGACTGGAATGACATGCCTTTAAAAGAACAGAATACTGTGGCTTGAGGAGAATATGCAGCAAGCATCCTAAGGACACAATACCGTTCAGAGACTCTCATTTGAATTTCAACCACTAATAGAGAACAAGAGTAACAGGGAAAATACTTTAAAAAAAAGAGTTGGCTCTAAATCTCTGAAAGCCAACATATGATCCAATCATCAGACATTGCTTTATTGAAACAAGCGATGATGCACTTTCCTATCATCAACAGTGAATAAAATTTTTTTTTTTTTTTTTTTTTAAATCCTACCAATAGCTTTTATTTTTAGAACAAGATTCACATCATGGCAGGAAATCCATCAGTGATAATTAAATATTGAAAATTTGAACTTTTCCCCTTTGTTCTTAATTAATATAGAATGGAAAATTAATCTCAATTATTTTTCTTCCTCACTTTCTTCCCTTCTTCTAAAGGTGCTTACTCATGCTGAGATACAGATTCACAAGTGCACATCTCTCTGTCATCTTACCAACCAAAATAGCCATACTTCACGAGAGAGCCTGGACAGAAAGTGACAGATGGTTCAACCATGGATAGCACCATAATTGAACAGAATCTATCTATATTTTATTATAAACATAATCAATAATACAAACAATCAACAAATATCACCAAGTTTCAGTTTGCCATTTTCCCTTTTTTCTCCCCTAAACTACCGCAACATCCCCTCCCCAACAGTCACCCCCCCCACCCCCCCCCGCCCTACCCGCTGGTGAAAACAGATCCTCGAATAGAAACAGGAAGAGCCTCCATCTTACGTAGAACCCCCTCCCCTCCTATGCTCGGAGAGTGAACTTAATCTTCTCCAATTGTAAATATTCCGCCATATCCCCAAACCACGCTGATGCCTTAGGTGGTGCGGCCGACCTCCAACCCAGTAAGATTCGCCGCCGGGCAATCAGAGGGGCGAAGGGCACGACATTGGCCCACTTCCCCTCTCGCAACTCCGGCAGATCCAAAACACCAAAAATCCCCACCAAAAGGAACGGTGTCATCGTCACTCCCACAATCTCTGACCGGATCTCGAAAATCAATGCCCAGAATCCCCCCAACTTCAGACACGGCCACAATATACGAACATGATTCGCAGGCTCCCTTCTACCTCTCGCATATGTCCTCAACCTCAGGGAAGAACCCATTCATAAGAGCCAGAGTCATATGGGCTCTGTGCACCACCATAGTGTATAAGGCTCATCCTGGCATGGGATGATGTTGAATTTACCTGGTGCATAATTCCCCCCCACCCACTCTATCCCCAATTCCTCCTCCCATTGCCATCTGATCTCCTCCTTCTGGCGTCTTCTCCATTTCCAACAACCACCAATAAATGTCTGCAATCCCCAGCGCATCCTGAGTTAGTCATTTATCCAATACTTTGACAGCTGAGGGAACGAGAGAAGCTCCTTATACACAAAATCCCGGACCTGTACGCACCCGGATTCACTTCCCAAGCAACCCCTCTAGCCTCGTGAACCTCCCATCCATGAACAGGGTTCTTACCCACTCTACCCTTTCCCTATGCCAGCTCCTGTACCTCACGTCTATCCCTGCTGGTATGAACCAATGATTCCCGCATATTGGGCCCAATACTGCCATACCCCTTACACCAAAGTGCCGTCTCTGCTGGTTCCATATCTGCAGGGATGACACCATAATGGGACTGTTGGTACATCTACCCGGGGAGAATGGGAGATGGGGGGGAACCATCGCCAGGGCCCTTAAGCACGCCCACACACAGGAGGCCTCCTCCACCTGCACCCACTCTGACCCCCCTCCCCCCACCAGCGTCTCACCTTCTCCACATTTGCCGCCCAATAGCAATTCTGCCAGTTTGGGTGCGACAACCCCCCCCCCCCCCCCCCCCCCCCCCCCAACTGCTGCCCTCTCTGCAAAAGAGCCTTCCGGATCCGAGGCGTCTTTCCTGCCCATACAAATTCCAAAATTAATTTATGCACCCTCCAGAAAAACGGCTTTGAAAGGAGTATCGGAAGGGACTGAAAAGCAAATAAAAACATCGGCAAAATGTTCATTTTTACAGTCTGTACCCTCCCCGTCAAGGACAAAAATAAGGCATCCCACCTCTTCAAATCCCTTTTTACCCAGTCTACCAAACTGGCCAAGTACCACTTCTGCACCTGGCTCAGTTATGGGCCACCTGATTACCCAGATACCAAATATTATCTTGGCCAGCTTAAATGGCAAGGCAACGAAATTTGCACTCCTCCCCTGGACATTCATTGAGAATACCTCACATTTTGCACCTGGAAAAGGCACAAAACCTCCCTATTAGGTCCATTATTTTCCCATACACTCCATCAGGTTTGAGACATATAGCAACAAATCATCGGCGTACAATGACACCCTGTGCTCTCTACCTCCCTTCCACTCTCTTGACACCCACATCATATTCGTCCTCCCACTTGCCGTGGGGGCGGTCGGTATAGCAACTGCACCCACGAGATGAACGTCGGCTCAAACCGTCCAAAGATCTCAAACAGGTACCTCTATTCTATCCAGTCAAAGGTCTCCGCCACGTCCCATTAACATAATAACTTCCGGCGCTTCACCACTTGACGGAGTCTTTACCACATTCAACAGCCTCCTGCCGCCTCTTCACAAACCCCGTCTAATCCTCAGAGACCACCTCCGGCACACACCCTCCAACCGCCTCGCCAATACCCGAGCCAGCAACTTCACATCAGTATTCAGCAGGGAGATGAGCCTATAAGACCCACACTCTGTCGGGTCCTTATCCTTCTTTGGGATCAAAGAAATTAATGCAGCCGCCAACAGATGGCCTCAAATCTCTATTCAATTTTCTCCGGCATCGGCACCAATTCTCCCTTCTCACCTGTCACCTGTGCAATCTCCCGTGTAGCCACCTTCTGCTTCAACGGATGGGCTAGCAGCCGACTAGCTATCTACCCATACTGATAAAGCAGCCCCTCAAGCGATGAAGGTGGCCCACTGCCTTCCCTGTCGTCACTAGGTCAACGCCCCAACTGCAGTTTCTTACATTCTGGCAACAGCTCACTCGTCCGGGCCACTGAGCACCACCAAACCATTTCTACAATGGCAGCAACCAACCTCTGTCTTTCCACCCTTTCAACTTTGTCCCTGTGGGCCTTGTGAGATTAAAAACTCCCCTTGGACCACCGCATTCAATGCCTCCCAAAATGTGGAGGGACAAACTTCCCTGTTCTGATTAAGCTCCACATAGTCCTTTATCATTGAGGCCACCTTCTCACAGAAGTTCTCATCTGCCAGGAGTGCTGAATCAAACTTCCAGCCCATCTCGAACCTCATGTTCCCTCCCCCCAAATCTGGTCCATAAATTCCCCAGCTCCTTCGCCATATCCGATCTGGCCATTGACCTATCCATCCAGGGGTCCAACACACAATTGACATTGCCACCCCATTAGCAGCTGATGTGAATCCAAGTGCAGGATGGACACTAACATCCTCTTGACAAAGTCCATGTTATCCCAGTTGGGTGCATTGACATTTACTAAATCAACCGGTGCCCCCAAGACCGCACTCACAGTCACAAACTTCCCTCTCGGATCCCGCACCTTCCTCGCCACCACAAATACCACCACAGATCGCAACCCCCTCGACTTGGAGTCAAACCCCAAGTGGAACATCTGTTCCACCGAACCCTTTATTAGCCGCATCTGTTCCTTCACCCGCCGATGTGTCTCCTGAAGGAAGACCACATCTGCCCTACAATTCATAGATTCTGCTGCCTGGACCTATTCTCCTGGTCATCCACCTGTTCCCTCAGCACCTTGCAGGCCTCTCCCAGCACCACCGTCTCTGCCCCCAATGACCCGGTCGGGTCACTGTGGACCGACACCTCTCGGATCGTCACACCGTGCGACTCCAGGTACTTCTTCACCAGCGAAGAGGGGCTACTGTTCCCTCAATCGCACTGGACCAGTCCTCATGCATCTCTTTCCGATGATATTGAATCTTTCCCCTTGATAAAATCCAACAACTGCTCCACAGGCAGCGTGGTAGGTGATGACGACGCACCCAACTCTGCCAGTTTTTCAGTTGCTGCGCCACGCAGATCTTCCATCTCTTGAACCAAGGCTCTACTCGACTTTTGCAGGGTGTCGTAGCCTGCCGACATTCCATTTTGGAGGAGAAACTCCCTCCGCCTATTCTGCACTCTTTACAAGCAAAGTGCCCAATAATCGGGCAAAAACCAAAGCCTCCCAGCAGGAGCCACCTTGTGTGTGACCGATCAGCTCATGGTTGTCACCGGAAGTCCGTCGGAAGCATCACAGTTTTAAGCTTGATCCTGTTGACACACAAATGCACATTTTCCAGCAGGGTGGGCCACCAGAATTAGAGGCTGAAATCCTCATTAGGTTTTCTGTATAACCATGAATAATGCCTGTGCCCTATACTATCATTCACATCCACACAGTGACATCTTTGATCACCTCCGGCGTCACCTTGGCTCAGTTGACCACATGCTCAGTAAATTCCTGTCTCATTATCGACTTGAGTGCATGATCTAGACGAGTGATTCTCAAACTGGGGTCTGCAGATCTCCCAAATGTGTGAAATTAGAATTTTGATTACCAATTCATTTGAAAAAGATTCTTCAAATTAAAAAGTTTGAGAATTCCTGGCATAGATGACACTCCTGTGCAGTACTGAAACAGTTTCTGTATGGGAATGCTGGTGTTGCTGAGACTGCTTGTCTGACCGCAGATCCCATCTGCTCAACTTTGAGAACATGCACCAATAGATTCAAAAACAGCTTCTTCCCCGCTGTTACCAGACTTCTGAATGACCCTCTTAGGGTTTGAGCTGACCTTATGGACTGAACTGATCTTTCTGTGCATCTTCTCTACAGTTGTACCACTATATACTGTATACTTCACTCACTGTCTATGTAATATAATAATCTTTTTTGTCACAAGTAGGCTTACATTAACACTGCATTGTCATTATTGTGAAAAGCCCCTAGTTCCCACATTCCAGTGCCTGTTCAGGTACACAGCGGGAGATTTCAGAATGTCTAATTCACCTAACAAGCACGTTTTTGAGTTTATGTATTTTCATTATGTATCCTCATGTATTTATCGTATGTTCTACATTTTCAATGGAAAGTTCTGCCTGGCCTGGACTGGACGCAAAACAACACTATTCACTGTACCTCGGTACACGTGACAATAAATCTAAATCTAATCATTCTGGTGTATGTAAACTACTTAATGGCACTATACAAAGAGCAGGAATTCTCACAGTATCCATTTTTGTTTGAATACCACCACTGAAAACAAAGTATATGTATAACCCATTCACTTGTGGGTCATTACTGCTGGATGACACGAGAGTAACTGTCTTTCTGAAGAAACAAATTTGTTGCAAGACGCCTTATGGTGATGAGATGCGATACAACGTTTGCTTAAAATTTACTTTTCATGTAGAATTTCTGTACTTGGCAGCAAAACACACCAGTTTTGAAAGAGTTAGAAGTTTGCAGGATGCTGCATATTGACAAATCAGTTGGCATTACAATTTCTTAGCAGAAGAGGGGAGAGGGACCAAGGTTCAAATTCGACACAAGATGATGTCACCTTAGTACTCAGCTAGCTGGCATCATGCATTGACTTTTCCATCAGTTTTCAAAAAATGGTCAGAAACTGTCAAATATAAATCTGCCTTTATCAAATTCTGAGAAAGCCACAGATTAATTTCAATAAACAAAAATAGCATCTTTCTTGGCAGTTTCTGCTGCTGCCGTCTTTCGGTTACACGCAACAGCAGTTACTGGTCAATTTCACTTTCTGCAGTTGGTGTTCTAAGAAACAAACAGTCTCTGTAAAGACCTAAAACCACATTGGCGATCTTTAGTGATTTGTCCTGTTGGTGTGAAACATGCACTGGTTGGTACAAACTATTTCTTGCTATTCTAATATTAGGTACACATGTTGTGATTGCAATCTCTTGCTTTCATCTTTAAGATGCAAATATACTGCCAATAGGGCTGACCATGTAGTTTCACTGAATATCAACAATCAGCATTTATATAATACCTCAAAGCCTTTCATGGAAGCATAATCAAAAAATGGACGTCACTTTAAAGGAGGGGGAGATATTAAGATGGGTGACTAAAAACCTGTTTTTAAAGGAAAAGGAGCTCGAGAGGTGGAATTATTTAGGGAAGGAATTTCAGAGTTTGGGTGGAGGCAGGCAATGTTGCAGGTGACTTAATTGAGGCATACAAGATGATCAGAGGATTGGATAGGGTGGACAGTGAGAGCCTTTTTCCTCGGATGGTGATATCTAGCACGAGGGGACATAGCTTTAAATTGAGGGGTGATAGAAACAGGACAGATGTCAGAGGTAGGTTCTTTACTCAGAGAGTAGTAAGGGTGTGGAATGCCCTGCCTGCAACAGTAGTGGACTCGCCAACACTAAAGGTATTCAAATGGTCATTGAATAGACATATGGACGATAAGGAAATAGTGTAGATGGGCTTTCGAGTGGTTTCACAGATCGGCGCAACATCGAGGGCGCAAGGGCCTGTACTGCGCTGTAATGTTCTATGTTCTATGTGTGGGAATAGGCAGTTTCTGTGATGGAGCGGATATGACATTGGTAGCTCAGTTCAGAGTCGAAGCGGTAAACAATCTGGCTCAAGCGGGAACGATGGCTGGAAAGGAAATAGAGTTGGATCATAGACTTTGGCTTTTCCAACTTCTAGTTGGAAATAAATTGCAGCTCCACCATGAACAAATGATTGATAAGCAGTTGGACAATGCAGGGGGGGGGGGGATGAGGATTGATGATGGGGCGGTAGATTTGGGTTTTGTCAGCAAAACCCATGCAAGTTGATCTGACGTCTTCAGATGACTTTCTTGGAGGCAGCAGAAAGACAAGTGGATCAAAGATACATCCTTGGGGACTTTGAAGGAATGTGTGAAGGCGCCACTGCTGAAGATGGCCTGGCTATGATTAGACAGCAAACAGCGGAACCAAGCAAAGATAAAACATATCCTTAAAGTCTCACTCGACTCCAACCAAAATGTATATCTCCATTTCAGGTACAACATAGCAAAGTGTAAAGCAAGACTCCCTCTAATTTGTTCAGGTGATCTTCATTACAACATCAGAATCCACCCATCAGCAAGAACTTTGGCGGCTCAAGGAGAAGGGCCAATACTGCCTTTGTAGGGTAACTAGGGGTGGCTGATAAAAATGCAGCTTTTCCAATATTTCCCACATTTTAAGAACAAATACAGGGCTGCTCACTGAGATATTTCCACATCCCACAGCAGTTATCTCGACAGTCTTAGTTAAATTGTTTGGTTCAAACTCTTAAGCCTTTTTGTGTTGTAAGTCTACACACACCAGGACTGCCTGAGTGGATATCACATAGAATCCTTACAATTGGCTGGGAATGCAAACTTCTGCCCAATCAGCCTGGGATGGATATGACTCTGGATGTGACAGATCATCTGTGCACCACCAATACCATCAAACAAAAAAGAGTTATGACGAAGGAATGCAGTTAAGAGGAAGTATAGCAAAGATGCAAAGGAAAGAACAGGAATAGAACAGCCACTGTTCAGCTTAATAAAAGAGAAGTGGGGATATGTAGTGTACAAAGAATATTACACAGCAGTGCACAAGATAATATTAGTGTCACAAGTTGGCTTACATTAACGCTGCAAGGAAGTTACTGTGAAAATCCCCTAACAAGCATGTCTTTTGGAACTTGTGGGAGGAAACCGGAGCATCTGGAGGAAATCCACGCAGACATGGGGAGAACATGCAGACGCCGCAAAGACAGTGACCCAAGCCGGGAATCGAACTCGGGTCCCTGACACTGTGAAGCAACAGTGCTAACCACTGTGGCCAAAATCATACCACTGCGACACTAAGTGATTGCTGACTATTCTGTACCAAACGGACAGAAAATCAGGATTAAAACAAAGAACGTTAAAATACTTCTGAAAAAATTAATACACAAGTCTATCTTTGGAATCAGCTCTTCAAAGTATGATTTCTGTCCCAAACTGAATTAGACCTACACTAACATAATTCTAATTCTCCGGATTACCAAAAATAATACTGCTTATTTTCCACAAGGAGCTTTACAAACATCTTCATTCACACAGATTTAAATTTTTATTGCACCAAAAAGACAGCATAAAAATGTGACATTTAACTGGGACACAGGTGAATCATTTTGGCAGGCCAGGTCAATTGTCATTATTCTAAGTCTTACTTACAGCCAGTTTGCAGCTAATCAAATTCTAATTTTATAATATCGGTGCTAGATTGAGAGCTCAACATGGCGACTGATTTAGAATAAATGAATGTCAAACTTCACTTTTAAACTGGTCCATTGGTGATCAAATTCTGTGATCCCATTGTTTTGCCCCACCAAAAAATGTCTGTGTCTTTGAAGGGAAATAAACGTATTCAAAAGATAATTTTAAAGGGAGCAAAGGTAATGGAGTATGGAAACTGGGGCCTGAATCTTGGAATTTGAGTATGTAGCCCTAGAGTGGGGTGTCACAAATTCGTAGAAGAATGATTAAAGAGAACATAGGTGAACAAGCACAAGAAATACAAAAGAGGTAATGAGGACGATGGGGTTTTGAAAAGATTGTGCAATTATGCAAGTCATAAGGAAGGTTATGTGGCTGCCAGATAAGAACATGCTAATGGATCAAAAGCAGTAAATGTTGCTTGGTGGAATGGGCTAGTGCAACGCGAGAGGCTAATTCTTTTATTGCGGAAAATAAAACCTCATGTTATAGGCAGGGATCAGTGCTGGGACCTCAACTGTCTATTTAAATGACTTGGATGAAGGGATGGTTGTCAAACTTGCTGATGACAAAGATAGGTAGGAAAGTAAGTTGTGAATTGGGCATAAGGAGGCTACAGAGGGATATCAATAGGTTAAGTGAGTGGGCAAAGATCTGGCAAATGGAGTAGAATGTAGGAAAATGTGAAATTGTCCATTTTGGCAGGAAGCATATTATCTAAAGGGCAGCAGGGTGACACAGTGTTTAGCTCTGTTGCCTCACAGCTCCAGGGTCCCGGGTTCAAATCCGGCCTCGGGTGACCTTTTGTGTGGAATTTGCACTTTCTCCCAGTGTCTGCGTGGGTTTCCTCCTGGAGCTCCGGTTTCCTCCCACAGTCCAAAGATGTGCAGGTTAGGTGGATTGGTCACTCTATATTGCCCTTAGGTTAGGTGGAGTTACTGGGTTACGGGGACAGGGTGGAGGTGTGGGCTTAAGTAGGGTGCTTCTGCACTGTAAATTCTGTGATTCAATGATTCTGTAGTGCATGAATCACAAAAGATTATTATGCAGGTACAAGTGACCCTCCCATTTAAATCTCATTGGCCCCTCATAATTAATCATTCAACCATCGCCATAGGTTTTAATGAAGCAAAACCACTTTGTGTGACAAACTGCAGCAAGGTTTCCTTTAGCTCCAAGCAGTGATACTATATGTATTATGAATCCTGGTTTAGCACAGGGCTAAATCGCTGGCTTTTAAAGCAGACCAAGGCAGGCCAGCAGCACGGTTCAATTCTCGTAACAGCCTCCCCGAACAGGCGCCGGAATGTGGCGACTAGTGGCTTTTCACAGTAACTTCATTTGAAGCCTACTTGTGACAATAAGCGATTTTCATTTTCCTTGTTACAACCACTCAAAAATTGGCTCTGCTTTTCTCCATTGTTGTCAAGTGCCATGCCGAGTGGTTTCTGATTTTAACAACATGGATGACCTTGTTGTTGGAAATCTGGCTTCGCCAGTCTTTAAATGTTGTGTAGCCGTTTCCTTCACAGTCAGCCTCTTCTTCCATTAATCCTTCTGCCGGTCAGGCAGTCCAACCCTTCTACATGGGACAGCTCATCTGAGGAGCTCTATTTGTCCTCTTCTGATATCATTTCAGAATTCTCTTCTTCTGGTCCCATTCATGCCTTTTTTCACCACCCAGCTCACCCCCAGGATCCTTCTTATGCACAACATTTCTAAGCTGTGTAGTTTATTTTTCTTTCCCAATGCCCCGAGCTTCACATCCGTAATTCACCATTAACCAGATGTAACAGTTTAGAAGATACATTTGTGTTTCAAGCCTCACGCTGATGTTTCTTAGTGTTGCTTAATTTGTAAAAAAAAACTTCTGGCTTGCCCAATCTTGTTTCATATTTCAGTACTGCTTTTGACAGTGGATGTAACGGCTTCCTCAATAGTTGGACTGATTGACATGTTCAAACTTACTTCCATTTACTGTGATGGTACATACTAGAATGTCCTTTCTCGTTGCCATTATCATTGTGTACATTTTCCTGCAGTCGAGCAAAATTTCCTTTATGACTGTTATCGATTAAATTTTGCAAGTCTTTGTCATTTGTAGCTACAAGTACAGTTTTGTTGGCACAGCTGATGCGGTTGATGATTCTTGTCCTACTTTTATACCATCCATCCCTGAATCACTAGAGTCTAATATATTAGTCATCCAGTTCTGTATCGACATGGCAAGCAAACTATGTTCTCCAAGTAATATTAAATTATACAGTGAATGGCAAAACAAGACTGGTGTGCTGAAAACCAGTTTACTTGTATAAGAAAACAGCGCACACATGATTGGGACAAGCATCTACAGGCAATGCAAATTACGTGGTGCATACATACTTTAACATGTGTCAATAAAAACTAAAAAGCTGAAAAATAGAGAAAAAACACCCTGGAACTACACAACGGATCCTTCAGTGTTAAAGAGAATAAACAGGTTAACCTTTTGCCTGATCAACACTAAAAACTGAAAGGCTGAACAAACTGACGTAGGGTCATCGACCCGAAACATTAACATCGTTACCATCTCTCTTTTCCACACCCTATTAAAATATTCTTTTGTCTTTTAGCTCTGGTGAACAATTACACCCAAAATGTTAACGTATCTTTCCACAGGTTGCTGTGTATTTTAGCATTCTCCGGTTTTGTCTCCAATTTGGGATGGCATCCTTACTTAAAGTTAATCACAATTATTAGAGTGCACAAAGTGAGGAGGTAAGTGTGAAAATGTGGCAACTAATAGCAACCTTGGAAAGTCTCAATTTTGAGGGACAGGTAGCAATTTCAAAGGGTCAGTAAATTTGTAACTTTAGACAAAAGGGTCTAGTCACCACTGGACTAGACTAAGGGAAGAAGGCAACAGGTTTTATATTATTATAGAATTTACAGTGCAGAAGGAGGCCATTCAGCCCATTGAGTCTGCACCGGCCCTTGGAAAGAGCACCCTACTTAAGCCCTGCCTCCACCCTATCCCCATAACCCAGCAACCCCACTAAGGGGCAATTTAGCATGGCCAATCCACCTGCACATCTTTGGACTGTGGAGGGAAACCGGAGCACCAGGAAGAACCCAAGCAGACACGGGGAGAAAGTGCAAACTCCACACAGACAGTTACCAGAGGCCGGAATTGAACCTGGGTCTCTGGAGTTGTGAGGCAGCAGTGCTAACCACTGTGCCACCATGCCGTCCCTCTCTCTCGCTATCTACTTTTATACTGTGCATCTCCTTAGAAAATGCTGCATTGTGCTGAGATTCAGAGGCAATGTGCTATCACTAAATCCACATGCTTCCCATTAGATTTAGAGTCCAGGAGGTTATTGGTGTGATTTGGATAGGATTACAGCAGGGTTATGTAACGGCTCTTTAGAATCCCTGTGGAATTTGGCTGGAACACATCCTGAAAGGGCAAGATCGAACACCATCTCAATTGCAAGCAATTACACAGTAATTCCCTCCAACCCATTGGGATATCCTATACAAATTATCCAAAACAATCGAGAAATTTGATCTGAATTTCCAACATGGCAAAGACTGAATTTCTTAAAACATCTAGCACTGCAGCATGCAACTGGAATCAGTACCTGCAGCTTGTGTGCTTCATTCCCGTCCTGTAACCAACTAAATAATTTTAATGATATCACAGGCAGGATAGGGCAATAACAGGACTAAACAAATGTCTAAAAAGACTAGTAGTATTACTACTACTAATAATAATCTTTATCAGTGTCACAAGCAGGCTTACATTAACACTGCAATGAAGTTACTGTGAAAATACTTGCTGTGAAGTTACTACAATAGCACCACACTTAAGACAGTTTGATTCAAATACAATGAATCCCGTTTCAATATCCCTCCCCTTAAAGTACTCTGTTGCTGCATTTATTTGAAGGTTGATGAAATTTTCATTGATCACACATTGTTTACATTGCATTTTCACAGAGCGTATGAAGTTACATTAAGCTATGTGCATCAATAATCAGAAATAAAATCTAACCCCAAGTGCGAGTTAGCATAGTTGTATGAAGAGGTAAACCTTGTTTCTGCCCAATCTCATACTTTTTTGAGATGGTAACCTCCCAAAATGAAGAGGGTAAGCCATATGCTGTGTGTTTTCACCAGAAGCCTTTTGATAAAGTACTGCAGTAAAGATAACTTACCCAGTATCATGGATTAAGAATTAGCTAGTGGGAAGGAAGGAGTGTTTACATAAGGAAAGTTAGACCTCCATTTTCCATTCCTCCTTTAAAACCCTTCTTAAGGTCTACCTATTAAATCAAACATTTCGGTACCGCTTCGGACATTATTGCATTCTAAGCAGTTCAGAGAAGGTTCACTCAACTGATTCCTGCGACAAAGGGGTTATCATATGAAGAAAAGTTGAACAGGTTGGGCCCGTATCCATTAGAGTTTAGAAGAATGAGAGGTGATCTTAGTAAGATAATAAAGCTCCTGAGGGGACCTGACAAGGTGGATATTGAAAAGATGTTTCTTCTGGTGGAAGATTAGAACTAGGGGACACAGATTAAAAACAAGGGGTCTCCCATTTAAGGCAGAGATGAGAAAAAATCTCACAGGGGGTCTTTGAACTCCTTTCTCAGAGAGAAGCGGAGGCAGGGTCATTGAGTATTTTTAAAACAGAGATAGATAGATTCTTGACTAATAACGAATAAGGGACTCAAAGGTTATGGAGCTTAGTCAGAAAGTGGAGTTACGGCCACAATCAGATCAGCGATGATCTTATTTATTTATTTTTGATTTTTCCAATTAAGGGGTAATTTAGCGTGGCCAATCTACCTACCCTGCACGTCTTTGGGTTGTGGGGTTGAGACTCACACAGGGAGAATGTGCAAACTCCACGTGGACAGTGACCTGGGGCCAGGATAGAACACAGGTCCTTGGTGTTGTGAGGCAGCAGTGCTAACCACAGCGCCGCCGTGCTGCCCTCATGATCTTATTTAATGGTGGGGCAGGCTTGAGGGGCCAAATGGCTTACTTCTGCTCCTAATTCATTCGGATTCACTTCTAATCTCCTGCACACTAGGCTTGTGTTCACCTTTTGCAGAATTCCCTTGGAAATGCCTTATTTCTATGCTCAAGGCACTGTTATTGCAAGTTTCTGTTGAATAGGAATGATAATGATAACAATAAAGTGCCCAGGGTCCCTGAAGGAACCATGGTGTGTTTATATAACCAGGATTTAGGGAGAGAATTCCAGGGCTTAAAAGTGTAGGCACAATCCTCAACACTGGAGCAATTAAAATCAGGATAATAAAGAGGCCAGAATTGGAGGAGTGCAGATGGTCTGAAGATGATTGGGAGGGATGAAGCTAGGAAAGAATTTGAAAAGAAGGATGAGAATTTTAAAATTGTGGCATTGCTAGACTTGGAGGCAATGTAGGTCAGTGAGCACACAGAGTGATAGGTGAACTGTATTTGGTGTTAATTAGGCCACATGCAGCAGAGTTTTGGATGAGCTTAACTTCGTGTAGGGTGGAAGATGGGAGGCCAATCAGGGCAGCATTGAAATAGTCAAGTCGACAAGTAACAAAGGCACAGACGAAGCTTTCAGCAGCAGATGAATTGAGGCAGTGATGAAGTAGGGTGTGGAGACAGATGGTCACCAAGAGTGCCTGTTTCTGAGTGGATGTGTGGTTGGAAGCTCAGCTCGGAATTCAAATGGGACACCAAGGATGCGAACAGTCTGCTTCAGCCTCAGGCCATGGAGAAGGGATGGAGTTGGTGCTATGTTCCAAATAAATTTCTGCTCATCTAATACTGGATATCGGGCAAGCTCTAGGGTTGGAACATATAAGGAGTCCGTTCAGCCCATCATGTCCATGCTAGCTCGCTGCAAGAGCAACTCGCATAGTTCTACTCCCCTGTCTTTTTCCTCAAGCCCCAAAAGTTTTTTCTCTTTATATATCTATCTAATTCTCTTCTAAAGGTCTCAATCAATGACTGTGATCTGTGGGAGAGCTGGGTGTCATCAACGTTCATGTAGAACCTGACTTCCGGTGACGGCGGGTGGGATGCAGCCGCACAGTGGAGGGCTCCCATTCGGGAATAGAAATTTGGGGGTTTTAATGCCCGGTCCCAGGGTCAACGGAGGCTGAAAAAGCTGTAAGAAGGCACAGGGAGGAGAAATGTCCAAGCTTGGGAAAAAAACGGTCGTGAAAAAGTGGGTTAATGAAAGTCCACCGGTGAGTGGAAAAGTCAGCGCAGGAACTGTAAGGAAAGCGGAGGCTGGAGCACCAGGGGAGGCCACATCGCTCACAGCAGAAGAAATGACCAAAGTGATGGCTGTGGAACTTGAAAAACAGTTCACAAAGCACATAGAAGCGATGGAGGAGGAGGTGGGGGCGGTATTGAAAGTGCTGCTGGAGAAGGCGATTGTCCCGGTGAGGGCAGAGGTATCAAGCGCAGCGGCGGAGGTGCGAGAGCAAGGTAAGACACTGAAGGAAGTGGAGGCGGTATTATCGCAGCACAGTGATCAAATCACCTCAATGGGGAAGGCGGTAGAATCTGAGGATTGTAGGTCTGCCTGAAGGAGTGGAAGGCCCGAGGCGGACGGAGTATTTTGCCATGATGTTGGCGGAGCAATTGGGGGAGGGGGACGATCCCTCTCGATACGAACTGGATCAAGCTCATCGGTAGTGGAGGCCTATACCAAAGGCGAGTGAGCCGCCAAGAGTAGTAACTGTGTGTTTCGTAGGTACAGCGTGAAGGAGAAGGTCCTGTGCTGGGCAAAGCAGAAGCGGGTGGTGCAGTGGGCTGGAGCTAGTATACGCATATACCAGGACTTTACGGTGGAGCTGGCGAGGAGGCGGGCTGCCTTCAGCCGGGTGAAGAAGGTACTGTATATCAGAAAGGTGCAGTGCGGCATAGTATATCCAGCTAAGTTGAGGGTGCAGACTCGATGGGCTGAATGGCCTCCTTCTGCACTGTAAATTCTATGATTCTATGACCTATAAATCCAAGGACTTTTATTTTGGGGCGGCGGAGGGGTTTGCGAAGGCAGAAGGACTGTGGCAGAATTGAGAAATGGGACTGAGAGCGGGTCGTGTACCGATGAAGCCTCATGTAACTTTATTTTTTCACTGCGTGTTGATGTCTGTACTAAATGAATCAACGCTGTATATTTGGACAAGGGAAGAGTTGGGACTTTCATTTGCAATGATGGTTCTTTGGGGCTTGGGTGTGTATGCTGGGGTTGTGTGCTAAAGGGGATTTCTTGGTTTTCCTGGGACCGGGCAAGGGGGAAGGAGACCCGGGCGGGGGCCTCCACGCTGGCCAGTTTAAGTCGGCCAGTGAACGGGAGTGAGGTGGGGGAGGAGCTGCGGCCATCGGATCCTGGTAGAACAGGTTTCGGTGAGTCTAGCCGGGGTGAAAAGTTGGGGGAAGGAACCGAGGTTGGGGGGAGGAGTTTACAAGAGGAGGTGGAGGGGAGGTGTCTGGGAGGTGGGGTGTCTACAATTCCATTGGGTGCCATTCACAGTACTCTTTCGGGGATTGGATGGCATTGAATATTAGGGGTGGGTTGGGGGGTGGACTATATGTGTCAACGGTGACCAGGGGTGATTCCTGATTCCCTTTTTTCCTCCTTGGGAGGTTGAGTTCTATTTGATGCTTATATTGTCAGGTGGGCCATTATTTGGGGGGGGGGGGTGGAAGGATGGGATCGTTGTTGTTGATAGGGGGATTGAGATTGTATTTGTTACCGTTTACTGTTTGTTGGTGGGGTGTAAATTCTGAAGAAAATGTGAAAATGGAGAATAAAAATATTTTTCAAAAAAATGTTCATGTGGAACCTGACACTGTGTTTCTGTCCCCAGAGGCAGCATGTAGAAGAGGAACTGGAGAGGTCAACAGGTTCTTGGGGGACAGTGTGGGAGTGAGAAGAGTAACTGCAGGTCATTCTCCGATTACAAATGAATAGATAAGAATGGTAGTAGGGAAGGGTAGTGCCATTCAATTGGAGACAGAGGAGAGGCGCTGGAGGGGGAATGGTGTCATGTGAAAGATTAAGAAAGATAAGAAAAGGTAGTTTACCATAGTCACAGTCACTTTTATCATTTTTGACCTTGATAAGTAGAAGGTATTATGAACTGGAATAAAATGGCAATGTATTTAACAAATAGTGTGAAACTAGCTGGGAGAAGAGACTGAAATAAATCAGACTTAATATTGGCATGTCCAGTCACTGATGAGTAGCAATGAACATAGTAAACATTATGGCAAATCAGCAGAGAACAAAACTGAAGCTGTCCTGCTAATACTATTCTCTGGTCATGCGTCATCCTGAGCACTGTGTCAACTTCTCGCCATCTATGCAACAGAGAACCATCAAACTATGAAAATAGTGCAGACACAGAGTTGATCGCCAGAGATAGGGGAGTATGTGAAGAAATCTTGCACAGGAAACGATATTAATTGAAACAGAAAAGATAAATCCAACGCACTTCTTAAAAGTTAAGCAAGGACTGTCAGACAAAGATTGGTGTGAACAAGTAAGAAGAAAATTCAGGGTGACATCAGGATTTATTCGAAGTAATCTGGCACTAGAAACTATTCCCAAAAATGTACCTTTCGGATCATGGGATTTAGTATTGAATTACTCCCAAGAAACTTGCTTGGATGTGGCACAGCAATAAAATCTCAAACGAGTGCTGATCTTGGAGGAAGGTACAGCTGGTTACCCCTGTCCACAACCAGGACATGGAGCCGACTGTATCAAATTACTCGATCAGAGAGCACTGACAGAAATCCAATTGTAATCTGACCAGCTGCACTGGTTCAGATTCAATCTGTTTGCTTCAAAGCCATTTCCATAAACGACAGCTGGACTAAATCTCTAGCGTGTATATTTGTATATATATATTTCAATGTAAACCTGTACTGTAATCTGAAAACACTCTGAACGTAGGTTTTAATTGGAGAGTTTGAAATTATAAATTGTAACTTGAGAATTTATGGCAAAATAAGGGAAGCTACAGCAGGGACAGTCACAGAGCACAGTGCCCAAGGCATCTGTGTGTACTGACTGCTGTCAGATAGTAAAAGTTGAGCAGCAACTCTTGTACCCTAAGTTCCTCCTGTCCTGGCAGCTTGTTAAAGGCCCAAATACTGAGTGTGATGTGACCTGAGCTTTGATGTTAACGGACCCGGCGACTTTTATCCTTCAGTGGATGCAGCCAGTAACTTCCTACCCCTGTCAGCAGCACTTAACAGCGAGGAGCTACTCACACACACACAGCTCGAACACATAGGCGTAGTAAGACCACAGCACGACCAGAGTGATGATGAGCACCGGAATCCAGGCCAAGACACGCTGGCAGCACCACAGCCCCCGCGATATCGCCATCTTTCCTACCCGGCCTACCGGCCGGCCCCACCAACCCGCCGTCACTGCCGGGGGGGAGGGGGAAAAACACCAAACCTCCCTCAGCCTCAGCCTCGGCCTCGCCTCCCTCAGCCAGGCACCGCCGAACGCCTCGGCCCGCCCTTCGGCTTTTTCCGGAACTGGGCCGCCCCCCCCCCCCTCTTCGGCTGTTTCCGGGACAGTGCCCGCCCCCTTCGGCTGTTTCCGGGACAGTGCCCGCCCTCTTCGGCTGTTTCCGGAGCAGGGCCCGCCCCTTCGGCTGCTTCCGGAACAGCTCCCGCCCCCTTCGTCTGTTTCCGGACCAGAGCCTCTTTCCGGAATTCTTCGACACTGGCCGTCGGGTGCAATCAAAGAGAATTGAAGACAAGAGGGGCCTGGCTGAGTTCCTGTGGCGCCCTCTAATGCTGGGGGGTAATAACTGTCTGGTACTGTCGCCAATGAAGAACAATGAATTTTAGGGAAATAACATTTTTAGAAATGTTATAAATGTTTTAAACAAATAAAAACCATTCCAGTTAAATCTAAAGAAATAACTTCCAGTTATCCAGTGCAGTACACAAACAGCAATAAGATAAATAATCATTTAGGTTTTAGAATATAGTTTAATTTTCAGATGTGACGCGATGACTTCCATGTTGTAACGCCATTACCTCTCTCCGATTGCTACCATTCTAGAGAGCAGAAAAACATCAAACTGCTTCACCACAATTTCGTTCGTTGAATCTTCACCAACTTTTTAAAGAGTCAATTACAGCACAGGAGATCTGAACCAAGGACATAAGAAATAGGGGCCTCCATCATTCAGTACGATCATGGTTGAACTTGGGCTTCAACTCCATTTTTCTGCCCACTCCACATGTCCCTTAATTTCCTAGGAGACCAAAAATCTATCTACACCAGTCTTAAAGGTATTCAACGATAGAGCATCTACATCCCTAAATAATTCCAAAGATTCACAACTCTTTGACTGAAGTAGTTTCTCCTCATCCCACTTCTAAATGTGTAGGGGTATGGGGAAAAGTCAGGGGAATGGCACTAAACCATGAAGCTCATTTGAAGAGTCGTGCAGACATGATGGACCAAATGGCTTCCTGCACTGCAACAATTCTGTGATTCTATAAATGATTGACCCTTGTGACTGTGCCCCCATGTTTTAGATTACCTGACCATTACCAGGGGTAAGCCATGGGGTACAGGTCTCTAGCACAGAGTCTGTCCCTGTTGCTCAGAAGGGAAGGGGGGAGAGGAGTAGAGCATTAGTCATTGGAGACTCCATAGTTAGGGGGATAGATAGGACATTCTGTGGGAACGAGACACTCGCGGTTGGTGTGTTGCCTCCCAGGTGCCAGGGTGCGTGATGTCTCAGTGTTT
This sequence comes from Scyliorhinus torazame, assembly GCF_047496885.1. NCBI lineage: Eukaryota > Metazoa > Chordata > Chondrichthyes > Carcharhiniformes > Scyliorhinidae > Scyliorhinus > Scyliorhinus torazame. Next base: position 293,184,963 of record NC_092711.1, on the reverse strand, counting down.
TCGGGATCCTTAAGGGGGAGGGGGAGCAGCCCCAAGTCGTGGTCCACATACGTACCAACGACATAGGTAGGAAAAGGGATGGGGATGTAAGGCAGGAATTCAGGGAGCTAGGGTGGAAACTTAGATCTAGGACAAACAGAGTTATTATCTCTGGGTTGTTACCCGTGCCACGTGAGAGCGAGACGAGGAATAGGGAAAGAGAGGAGTTGAACACGTGGCTACAGGGATGGTGCAGGAGGGAGGGTTTCAGATTTCTGGATAATTGGGGCTCATTCTGGGGTCGGTGGGATCTCTACAAACGGGATGGTCTACACCTGGACTAGAGGGGTACCAATATCCTGGGGGGGAAATTTGCTAATGCTCTTCGGGAGGGTTTAAACTAGTTCAGCAGGGGCTTAGGAACCTGAATTGTAGCTCCAGTATACAGGACGTTGAGAGTAGTGAGGTCATGAGTAAGGTTTCAAAGTTGCAGGCGTGTACCGGCAGGCAGGAAGGTGGTTTAAAATGTGTCTTCTTCAATGCCAGGAGCATCCGGAATAAGGTGGGTGAACTTGCGGCATGGATTGGTACCTGGGACTTCGATGTTGTGGCCATTTTGGAGACATGGATAGAGCAGGGACAGGAATGGTTGTTGTAGGTGCTGGGGTTTAGATATTTCAGTAAGCTCAGGGAAGGTGGTAAAAGAGGGGGAGGGGTGCATTGTTAGTCAAGGACAGTATTACGATGGCAGAAAGGACATTTGATGAGGACTCGTCTACTGAGGTAGTATGGGCTGAGGTTAGAAACAGGAAAGGAGAGGTCACCCTGTTAGGGGTTTTCTATAGGCCTCCGAAAAGTTCCAGAGAAACAAGCGAAAGCAACAGGGTAGTTGTTATGGGGGACTTTAACTTTCCAAATATTGACTGGAAACGCTATAGTTCGAGTACTTTAGATGGGTCCGTTTTTGTCCAATGTGTGCAGGAGGGTCTCCTGACACAGTATGTAGATAGGCCAACGAGAGGCGAGGCCGTATTGGATTTGGTACTGGGTAATGAACCAGTTAGATTTGGAGGAAGGTGAGCACTTTGGTGATAGTGACCACAATTCGATTACGTTTACTTTAGTGATGGAAAGGGATAGGTATATACCGCAGGGCAAGAGTTATATCTGGGGGAAAGGCAATTATGATGTGATGAGGCAAGACGTAGGATGCATCGGATGGAGAGGAAAACTGCAGGGGATGGGCACAATGGAAATGTGGAGCTTGTTCCAGGAACAGCTACTGCGTGTCCTTGGTAAGTATGTACCTGTCAGGCAGGGAGGAAGTGGTCGAGCAAGGGAACCGTGGTTTACTAATGCAGTCGAAACACTTGTCAAGAGGAAGAAGGAGGCTTATGTAAAGATGAGACATGAAGGTTCAGTTAGGGCGCTCAAGAGTTACAAGTTAGCTAGGAAGGACCTAAAAAGAGAGCTAAGAAGAGCCAGGAGGGGACATGAGAGGTCTTTGGCAGGTAGGATCAAGGATAACCCTGAAGCTTTCTATAGATATGTCAGGAATAAAAGAATGACTAGGGTAAGAGTAGGGCCAGTCAAGGACAGTAGTGGAAAGTTGTGCTTGGAGTCCGAGGAGATAGGAGAGGTGCTAAATGAATATATTTTGTCAGTATTCACACAGGAAAAAGGCAATGTTGTCGAGGAGAATACTGAGATTCAGGCTACTAGACTAGAAGGGCTTGAGGTTCATAAGGAGGAGGTGTTAGCAATTCTGGAATGTGTGAAAATAGATAAGTCCCCTGGGCCGGATGGGATTTATCCTAGGATTCTCTGGGAAGCTAGGGAGGAGATTAATGAGCCTTTGGCTTTGATCTTAAGTCATCTTTGTCTACAGGAATAGTGCCAGAAGACTGGAGGACAGCAAATGTTGTCCCCTTGTTCAAGAAGGGGAGTAGAGACAACCCCGGTAACTATAGACCAGTGAGCCTTACTTCTGTTGTGGGCAAAATCTTGGAAAGGTTTATAAGAGATAGGGTGTATAATCATCTGGAAAGGAATAATTTGATTCGAGATAGTCAACACGGTTTTGTGAAGGGTAGGTCGTGCCTCACAAACCTTATTGAGTTCTTTGAGAAGGTGACCAAACAGGTGGATGAGGGTAAAGCAGTTGATGTGGTGTATATGGATTTCAGTAAAGCGTTTGATAAGATTCCCCACAGCAGGCTACTGCAGAAAATACGGAGGCATGGGATTCAGGGTGATTTAGCAGTTTGGATCAGAAATTGGCTAGCTGGAAGAAGACAAAGGGTGGTGGTTAATGGGAAGTGTTCAGACTGGAGTCCAGTTACTAGTGGTGTACCACAAGGATCTGTTTTGGGGCCACTGCTGTTTGTCATTTTTATAAATGACCTGGAGGGAGGCGTAGAAGGATAGGTGAGTAAATTTGCAGATGACACTAAAGTCGGTGGAGTTGTGGACAGTGCGGAAGAATGTTACAAGTTACAGAGGGACATGGATAAGCTGCAGCGCTGGGCTGAGAGGTGGCAAATGGAGTTTAATGCAGAAAAGTGTGAGGTGATTCATTTTGGAAGGAATAACAGGAAGACAGAGTACTGGGCTAATGGTAAGATTCTTGGCAGTGTGGATGAGCAGAGAGATCTCGGTGTCCATGTATATAGATCTCTGAAAGTTGCCACCCAGGTTGCGAGCGTTGTTAAGAAGGCGTACGGTGTGTTAGCTTTTATTGGTAGAGGGATTGAGTTTCGGAGCCATGAGGTCATGTTGCAGCTGTACAAAACTCCGGTGCGGCTGCATTTGGAGTATTGCGTGCAATTCTGGTCGCCGCATTGTAGGAAGGATGTGGAAGCATTGGAAAGGGTGCAGAGGAGATTTACCAGAATGTTGCCTGGTATGGAGGGAAGATCTTATGAGGAAAGGCTGAGGGACTTGAGGCTGTTTTCGTTAGAGGGAAGAAGGTTAAGAGGTGACTTAATTGAGGCATATAAGATGATCAGAGGATTGGATAGAGTGGACAGTGAGAGCCTTTTTCCTCGGATGGTGATGTCTAGCACGAGAGGACATAGCTTTAAATTGATTGGAGATAGATATAAGACAGATGTCAGAGGTAGGTACTTTACTCAGAGAGTAGTAAGGGCGTAGAATACACTGCCTGCAACAGTAGTGGACTCGCCAACACTAAGGACATTCAAATGGTCATTGGATAGACATATGGACGATAAGGGAATAGTGTAGATGGGCTTTAGAGTGGTTTCACAGGTCGGCGCAACATCGAGGGCCGAAGGGCCTGTACTGCGCTGTAATGTTCTTTGGAAACAAGCTCTCAGCGTCCACCTTAACAAACCCATCTTGTTGCTGTTTGTGCACTGCACTTGATAGATGAAAGTCCTTTCTTTAGATTTAACTGAAACTTGTTATAAGAACAAAGAACAATACAGCACAGGAACAGGCCTTTCGGCCCTCCAAGCCCGTACCGGTCATGTTATCACCCTTGGCTAAAAAACTCAGCACTTCTTAGTGCCGTATCCCTCTATACCCATCATAACCATGTATTTGTCAAGATGCCTTTTGAATGCCGTTAATGTATCTGCTTCCACAACCTCCCCTGGCAATGCGTTCCAGGCACTCACCACCCTCTGTGTAAAAAACCTGCCTCGCACATCTCCTCTAAATGTTGCCCCATGGACCTTAAACCTATGTCCCCTGGTGACTGACCCCTCCACCCTTGGAAAGAGTGCCTGCCTATCTACTCTATCCATGCCTCATAATCTTGGAGACCTCTATCAGGTCACCCCTCAACGTCTGTCGTTCTAATGAAAACAGTCCAGTCTATTCAGCCTCTCCACATAGCTAACACCCTCCAGACCAGGCAACATCCTGGTAAACCACCTATGCACCCTCTTCAAAGCCTCCACATCCTTCTGGTAGTGTGGTGAACAAAATTGCCGCAATATTCCAAATGCAGCCTGACCAAAGTTCTCTACAACTGTATTTATTTTTGTTTAAACGTTATAATAGTTTTTGTATATTTATTGTAGATACATTTCTAAAATATTTATTTCTAAAATTCATTTGGGAATTTAGCAATACATTGATAATAGTGTGTGGGTGCCAGGCAGTTATTAACGTAGAACATAGAACATAGAACAATACAGCGCAGTACAGGCCCTTCGGCCCACGATGTTGCACCGAAACAAAAGCCATCTAACCTACACTATGCCATTATTTACATAGAATTTACAGTGCAGAAGGAGGCCATTCGGCCCATCGAGTCTGCAGTTGGGTAGGGTGCTCTTGGAAAGAGCACCCTACCCAAGGTCAACACCTCCACCCTATCCCCATAACCCAGTAACCCCACCCAACACTAAGGACAATTTTGGACACTAAGGGCAATTTATCATGGCCAATCCACCTAACCTGCACATCTTTGGACTGTGGGAGGAAACCGGAGCACCCGGAGGAAACCCACGCACACACAGGGAGGATGTTCAGACTCCGCACAGACAGTGACCCAAGCCGGAATCGAACTTGGGACCCTGGAGCTGTGAAGCAATTGTGCTATCCACGATGCTACCGTGCTGCCCATACCTTTTGAATGCCTTTTGAATGCCTTTTGAATGCCGTTAATGTATCTGCTTCCACAACCTCCCCTGGCAATGCATTATCATCCACATGCTTATCCAATAAACTTTTAAATGCCCTCTACTGTTGCAGGTAGGGCATTCCACGGCCTCACCACTCTTTGCGTAAAGAACCTACCTCTGACCTCTGTCCTATATCTATTACCCCTCAGTTTAAAGCTATGTCCCCTCGTGCCAGCCATTTCCATCCGCGGGAGAAGGCTCTCACTGTCCACCCTATCTAACCCCCTGATCAAGTACTGCCCTTACACTCTTTCACCTGAATAAAGGTGTAACATTTGCCACTCCCAAATCCTCTGGCACCTCCCTGGTATCCAGAAAAGATTGAAAGATTCAGGAAAGTCCTTCTGCTATCTCTACCCCCCCTACTTCATTTGTGAACCTTGGGTTCTGCCAGGCTCACACTCAGCTCCTGACCTCATTATAGCCTTGGTCCAAACATGGACAAAACAGCTGAATTCCAGAGGTGAGGTGAGAGTGACTGCCCTTGACTTCATGCAATCTGTGACCGAGTATCGCATCAAGGAGCCCTAGCAAAAGTTGAGTCAATGGGAACCGGGGAAAACTCTCCATTTGTTGGAAGTTATACCTAGCAAAATGGAAGATGGCTATGGTTGTAGGAGGTCAATCATTTCAGTCTCAGGGCATCACTGCAGAGATCCTCAGGCTAGTGTCCAAGGCCCAACCATCTTCAGCTACTTCATCAATGACCTTCCGACCATCGTAAGGACCGAAGTAGGCATGTTCTGATGACTGCACAATGTTTAGCACCATTCGCGACTTGTCATATACTGAAAGGGTTTGTGCACATATTCAGAAAGACCTGGACAACATTGAGGCTTGGGCTGAAGTGCCAGACAGTAGCCATCTCCCACAAGAGAGAATCCAACAATCTTCCCTTGACATTCAATGGCGTTACCATTGCTGAATCTCCCACTATCAACATCTTAGAGGTTGTCCTGGACCAGAAACTGAACTGGGCCAGTCATAGAAATACGGCTACAAGAGCAGGCCAGAGATTTGGAATTCTGCAGAGAATAACTCATCTCCTGACCCCAAAGCCTGTCCACTATCTACAAGACACAAGTCATCGGTGTGATGGAATACGCTCCACTTGCCTGGATGAGTGCAGCTCCAACACGCAAAAAGAGTCGACACCATCCAGGACAAAGCCGCCTACTTGATTGGCACCCGGCCACCTCCTTCCTAATCCACAGCAATAACTCACCAAGGATCTTTCAACAACACTTTCCAAATCTGTGACCTCTACCCCTAGAAGAACAAGGACAGCAGATGCATGATAACACCACCACCTGCAAGATCTCCTCCAGGTCACACACCATCCTCACTTGGAACAATGCCGTTCCTTCACTGATGCTGGGTCATAATCCTGGAATTCAATCCCTAACAACATTTTTATCAACCTAAATCACAAGGACTCCAGGACATCAATGCAGGAGGTCCTCAGGGTAGTGTCTTAGGCCCAACTACCTTCAGCTACTCCATCAATGACCTTCCTCCATCATAAGGTCAGAAGTGGGGATATTTGCTGATGACTGCACAATGCTCAGTGTCATTTACGACTCCTCAGATATTGAAGCATTTTATGTACAAATGTAGCAAGACCTGGACAATATCCAGGTTTGGGCTGACAAGTGACAAGTAACATTCGTGCCATACAAATGCCAGGCAATGACCATCTCCAACAAGAGAGCACCTAACAATCGTCCCTTGCCATTCAATGGCATTACCATCGCTGAATCCCCCACCTTGGGGGTTACCATTTTCCAGAAATTGAACTGGAGTAGCCATTTGAATATTGTGGCTACCTGAGCAGGTCAAAGGCTAGGAATCCTGAGGTGGGTAACTCACCTCCTGACTCCCCAAACTCTGTCCATCATCTACAAAGTTCTAGTCAGGAGTGTAACCTGGATGAGTGCAGCTCCAACAACACTCAAGAAGCTTGGCAGTATCCAGGACAAAGCAGCCCGCCTTGATTGCCACCCCTTCCACAAACATTCCCTCCCTCCACCACCGATGCAGCCATGTGTACAATCTACAATGTGCACCACAGGAACTCACGAAGGTAGCTTAGGCAGCACCTTCCAAACCCAACCACTATCATCTAGAAGGACAAGAGCAGCAGATACCTGGGAATCCCACCACCTGGAGGTTCCCCTTCAAGTCACTCATCAGGCTGACTTGGAAATATATTGCGTTCCTTCACTATCGCTGGATCAAAATCCTGGAATTTCATCCCTGACAGCACTGTGGGTATATCGATACGTCAGGGGCTGTAGCAGTTCAAAAAGGTGGCGCACCACCACCTTTCAAAGGGCAACTAGGGATGGGCAATAAATTCTGGCCTAGTCAGTGATGCCCAAGTCCCATAAATGAATGAAAAAAAATGTCAAAAAGGCAGCTCACCACCACCTTCTCAAGGGCAATTAGAGCTGGGTAATAACGAACATGCTGGCTAGCTTGCAATGCCCATGTCCCTTGGAAGAATGAAAAAAAAAGACACCTGGACTCGGTGACATATTAATTCTCAGCAAAGCAAACCTTTACAGTACCTCTCATTTTTTATTTTCACCCCACCCATTACCTCAACCATGTCCACTTCTACTGACATTTGTTAGATTCCTCTTCCATAGTAAACACCAATACAGAATACTCAGTAAATATTCTAGAGCTGCCCTGCACTTCCAATCATTTATCACCTGTTTTGTCCTCAGAAAGGATGTTCCAGATGGTGGTTGTGTCTAGAACCAGGGGTCCCAGTCTAAGGATACGGGATAGACCATTTGGGACAGAGGTGAGAAGAAAATCCTTCACCCAGAGAGTGGTCGACCTGTGGAATTCATTGCCACAGGACGAAGTTGAGGTCAAAACATGACATGTTTTCAAGAAGCAATTAGATATAGCACTTAGGGCAAAGGTGATCAAAGTACATGGGGGGGGGGGGGGGGGGGGAAGCGGGATTAGACTATTGAGTTGGATGATCAGCCATGACGATAATTAACAGTGAAGTAGGCGCGAAGGGCCGAATGGCCTCCTCTTACTCCTATTTTCTAAATTCCTATGTTTCTAATTGGACCCACATGACGTCTTACTATCTGCTTGCCATTTACATGCCGGTAGAAGATTTTGGGGTTCCGTTTTATGTTGACTCCTCTTCCCCCCCCCCCCCCCCCCCCCCCGGCTATTATCATATTCCCTTGTTATCCAAAAAGCCCTGATATAGGCTCCCTTACCTTTCATCCTTATTGGCATGGTACCTAGCCTATACCTCAAGCCTCTCACCTTTAAAGATCTCGCATTTTTCTATTGTAGATTTTCCTGTCAGTCTTTGGTCCCACTTTACCTTGTCTCGGCTCCTTCTTAACCCATTAAAATTAGTCCTCTTCCAATATAGATATTCTGCGGGCTTCTCCGTCAGTGGGACCCTCCGCCCTGCTGATACGCACCCACGCCCGCGTGTTTCCCGACGCTGTGGGGTGGCCCACAATGGGAAATCCCATTGGCCGCCTGCGGGAACGGAGAATCCCGCTGCCGGTGAGGGCAGTAAACGGGGCTGTTGGTAAAGAGAATCCCGCCCATTATATTTCAGATCATTCCTTGCCCTTCTACATTACCTTATCATATGATGATCAATGGTACCCATGTGTTCCCCCCCACCCCATAGACTCTTATGTCCACTTGGCCCACCTCATTCCCCAGCACCTGATCCAGCCATGCCTCCTTTTTGATCAAGGAAGTCTCCTGAAAACTTTAAGAAGTTCATCACTCTCCTTTCCCTTTACTCAAAATTTCCCAATTGATATTTGGGTAAATAAAATCACCCAATATCACCACTCTTTGGTCTTGTACATCCCTGTGATTGCCCTGCCTATTTGCTCTTTCATCTCGCTCACTATTTGGAGACCTAATTGCCCTTCAGAAGGCAGTGGTGAACCATCTTCTTGAACCGCTGTAATCCATGTGATGCAGGTAACAGTGCTGTTAGGAAGGAAGTTTCAGGTTTTTATACCAGCGACAGTGAATTAATAGACATAGAATTTACAGTGCAGAAGGAGGCCATTCGGCCCATCGAGTCTGCACCGGCTCTTGGAAAGAGCACCCTACACAAGGTTAACACATCCACCCTATCCCCAGCAACCTCACCCAACACTAAGGGCAATTTTTCATGGCCAATTCACCTAACCTGCACATCTTTGGACTGTGGGAGGAAACGGAGCACCCGGAGGAAACCCACGCACACACGGGGAGGATGTGCAGACTCCGCACAGACAGTGACCCACGCCGAATCCGAACCTGGGACCCTGGAGCTGTGAAGCAATTGTGCTATCCACAATGCTACCGTGGTGGTGTATAGTTCCAACTCAGGATAGTGTGGTACCTGGAAGAAAACTTGCAGATAATTTCCCCTGAGATTGCTGCCCTTGACCTTCTTGATGGTAAAGATCACAGGTTTGGAAGGTTCTGCTATAGGAGGTTCAGCTAGTAGATTCTGTACATGGTACACACTACTGCCACTGTGCACTTGTGGTGCTGCGAGTGAATTTTAAATGCAGTGGATGGGGTGCCAATCAAGCGGGCTGCTTTGTCCTGTATGGTGTTGAACTTCTTGAGTGTTTACGTTGGCTTATGTCCAGGCAAATGGAGAGTATACAATCAGATTCCTGACATGAGCCTTATAGGTGGTGGCAGCCTTTGCAAAGTCAGGAGGTGGGTTAATTGCCACAGAATTCCCAGCCCCTGACTTGCTCTCTCTCTCCACACCACCCCCCCCCCCCCCCCCCCCCCCCCCCACCCCCCCCCCCCCCCCCCCCCCCCCAAACCACCATCCATGTTCAAGATCCTCCAATCCAGCCCCTGCCTCACTTCCTGATTGACCTCATTTTTTTCTCTTTGCATTTATACAGTCCCTTGGGTGGCACGGTAGCACAGTGGTTAGCACTGTTGCCTCACATAGCAGAGACTCGGGTTCGATTCCCGGCTTGGGTCCCTGTCTCTGCGGAGTCTGCATGTTTTCCCATTGTCTGTGTGGGTTTCCTCCCGGTACTCCGGTTTCCACCCACAAAAGTCCCGAATGACGTGCTTGTTAGGTGAATTGGACATTCTGAATTATCCCTCAGTGTACCCGAACAGGCACCATAGTGTGGCGACTAGGGACTTTTCACAGTAACTTCATTTCAGTGTTAATGTAAGCCTACTTGTGACACTAATTTTTAAAAAAATATATATATTTTATTAAAGTTTTTCGATTACTTGTGACACTAATAAAGGTTATTATTATTATTCATGACCTCAGGATGCCCCAAAGTGTTTTACAGCCATCAAGGTACTTTTAAAGTATAATCAGTGTACTTAGCTATTGTACAAATATTTTCTATATCATAGAAATGAGTGTAGTAAAGACTCCAAAAAAAAGAACATATAATATTTGGTTAGAATCTTTCTTCCTGTGAAGGGCTGCATTTTTTCTATCACTAGTTAGCAACTCAATTAAGTAAAAAAAAACAGCTTTTCTGGCATTGCACGTCATCATTTGATTTAGGGTGGTCCTCCCTTTTAAATGCATTTATTTATAATTTATTTCCGGTATATTCTGTTTCTCTTCCTGACCATGGCTGAGAAAGCATGGGGGTGAACTCTATCCACATCGCCACCTTGTCATTTGCCAGTGTCATTCCGGGAGCTGTAAGTCGGTTGCAAAGCGGGAGGTGGACCTTTCTCTATAATTTGCCTTCCTTCTTTGGAGCTCACATTTGGCCTTTCCCACTGTGCCCCTTTACACCGTGGCGTGGTGAATTGGCATTCTGCTGGATAATATTACCAGTACGTGGCACAATCTGCCAGTAGGCAAGCAACTATTCCACACTGCAGTACGTTCATAAGCAAGTGTTAACTCAGCATTCCACTGAGGATTGCATTGATTTGCCAGATATCCCAGCATACAACCCTCTTCTAATAGTCACTCTGCATCGAGGCTATATTTGATCTAAATGACTGTCAGTTCCCAGAAGCAAGATAGACATGGTGAGTGACCTGAATATATCAGCACAAATGTGTCCATGATGCTTCCATAATCAAATCTTTCCCACTGCCTCCACTGCTCTTCATATCGCATGCATCAAGGGATCAGTCGCTAACCACAGGCGCTCCTTTATTAAAATGTTCAAATATATGAATTATTAATAACAATAGCTGCAATGGATCCTATCCCACAAGACTCTAGTACAATCTTTAGCCTTGCTATTGTGTTTATGACAGAATTAAATCCCTGCTGTAACACAGCCGGACCCATCTCGCTCCTTTTACTTTGGCTGCAATGAAATACAGCAGCACAATTCTGATTCACACTCATGAAGTAAGTTCATTCTATGGCCTGCAGTCTTTTTTTTAATGCATTGTTCCAAATGACATTCTGAGTATGTCAGGCTGTCTGTACAGCCTAACAGTTTGGGACAGTTTTTGTGACAGATAAACCATGAGACAAACCCAGAGAAAATTGTGATGACTGTAGGAAATTGTTATATATTATATTTTTGCAGTGGTGTTATTAAAAAGCCTGGTTTAAGATACATACCGGCAGTATGTCTGCTAAATTTGTGATTAAGGGGGTCATAAAAGTTAGGCAATCATTGATTTTTAACCATTTACTTGTACAGATGGATGGCTAATGGAACATTGTTTTGATTTTGGAGGATCCCTGGGGTGTAGATAATTTATGAAGGATGGCCCCTTGTCCTGGAAACACACCATGGGGCATCTTAGTGGGAGGAGACCGAATAATGTCTTATGATGTATCTAAGAAGTGGACCAGGTCTGACTGTAGTTTGCAGTTGGCCATAGAATTTTAGTCTGACAAGACAGGTCTTCATCTGGCTCCCGAATAGTTCTGTCCAAGGTCTTTACAGTGAAAAGCATTATTTCTTTAAAGGCAAAAACTTTATTTCTACATGGCCTTTGAAGTATATTGGTTTGGTTATACATAGTTGCAGGTGTAGGGAGTAAATTAAAGTTATTCCTATTAGTTAAGAACTATTTTAACTGTTAACTGTAAAGCTGTTAGTTTGTTGCTAATGTGATTGACTCTGTGTTCAAATTAAAGTTTGCTTTCACATAGAAGATATCTATTGGGCGTTCTTAGACTTTGTGGCAGAACGATAGACATTGGTCAATGGCAGCAGCAGCTCGGGGGAGGGGGGGTTACTTTATTTTTGTTTATGTTATTTACACTGGAGGGTCTGAGTGGGTGTATATACCTGTTGTGTTAAGTCGGGGTGTTAATGTTAATTTATTATTTATGTACAGGGGGAGGGGTTTGGTGGGTTGCTTTTTTAGATTGTGTTTTGTGCTTAACCCTGTTGGGTTCTTTTTTCTTTCTCATTTTGTTATTGATATTTTATGAAAACCTTGAATAAAAATTATTTTAAAAAAAAAGATATCTTAAAGTACCCAATTCATTTTTTCCAATTAAGGGGCAATTCAGCATGGCCAATCCACCTACCCTGCACATCTTTGGGTTGTGGGGGCAAAACCCACACAACATAGGGAGAATGTGTAAACTCCAGACGGACAGTGACCCAGAGCCGGGATCGAACCTGGGAGTCAGTGTCTCTATCAGCAATGCCACCTGGGCTTCTTGGCAGTGTCAGGCTGGCACCCATGTCAGGTTGCCATGTGCTGGCACTGCCAAGGTGCCAGGCTGGCACTGGCAAATGGAGCTTGCCCGAGGTCTCCGAGGTCAGTGTTACCACTCCTGTGGTGGAGTATACTTTCCTCACAGTTTTATAAATTGAAAATTGTTGGATTCTCACCTGGGATCCTAACAAATATATACTGGCAAACATAAATAGATTGATACAAAACCATATAAGATAACATTAAAGGTGCATGTCTTATATTGAACAATGGCACCTATTAAGAATCATTCAAATATATTGTAATGCTTCCCATAGAACCATAGAAGTGGTACAGCACAGAAGGGGGTAATTCAACCCATCTTGTCCATGCTGACCCAAAGACACCCAGGAGTCCTATCTAATCCCATCTTTCTGCACCCGGCCCATAGCCCTGCAGCTCACAGATTTTAGGTGCAGATCAATGTACTTTTTAAAAGAGTTTAGAGCCTCTGCCTCCACCACCAACTCAGGCAGCGAATTCCAGACAATTCCCATTTTCAATTATTTTGGAGTATGTAATGGTTTTCTTCATGCAAGGTGCCTTGTACATACATTGTTCAACATGAAGGTATTAGACATTTTTATTTCTATTTTTTTCCAGCCCATCTCATTGCTCCTAAGAAAAAACTTTGCTTTTATAAAATGCCTTTCACAACCCCCGGGTTGAGTTAGGTTTTTATGTTTAGTCAATGTTGTTATGTAGTCAAAATCAACAACTAATTTAGCCAGGAACACCCTAAAAATATGCAGGAATTATCTATCTATCCTTCGCTGAGGGACAGGCATTGGCGAAGAGACTTAGAAAATTTACCTCTGCTTCAAATAGTGCCATAGGAGCTTTCACAACAAGATGTGGCTTTGGATTAATGTCACAGCCATCACCTTCTATCAGAACTGGAACTATCACAAATTAAATGGAGAACATTTAATAGGGCCCGAAAGCAGGAAATGAATCATGATTAACATGCATGTGCCTGTTGCTTCTGTGTTAAGCAGCACACTGCCCTGCTAATTAACACAATTGAATGTGCAAGAGCCTGGGCTCTTTTTGAACTTTTAAAACATTTTAGAGTACCCAATTCTTTTTTTTCCAATTAAGGGGCAATTTAGCCTGGCCAATCCACCTACCCTGCACATCTTTTGGGTTGTGGGGGTGAGACACACGCAGACAAGGGGAGAATGTGCAAATTCCACACGGACAGTGAATCGGGGCCAGGTTGGAACCTGGGTCCTTCGCGCCGTGAGGCAGCAGTGCTAACCACTGTGCCACCGTGCTGCCCTTAGTGCTTCAATATTTTTCAACACTGCGTTGGAGGCCTTGGTGTGGGATGCTTCTTTTTTATTACCAATACATGGGATGTGGCATTGCTGTTAGCATCAGAATTTATTGCCCTTCCCTGATTCCCCTTGAGAAGGTAGAGGTGAGGTACTCGTCTGAACTTCCATCCCATATGGTATATGCACCCACAATGCTGTTAGGTAGGGAGTCCTGAAATCCTTTGATGAAGGAACGGTGAGGTGATATGCTGCCAAGTCAGGATGGTGTGTGATCTAAGAGGGAATTTCTGGGTAGAGGTGATTCCATGCATCTGTGGCCCTAGTTCATATAGGTGGAATAAACAACAACACCTCCTCCATGATAGTCCTCAATACCGGGGCACCGCAAGGCTGAATACTTAACCCCCTACTATACTCCCTATACACACATGACTGCGTGGCAAAATTTGGCTCCAACTCCATCTACAGGTTTGCTGACGATACGACCATAGTGGGTCAGATCTCGAACAACGATGAGTCAGAATACAGGAGGGAGATAGAGAACCTAGTGGAGTGGTGCAGCAACAACAATCTCTCCCTCAATGTCAGCAAAACTAAAGAGCTGGTCATTGACCTCAGGAAGCAAAGTATTGTACACACCCCGGTCAGCATCAATGGGGCCGAGGTGGAGATGGTTGACAGCTTCAAATTCCTAGGTGTGCATGATGCACGATCAATTGCACAAAGGCTAAAGTTGGGTACAACTGTGGCTTTATTACAGCCAGATGCGTGGCCTCCTGCTGCAGCTGGCGAAATGGCAGGGCACTGGAGATTATGCATATTTATACAGTTCTCCGTGGGCGGAGCCAGCTGGCAGGAGCTACCGGCGAACCTGTAGTGCAGGTCATACCTTACATCTCCTATTACAGTGGTTCACCACATTCACCCCCTGTTAAAAATGAGTCAGGAGGGGGTGACGTGAAACTATATAAAATTAGTGCAATTATTTACAGTGGTAGGGAAAGAAAAGTCCATGTTGACGGTCCGGAGTCCATCAAAGGATCAGCCGGTCCGGTGCTTTGGTGCTTTGTTGGGAGTGGCGTAACGGTGGCGGCAAAGTCGGTGCTGGCAGTGGTGGAGGTGGCACTGATGGCAGGGGTGGCGGTGCTGATGCTGGCCAGTCATCGGGAAACTCCGGGAGCATGCAGAAGTCCTCTTCGTCCTCTTGTGCGGAAAAGGGGAGGCGGGGGGGGTGGTCTGGTGGGGTCAATATTGGCGGTGCGGTGGGAGGTGGGGGGGGAACGCATTGGTGGGGGTGTGTGTTGGGGTGGAACCTGACGGTGCCAGGTCCCTGAGTGAGACAGTATCTTGGCGGCCGTTGGGGAACTCAACGTAGGCATATTGAGGGTTGGCGTGAAGCAGGTGAACCCTGTCCACCAAGGGGTTCGCATTGTGGAGTCGGATGTGCCTATGGAGAAGGACCGGTCCTGGAGCAGCGAGCCAAGTCGGGAGCGACACCCCGGATGTGGACTTCCTGGGGAAGGCAAAGAGACGCTCATGGGGTGTGTTGTTAGTGCCGGTGCACAATAGTGCAGAGCGTCAGGGAGGACCTCCTGCCAGCGAGAGGCTGGGAGGTTCCTGGACCGTAGGGCCAGCTGGACTGCCCTCCAAACCTTCCCATTCTCCCGTTCGACTTGCCCGTTTCCCCGGGGGTTGTAGCTGGTCATCCTGCTGGAGGCTCGACCCCTGCTGAGCAGGAACTGACGCAGCTCATCGGTCATGAAAGAGGATCCCCTGTCACTGTGGATGTAGGCGGGGAAACCGAACAGAGCGAAGATGGTGCTGAGGGCCTTGATGACGGTGGCAGAGATCATATCGGGGCATGGGATGGCGAAGGGGAATCTGTAGTACTCATCGACCACACTGAGAATGTACGTGTTACGGTCGGTGGAGGGGAGGGGCCCTTTGAAATCCACGCTGAGGCATTCAAAGGGGTGGGAGGCCTTCACCAGGCACGCACGGTCCGGATGGTAGAAGTTCGGCTTGCAATCCGCACAAACCTGGCAGTCCCTGGTGACTGTCCTTACTTCCTCGACGGAGTAGGGCAGATTGCTAGCTTTGACCAAATGGTACAATCGAGTGAACCACGGGTGACAAAGGCTGTCGTGTAGGGTCCACTTGTGCGCTGGCACATGTACCTCGGGAGAGGGCGTCTGGGGGCTCGTTGAGTTTACCGGGGCGATACAGGATCTCGTAACTATAGGTGGAGAGCTCGATTCTCTATCGCAAGATTTTATCATTTTTGATCTTGCCCCGCTGTGTGTTATTGAACATGAAGGCTACCGAACGTTGGTCCGTAAGGAGAGTGAATCTCTTACCGGCCAGGTAATGCCTCCGATGCCACACAGCTTCAACGATAGCTTGGGCCTCCTTATCGACGGATGAGTGTCGAATATCCGAGGCATGAAGGGTGCGGGAAAAGAATGCCACGGGTCTGCCTGCCTGGTTTAGAGTGGCGGCAAGGGCGACGTCTGAAGCGTCGCTTTCTACTTGGAAAGGCAGTGATTCGTCCACTGCGCGCATCCCGGCCTTGGCGATGTCTGCTCTGATGCGGGCAAAAGCATGTTGTGCCTCGGCCGCAAAGGGGAATTGGATGGACTGAATGAGTGGGTGGGCCTTGTCCACATAGTTTGGGACCCACTGAGCGTAGTAGGAAAAGAACCCTGTAGCGCACAATGACTTACGAGAGAGACGAATAGAGATGAAGTCGATGAGGCTTTATTAAGCGTGACTTGTTCCCCGCAGTTCAGCAACAGACTGGAGCTGCGGGGAGAAGCCCTGGTTCTTATACTCCGCCTTCAGGGCGGAGCTAGAGATCAACAGCCAACCAGGACCCGGGATCTATCAGCCAATGGCATCACGGCTTCACAGTCCCACATGACCCCTAATGCATACTACCACATTCACCCCTTGTTAAAAATGAACCCGGCGGGGTGGTGCTTCGCATGGTGGTAGGGGTTTACAGGGCTGGTCCTGGGAGGAAAAAAATATTTTTTTTTTTTTTTTTTGCATGTCATTACAGTGCCCTACACTTTGCCCTACACTGGGCTATGTACAGGGTTTGTGAACTATTTACAATATTCGTAAGAGGAACAGAACATTCTCGTTATAGTCCCACAACATTCTTGTGTTACACCGATGCCACGAGTCGAGCGGGCGGTCTGGTCTTCCTTGTCGATCGCCTCAGCCCCGGTGGTGGTGCCGGTGCTTGTTCCCGCGTTGTCGTCTCCGGGAGCTTTACGGTGTCTGCTTCTGTTTCACTCCTGGTCGGGCATGGGAGGAGGACCGATCCTCCCGGGAAGGGGGCGGTCGCGGGGTGCGCCGGTGGCAGGGAGGGGGTAATCGGTGTCGGGGGGGTGTGCGTGTTGCCGGCGGGCGCCAGGTCTCGCAGGGAGACCGTGTCCTGTCGGCCGTCGGGGTACGCCCCGTAGGGTTCGCGTGGAGGAGATGAACCCTCTCGACCAACGGGTCCGGCTTGTGCGCCCGCACATGTTTCCGGAGCAAGATGGGTCCTGGGGCCGCCAGCCAGGTCGGCAGCGACGTTCCGGAGGAGGACTTCCTGGGGAAGACAAGGAGGCGCTCATGAGGCGTTTGATTCGTGGTGGTACACAGCAGCGACCGGATGGAGTGGAGAGCGTCCGGGAGGACCTCCTGCCACCGTGAAACTGGGAGATCCCTGGACCGTAGGGCCAGTAGGACGGTCTTCCAGACCGTGCCGTTCTCCCTCTTTACTTGCCCGTTCCCCCGGGGGTTGTAGCTGGTCGTCCTGCTCGAGGCTATACCCTTGCTGAGCAGGAACTGGCGCAGCTCGTCACTCATGAAGGAGGACCCCCTGTCGCTATGGATATATGCGGGGCAACCGAACAGTGTGAATATGGTGCTAAGGGCTTTAATAACTGTGGCCGCTGTCATGTCGGGGCAGGTGATGGCGAAAGGGAAACGGGAGTACTCGTCCACCACGTTCAGGAAGTATGTGTTGCGGTCGGTGGAGGGGAGGGGCCCTTTGAAATCCAGACTGAGGCGTTCAAAGGGACGGGAAGCCTTGACCAGGTGCGCTCTATCCGGCCTGAAAAAGTGCGGTTTGCACTCTGCGCAGATGTGGCAGTTCCTGGTGACTGTACGGACCTCCTCCACAGAGTAGGGGAGGTTGCGGGACTTTATAAAATGGTAGAACCGAGTGACCCCCGGGTGGCAGAGGTCCTCGTGGAGGGCTTGGAGACAGTCTATTTGTGCGTTGGCACATGTGCCGCGGGATAGGGCATCGGACGGCTCGTTCAGCTTTCCGGGACGGTACAAGATCTCGTAGTTGAAGGTGGAGAGCTCGATCCTCCACCTTAAGATCTTGTCATTTTTAATTTTGCCCCGCTGTGCATTATCGAACATGAAAGCTACCGACCGTTGGTCAGTGAGGAGAGTGAATCTCCTGCCGGCCAGGTAATGCCTCCAATGTCGCACAGCTTCCACTATGGCTTGGGCTTCCTTTTCCACTGAGGAGTGGCGGATTTCTGAGGCGTGGAGAGTTCGGGAGAAGAAGGCCACGGGTCTGCCCGCTTGGTTAAGGGTGGCCGCTAGAGCTACATCGGATGCGTCGCTCTCGACCTGGAAGGGGAGGGACTCGTCGATGGCGCGCATCGTGGCCTTTGCGATATCCGCTTTGATGCGGCTGAAGGCCTGGCGAGCCTCTGTCGACAGGGGGAAGGTAGTGGTCTGTATTAGCGGGCGGGCCTTGTCTGCGCACTGGGGGACCCACTGGGCGTAATATGAAAAGAACCCCAGGCAGCGTTTCAGGGCTTTGGAGCAGTGGGGGAGGGGAAATTCCATGAGGGGGCGCATGCGTTCGGGGTCGGGGCCTATTATCCCATTGTGCACTACATATCCCAAGATGGCCAGCCGGTTTGTGCTAAACACGCACTTGTCCTCGTTGTATGTGAGGTTCAAGGCGTTAGCGGTCTGGAGGAATTTTTGGAGGTTGGCGTCGTGGTCCTGCTGATCGTGGCCGCAGATGGTTACGTTGTCAAGGTACGGGAACGTGGCCTGCAACCCGTGTTGATCAACCATTTGGTCCATCTCCCATTGGAAGACCGAGACCCCGTTTGTGACGCCAAATGGGACCCTTAGGAAGTGGTATAGTCGCCCGTCTGCTTCGAAGGCTGTGTACTTGCGGTCACTTGGGCAGATGGGGAGCTGGTGGTAGGCGGACTTGTGGTCCACGGTGGAGAAGACCTTATATTGGGCAATCCGATTTACCATGTCGGATATGCGGGGGAGAGGGTACGCATCTAGCTGCGTGTACCTGTTGATGGTCTGGCTATAGTCTATGACCACCCTTTGCTTCTCCCCTGTCTTTACTACTACCACCTGTGCTCTCCAGGGACTATTGCTGGCCTGGATTATGCCTTCCTTCAGCAACCGCTGGACTTCGGACCGAATAAATGTCCGGTCCTGGGCGCTGTACCGTCTGCTCCTAGTGGCGACGGGTTTGCAATCCGGGGTGAGGTTCGCAAACAAGGATGGCGGTTCAACTTTGAGGGTTGCGAGGCCGCAGATAGTGAGTTGGGGTATTGGGCCGCCGAATTGAAACGTTAGGCTCTGCAGGTTGCACTGGAAGTCTAATCCCAGTAATGTGGGCGTGCAGAGTTGGGGAAGGACGTAGAGCCTGTAGTTTTTAAACTCCCTCCCTTGCACCGTTAGGGTCACTATGCAGAACCCTTTGATCTCTACGGAGTGGGATCCTGCAGCTAGGGAAATCTTTTGCGTACTAGGACGGATGGTCAAAAAACAGCGTCTTACCGTGTCGGGGTGGATGAAGCTTTCGGTGCTCCCGGAGTCGATCAGGCATGGTGTCTCGTGTCCGTTGATCAGCACCGTTGTTGTCGTCGTTTGGAGCGTCCGGGGCCGTGCTTGGTCCAGCGTCACCGAGGCCAGATGTGGTCGCAGTGTCTCAGCGTCTTCCTCGGACCCCGTGGAGCCGTCGATGCTGGGGTCCTTTGTTGTCATCCAAGATGGCGGCATCCATGAATCGCATGCGGCCGGGGGTGGACAAAATGGCCGCCCCCACGGATCGCACGTGGTCGGGGGTGGACAAAATGGCCACCCCCATGCATCGCACATGGCTGGGGGGTCACAAGATGGCGGCGCCCATCCTCCCCTCGTGGTGGCCGGGACCCAACATGGCGGCGCCCGCGGGTCGCACATGGGGCGCTGGGGGGGTTGGGGAGCGTTTGGGATGCGCTGGATTCTTTCTTCTCCGGGGACAGCGGCGACCCCCCGGGACCGGCACAAAGCCGCGAAATGGCCCTTTTTGCCGCAGCTCTTGCAAATCGCTGCGCGGGCCGGGCAGCGCTGCCGGGGGTGTTTCGCCTGCCTGCAGAAATAGCAGCGGGCCCCCCCGGGATGATCTGGCGTCTTAACCGCGCAAGCCTGTGAGGGAGGGGGGGGTTTGTCGCGACGGGGGTCCACGGAGCCCAAGGGGCTGCCGCGCAGTCGGGGCCGTAGGCGCGGGCGTTTTGCGAGGCCACATCAAGGGAGGCTGCAAGGGACCGTGCCTCTGAGAGTCCTAGCGACTCTTTTTCTAACAGTCTTTGGCGGATTTGGGGAGAATTCATACCTGCCACAAACGCATCGCGAATTAACATGTCCATGTGTTCAGTCGCATTTACCGCCGGGCAGCTGCAGCCCCGTCCCAAAATTAGCAGCGCGGCGTAGAATTCTTCTAGCGATTCTCCAGGACTTTGCCGTCTCGTTGCGAGTTGGTAGGTGCGTAGACCTGGTTCACTGGGCGAATGTAGACGCTCTTTAGTGCTGCGAGCGCCGTCGGGAAATCCTCTGCGTCTTCTATGAGAGGGTAAATCTCCGGGCTTACCCTTGAGTGCAGGACCTGCAGTTTCTGGTCTTCTGTGATCCGGCCGGGGGCCGTTTGGAGGTAGCCTTCGAAACAAGCCTGCCAGTGTTTAAAAACTGCTGCTGAGTTCACTGCGTGGGGGCTGATCCGCAGGCATTCCGGGGCGATCCTGAGCTCCATAGTCCTTTAAGCACGCTTAATAAATTGTAGCGCACAATGACTTACGAGAGAGATGAATAGAGGTGAAGTCGATGAGGCTTTATTAAGCGTGACTTGTTCCCCGCAGTTCAGCAACAGACTGGATCTGCGGGGAGAAGCCCTGGTTCTTATACTCCGCCTTCAGGGCGGAGCTAGAGATCAACAGCCAACCAGGACCCGGGATCTGTCAGCCAATGGCATCACGGCTTCACAGTCCCACATGACCCCTAATGCATACTACCACAAACCCCAAGCAGCGTTTGAGGTCCTTGGGGCAGTGGGGGAGGGGAAGTTCCATGAGGGGGCGCATGCGGTTGGGGTCGGGCCCGAGAAGTCCGTTTTGGACTATATAGCCGAGAATGGCTAACTGGGTCGTGCTGAACACACACTTCTCTTTGTTGTAGGTCAGGTTGAGAAGAGTGGCAGTGCGGAGGAATTTATCGAGGTTGGCATCGTGGTCCTGCTGGTCATGGTCGCAGATGGTGACATTATCTAAGTACGGAAAGGTGGCCCACAAACTGTACTGGTCGATCATTCGGTCCATCTCTCTTTGGAAGACCCAGACCCCATTTGTGACACCGAAAGGGACCCTAAGGAAGTGGTAGAGGCGACCGTCCGCCTTGAAGGCAGTGTATGGCCGGTCCGACTTCCGGATGGGGAGCTGGTGGTAGGCGGATTTCAGTTCAATTGTTGAGAAGACCCGGTACTGCGCAATCTGATTGACCATATCAGATATGCGTGGGAGTGGGTACGTGTCGAGCTGCGTGTACCGATTGGTGGTCTGGCTGTAGTCCATGACCATCCTGTGTTTCTCCCCAGTTTTAACCACTACCACTTGGGCTCTCCAGGGGCTGTTGCTGGCCTCGATAATACCCTCCTTAAGCAGCCGCTGGACTTCGGCCCTGATGAAGGTCTTGTCCTGTGTCCTGTACCGTCTGCTCCTAGTGGCAATGGGCTTGCAATCCGCAGTTAGATTGGCAAAAAGGGAGGAGGGATTGACCTTGAGGGTCGCCAGGCTGCAAACGGTAAGGGGGGGGGAAGGGCCCGCCGCATTTGAGCGTGAGGCTCTGGAGGTTGCACTGGAAGTCCAGGCTCGATAGGAGTGCAGCGCAGAGAGTAGGAAGGAAATAGAGGCGGAAGTTACTAAATTCTACGCCCTGGACCGCGAGGGTGACTGTACAAAAGCCTCGGATCGGGACGGAGTGGGATCTGGAGGCTAGGGAGATCCTTTGATTGGCAGGGTGGACCGCGAGGGAGCAGCGCCTTACCATATCTGGGTGAACAAAGCTTTCGGTGCTCCCGGAGTCCAGCAGGCACAAAGTCGCGTGGCCGTTGATTTTAACCGTCGTTGACGCGGTGGCCAGGTTGTGCGGGCGAGATTGGTCCGCGTCATTGAAGCGAGCTGCAGGTACCCATCGGATGCTTCAGGTGGCGAGCGTGTGTGGTTCTGATGTCGGGATGTCCGGAGACCCTCTGGGGGACAAGATGGTGGCGCCCATGGTGCGCACATTGCGGGGTCAGGACAAGATGGCGGCGCCACGGGGCGCACGTGGCCGAAGGGGGACAAGATGGCGGCGCCCATTGGTCGCACATGGACCCGGGAGGAGAGGATGGCGGCTCCCATTGTGCGTATGGCGTGGGGGAGGGGGCGATAGCGGGCACGATCGCAGCGACTGCGCATTCCTGGCACACCGCTACGAAGTGGAAGTGGCCTTTTTTACTGCAGGCTTTACAGACTGCAGTGCAGGCCGGGCAGTGTTGGCGGGGGTGCTTCTGCTGACTGCAGAAGTAGCAGCGGAGACCCCCGGGGTGCGCGGATTGGGTGCGGCGCAGGCGTATTGGGAAGGCAGGGTCCCGGCTGAGGAGGTCGTCGGCGGGGTCCAGGGGGGTAGGAAGGAGTAGAAGGGTGGGCAGGGCGGCGGGAGGGGTACGATTGTACGTTACAGGATGCGACCGTCATGGAGAGCGCCAAGGTTTTCATCTCCGCCAGTTCAAGCGTGGCCCCTTCCAGTAATTGTTCTCGGATGCGGTCCGACGCAATCCCCGTCACGAAGGCATCGCACATGAGGAGATTTGTGTGTTCGGCGGCCGTAACGGCCTGACAGTCACAGTCCCGGACGAGTGGAATTATGGCCCGCCAGAAGTCTTCGATGGACTCACCAGGTAGTTGCGAGCGGGTGGCGAGTACATGCCTGGCGAAGAGCATGTTCGCCTTCTGCGCGTAGTGTTCCTTAAGGAGTTCTATTGTTTTTGTGTAGTTTGTGGCATCTTGGATCAACTGGAACACGTTGGAGCTCAGTTTGGAGTACAGGACGTTTATCTTCTGAGGCTCCGTTTGCTCGGGGTCCACAGCCTTGATGTAGGCTTCAAAACATGTTAGCCAGTGAGTAAAGTATTTTCTGGCGTCGGGCGAGTGCAATCCAGCTGCAGGCGATCGTGCTTAATTCGGATATCCATTGTGTGGAAAATCTGACTGTAATAAATTGATGCACGATCAATTGCACAAAGACTAAAGTTGGGTACTGTCATGATATTCAGATAAACATCATGGTGCAAACACACATACACACTGATGGACAGATCAACGGACCAATCAACACACACGCAACATCACAGCCAATCACAAGCAAGGGCACACGCACTATAAAATGGGGAACACCACTGTTCCCATTCAATCCAGCAGGAGACAGCTCAGGGCACAGAGCTCACAGAAAGCCACTCAGACATTCACCATGTGCTGAGTGCCTCTCTAAGATAGTGTTAGGGCTGGGTCCACAGGTTAGAGGGTAATGAACGAACCACAGTAACAAGTTTACAGATGTTGTTATTGCTAGTAATAAAATAGAGTTGTACCATCTGCAACCGTGTTGGTTTGTCTGTGTAGCAGAGCACCCAACACGACATAGTACCAGGGTTGGAACCCAGCAACTGTGAGACCTACCTACACATCTTCAGGAATCCGCCATCCTGCGCCATGGACACCATCAGCCCACCGCAGCCGCTCCAAATCGCTGGAAACCTCGGCGTCAACTGGAAGCTGTTTAAACAGCGCTTCCAGTTCTTCCTAGAAGCCACAGACAGGGAGAATGCTTTGGACACCAGGAAAGTCGCCCTCCTCCTCTCCACGGAAGGGCAACACGCCATCCACATCTACAACTCCCTGCTGTTCGCGAAAGGTGAGGACAAGACGAAGTACAAGACGGTCTTTCTTAAACTTGAGCAACACTTCAGCGTCGAGGTAAATAAGAGCTTTGAGAGGTACCTTTTCCAGCAGCGCCTGCAGGGTAAGGATGAGCCTTTTCAAACTTTCCTAACACACCTCCGTATCCTCGTGCAGTCCTGCGGTTACGAGGTCACCTCTAATTCCATGATTCGGGACCAGATAGTTTTTGGGGTCACCTCTGGCACCCTACTCCAGCAGCTCCTCAAAATTAAAAGCCTCACCCTAGCCACCACCATCGAAGCCTGCGTCCTCCATGAAAACGCGACCAGCCGCTACTCCCAATTTCAGGCGGCCGAATCGGCACGGCAGGGGTCCTACGCAGCCGAATCGGCAAGGCAGGGGACCTACGAGGCCGAGCGGGTCCAGGCGATCGAATTCCTCCCGGCCAGCGGCCTGGACGAGGGCGGCCATTTTGCGCGCTTTCCGCAGCCTCCCGCGCTTGTACGCGCCAAAAGAGACATTGACGCAGAGGGACGGGACGCGCAGGAGCGCTCTACGTAGGACCGAACTGTGCATGCGCGATGGCGCAACGAACGCCATGACGTCATGTGCGGCAACTGTGGATTCGCACATTTAAAGCGGCAATGTCCAGCAAAGAACCGACAATGCCTCCGCTGTGGCAAGATGGGACACTACGCTGCCTGCTGTCGAGCAGCTCAACCTGCCAACGCGCCCCAATTCCGCCAGCCTCGCAGGGACGTGCGGACAATTCAGCCTCTGTACTCCGAGTCATACCCGGATGACATACAGACAGGTGATACAGACGACCGGGAAGCCTTCCAGGTTGCGGTCATTGACAGGAACCGGATGTCCCCAAGCAGGACCCGCCAGCCGATGCCAGTGAACAGTGTCAATCCGGGTGATGAATGGTGTGCCACCCTAACGGTCAACCGATCACCAATCACATTCCGTTTAGACACTGGTGACTCCGCCAACCTAATAGCATGGTCAGCCTTCTACGCCTTGAAGGTCAGACCACCGATTCGGCCATCCCGCTGTAAGATGGTCGACTACAACGGAAACGTTATCCCGGTCATGGGATCCTGCCAGCTCGAGGTTACACACAATGCATACACAGCATCACTGTCCTTTGAGATAGTTGGATCATCGAAGGACTCCCTGCTAGGCGCACAAGCGTGCAAGGTTCTCCACCTCGTTCAGCGGGTACACACTCTGTCTCCAGAAGGCACGTCAGACTTCCCAGATGCAGACTTTAGGGCACAGCTCCACTCGCCCCTCGCCCACAACCAGGAGGCATTCGAGGGCATGGGCACACTGCCCTACACTTACAGAATACGGCTCAAACAGGACGCCACCCCGGTCATTCACGCACCTCGTGGAGTCCCAGCACCACTCAGGGACCGCCTCAAGCAGCAGCTGCAGGATCTCCAGGACCAAGGAGTGCTTTCCCGGGTCACGGAGCCCACGCCATGGGTCAGCTCCATGGTGTGCGTTAAAAAGCCCTCTGGCGAACTCCGGATCTGCATCGACCCGAAAGACCTGAACAACAACATCATGAGGGAACACTACCCCATACCCAAACGGGAAGAGATCATGAGCGAAATGGCCCGGGCTAAAATTTTTACAAAGCTTGATGTCTCGAAGGGTTTGGGGCAGATTCAACTGGATCAGTCCAGCAGGAAGCTGTGCACCTTCAACACTCCTTTCGGCAAGTACTGCTACAACAGAATGCCGTTTGGCATCATCTCGGCATCCGAGGTATTTCACAGAATCATGGAACAGATGATGGAGGGCATCGAAGGGGTGCTCGTCTATGTTGACGACGTCGTCATCTGGTCCACCACACCACAGGAGCACATCAGTCGTCTCCAGTGTGTCTTTGCTCGGATACGAGAACACGGCCTGCGCCTCAACCGAGCCAAGTGTTCTTTTGGCCAAACTGAGCTAAAGTTTCTGGGGGACCACATATCCCGGTCAGGAGTGCGTCCGGATGCAGACAAAGTGAGCGCCATTACAGCCATGCCGCAGCCGGCAGACAAGAAGGCAGGGCTACGCTTTCTCGGGATGGTCAACTTCCTGGGGAAGTTCATTCCCAACCTTGCCTCCCACACAACGGCTCTTCGCCACCTAGTGAAGAAGACTACGGAGTTCCAGTGGCTGCCCGCACACCAGAAGGAATGGGAGGAGCTCAAAAATTAAGCTCACCACCGCCCCGGTATTGGCGTTCTTCGACACCTCTCGAGATACGAAGATCTCGACTGATGCCAGCCAGTCCGGCATTGGGGCGGTACTCCTGCAACGGGATGACACTGCATCATGGGCCCCGGTCGCCTATGCCTCGCAGGCCATGACCCCCACAGAACAGCGCTATGCGCAGATCGAGAAGGAGTGCCTGGATTTGTTAACCGGCATAGACAAGTTCCACGACTACGTGTATGGTCTCCCTCTGTTCACCGTGGAAACCGACCATCGCCCCCTGGTCAGCATCATACAAAAGGACCTGAATGAGTTGACCCCTCACCTCCAGTGCATTCTGCTCAAGCTCCGGAGGTACGACTTCCAACTGGTCTATACCCCGGGAAAGGACCTCATCATCGCGGATGCCCTGTCCAGAGCAGTGAGCACACCGCCCGAATCGGGGGGGTTCGTATGTCAGGTCGAAGGGCATGTGGCCAATCTGCCAGCTAATGATTCAAGTCTGGCCCGTATTCACCAGGAGAAGTTCCACGACTACGTGTATGGTCTCCCTCAGTTCACCGTGGAAACCGACCATCGCTCACTGGTCAGCATCATACAAAAGGGCACAGGGCGGCTGACCCCCTTCTACAACGTGTGATGCGCCACATGACGGGAGGGTGGCTCAAAGGACAGAGCCCACAATTCGACAATGTCCGGGACGACATTGACGGTGTCCTCCTAAAGCTGGACCGGATTGTGATCCCACACAGCATGCACAGGCTGGTCCTTGAACAACTACACGAAGGCCATCTCAGGGTTGAGAAGTGCAGACGGAGGGCCCGAGAAGTTGTGTACTGGCCGGGCATCAGCGATGACATTGCCAACATGGTGCTCAACTGCCCACCTGCCAAAGGTTTCAGCCGGCGTAACCCCCTGAGACACTTCAGCCCCATGAGTTGGTGGCGTCCCCCTGGGCGAAGGTGGGTGTGGACCTCTTTCATGCGCTTGGCAGGGACTACATCATCATCATAGATTACTTTTCGAATTATCCAGAGGTCATACGCCTGCACGATTTGACATCGTCAGCTGTCATCAGGGCATGCAAAGAGACCTTCGCTCGCCATGGCATTCCGCTTACTGTCATGTCGGACAATGGGCCCTGTTTTGCAAGCCAAGAATGGTCTTCTTTTGCTGCTTCGTATGGCTTCACACACGTGCTTGACGTCCAGCCCTCTGCATCCCCAGTCCAATGGCAAGGCGGAAAAGGGCGTCCACATTGTGAAGCGGCTCCTCTGCAAGGCTGCTGATGCCGGGTCTGACTTCTGTTTAGCCCTGCTGGCCTATCGCTCGGCCCCACTAGCCACTGGCCACTCACCAGCCCAGTTGTTGATGGGTCGCGCCCTCAGGACCACTGTGCCATCCATTCTTGTTCCTACACCCGACTATGCTCCAGTACTGCAAAGGATGCAACAGTAGTGTGCTCAGCAGAAGGTGGCACATGACATTCGGGCAACTGATCTTCCTGCCTTGGCGCCTGGCGACAAAGTCCGCATCCACCGACCAGAGAGTGGCTGGTCGGCAACTGTCGAAGTTCTCCGACGCGTGGCTCCCCGCTCGTTCCTGGTTCGCATGCCTGATGGCTCCATTCGCCGGCGCAATCGCCGGGCTCTTCGCCTGCTTCTGCGCTCACTACGTGATCATACACCGGTGCCACGCCCTCCTGTTGTTCCTGATGTCGACCTCGTGGAGCTTCCTGCCACCATGCCCATTCCTCTGTCGCTGGTGGCCAGGCCCATTCCTCAGCCGGAGGATCCTAACCCACCCTTGAGGCGGTCAACCCGAATTCGTCGCTCACCTACTAGGCTGGACTTTGAGCCAATTTTGAACATTGGGCTCACTAAAGTTTTATGCCACAATGTTAATATGTTTCTTTTTTTGTCGTTACAGGAGTTTGTTTTGATGCTTGATGTTTACACTTGTTTTGTTTATGGTACAACCTCGTTGCTATGTTACACCTGACACCTTCCTATGTATATAGTTTAGCCTCATGTACATGTTGTAGATATTGCACACACACATTCAGCTGCGCTCAGTACATATCTATATTTATTAACACATAGGCACGTATTTTTGTAAAAAAGGGGGGATGTCATGCTATTCAGATAAACATCATGGTCCAAACACACATACACACTGATAGACAGATCAATGGACCAATCAACACACACGCAACATCACAGCCAATCACAAGCAAGGGCACACGCACTATAAAACGGGGAACACCACAGTTCCCATTCATTCCAGCAGGAGACAGCTCAGGGCACAGAGCTCACAGCAAGCCACTCAGACATTCACCATGTGCTGAGAGCCTCTCCAAGATAGTGTTAGGGCTGGGTCCACAGATTAAAGGGTAATGAACGAACCACAGTAACAAGTTTACAGGTGTTGTTATTGATAGTAATAAAACAGAGTTGTACCATCTGCAACCGTGTTGGTTTGTCTGTGTAGCAGAGCACCCAACACGACAGGTACAACTGTGGCTTTATTACAGTCAGATGCGTGGCCTCCTGCTACAGCTGGCGAAATGGCAGGGCACTGGAGGTCATGCATATTTATACAGTTCTCCGTGGGCGGAGCCAGCCGGTAGGAGCTACCGGCGAACCTGTAGTGCAGGTCCTACCTTACATCTCCTATTACAGTGGTTAACCATAGTGCACATCACCAAAAATCTATCCTGGCCCATGTCTACGTCGACGTTACGACCAAGAAAGCACAACAGCGCCTATACTTCCTCTGGAAACTAAGCAAATTCGGCATGTCCACACTGACTCTTACCAACTTTTACAGATGCACTCAGAAAGTATCCTATCGGGCTGCGTAACAAATGGTATGGCAACTGCTCGGCCCAAGACCTCAAGAAACCTCAGAGTCGTGAACACAGCCCAGTCCATCACACAAACCCGCCTCCCATACATTGACTCTATCTACGCCACCCGCTGCCTTGGGAAAGTGAGCAGCACAACCAAAGACCCCCCCCCCCCCCCCCCACCCAGCTTACTCACTTCACAACTTCTTCCATCGGGTAGGAGATACAAAAGTCTGAGAACACGCACTAGCAGATTCAAAAGCAGCTTCTTTCCCGCTGTTACCAGACTCCTGAACGGCCCTCTTATGGACTGACCTGATCGCTTCACACATCTTCTCTACTGTGTAGTACTACACTCCTGTATGCTTCACCCAATGCCTGTGGCTAGGTATTTACATTGTGTATTTTATGTTTGGCCTTTTAGGTATTTTATTTTCATGTACGGAATGATCTGTCTGAGCTGCACGCAGGACAGGTCTTTTAACTGTCCCTCGGTACACGTGACAATAAACCAATCCAATCCAAATCGTGGGTTTGGAAGATGCTGTCTAAGGAGCCTTATTTGGACCTCGGCTGTAATGAGGTCTGCAGCCAAGTGATCCTTGCGGAACCCAAACTTTATATTTTGGTGATCAGGTTATTGGTGAGTAAACAAAGGTATACCAGATAATGTCTATGTTACTGGACTAACAAAATGGAGGCCTGGGATAATAATCTGGAGACCTGTGTTCAATTAATTCAATCTGGATTAACAAGCTAGCGTCAGTAATGGTGGCCATGAAACTACTGTCATAAAAAGCCCAACTGGTTCGTTGATGTCCTTCAGGGTACAAATTCTGTCACCGTTGCCCATTCTGGCCTATGTGCAAATCCTGACCCACAGCAATGTGGTTGACTCTTAATTGACCTTTAAAGTGGTCTAGCAAGTCACTGATTTGTACCAGATTGTTCACCATCACATCTCAAGGGCAGTTAGGGATTGAGAATAAAGGCTGGCCTTGCCAGCGATGCCCACACCACATCATTGAATAAAACGAAATGAAAATGAATTGAAAATTGCTTATTGTCACAGTAGGCTTCAAATGAAGTTACTGTGAAAAGCCCCTAGTCGCCACATTAAAGAAGTAATACATACGTTCAGATTGTCACCATGACAGTGAGGCGGTCCATTGTGGTGGAAATCCCCAAAATGACTGAAATGTCAAAGTCCTGTCCCCACCCCAGCATTTCCCATCTTTGCAGGGGCAGGATTGGAGTCAGGTCAGGGTTCCTGCATGCGTGATTCGTGGAGGCAGCTGGCCATTTAAATCACCGCCTGCCTCTACTGACTTACTATGTTTAAACTCTAGCTGCGCGAATCCTGGAGTGCGCAGATAGACGAGGTGATGAATGTCTGAACTTGGGGTTCTTTGGAGAGGTACGGTATCCCTTTGGATAGAATGCAGGGAAATCTTAGGAAGAAACAAGGCACGCTTTAGGAGAGTTAAGGCATACTCTGGGATCGTTCAAAATAAATTATGCACTTGTTACGCACAAACCCAGTGGAACTGTCAATATGTCAAGGAGCTGACCAGCCATCAAGGAACTGGCCAGGAAGTGCCACAGCTGTCAACCCTGTCCAGGAAGTGTTCAAAGTCATAGAATTTACAGTGCAGAAGGAGGCCATTCGGCCCATCAAGTCTGCACCGGCTCTTGGAAAGAGCACCCTACCCAAAGTCCACACCTCCACCCTATCCCCATAACCCAGTAACCTCACCCAACACTAAGGGCAATTTTGGACACCAGACGGAACGGCACCCATGGGGGTCTCCCAGGGGATTGGAGGCCCTCAGTTGCATGCCCTTTGGATGGGGTGGTGCCCTGGCGGTGCCACCTGGGTGCCAGCATGGCACTGCCAAGGTGCCCAGGTGGCATTGTCAGCTGGAATGGGCACTGCAAGGGTGCCAGGTTGGCACTGAAAAGGTGCCAAGCTGGCATTTTGTACGCATGTCCGATCAGGCCAGGGATGCCCTCTGTGGGTGTTGTGGAGGTGCGGGGGAAGGCCGGGGACCTTCCCCTCAAATAGTGTGTTCAGGAACCCTCCCATAGTGCATTTGGGCTGGGGATTGCTTTGGGGGCTTCGGAGATTGGGAGGCCATTTAAAAACGGCAACCTGATCTCTCGCTACACTGGGTGTTCCGGCGAGTGGAACTCCCCAGTGTAAAAACAGGGCTGTATGCGGCCTCCGTTGCACGTTTCCTGCTGAGGCCCCTTATACAACATGAGTCGCATTGAATAGCCGTGTATTTCTGGGCGCTGCGAGCGCTGGGAAACACGCAGCTAATTGAGCTCGCTATGGAATTTTGTTGAATCAAGCCCACAGTTTCCCAAACAGTGTGAAGGCGTTCTCTGAAGACTTTTTAATAAAATTAAATTTATACTGGCGAAAACTGCCAGACTGCTATTTTAGTGGGGGAGTACCTCCATAGGGAAGCCTGTGGCTGTGGCTATCTAACAGCCAGGGCCATGGTACGGATGGTTAAAAAAGCTATTTGGAGCGCTGCACAGTTCTTGCACATCCAGGTGAGTTCCCTGCAGATGTGCTCCTTTCTCTTTCTCTTTCATTATTTGGAGACCTATAGAATCTTCCCAACAGTGTAATCATGTCTTTTTTTTGCTTCTCAGCTCTCGCCAAATAGATTCCCTCCTTACCTCAAGGGCATCCTCTCTTCCCAAAACTGTAACGTCTTCCCTAATCACCTTCTGCCACTTTGCTGGTGCATGAAGTTAGGCTGATGGGGTGTTAACTTGTCACATCAGATTTGTCCTCCTTTTTGTGGACAGCTAGGACATACCTGGGCAACTTTTCACTCAGTTCAGTTTGATGCCAGTGTTATAGTTGTATTGAAGAGCTTGACTAGAGATATGGCTAATTCTGGTGCACAGGTTTTCGGCACTAGACCCAGGATGTTGCTGGGGCCCATGTCCTTGCTATGGCCAGTGTGCTCAACCATTTCTTGAGATCACATGGAGTGAATTGAATCGGCTAAAGACGGACTTCTGTGATGATGGAGACCTCACGAGGAGGCCGTGTTGGATCATCCACTCAACTCTTCCGGCTGAAGATTGTTGCGAATGCTCCATCTTAGTCTCCAGGAGGAGAGTAAAGCTGTGTTCATGGTGGGCCAGGAGGTCACCGAGAAAAACTCCCAGAAAAGGCAGTGGGACCGGACTGCTGTGGTGGCCACTGCTAGGAATCAAACTCTGAGAACCTGGATTCAGTGTTGGAAAAGATTGAGGCAGATCGCGGGTTATAAGTAAATCCGCATATAAGGCAACCCCATTTTTTGATCCTAAATAATGTTTTTACATGCACTCAGTATATAAGTATGGCCACATTTTCAGCCACAACATGCTATCCTTGCATAGGTAGTCAGCCTTAGTTTTCCACTCCGCAGATGTATGTTTTGCTTACCAGCCACTTATAACTAGGATGCAAGGGATTAAGTAGGTGTTACGGGATGTGTTGCAAAGATGCCCTGGAGTTTAAGATGCCCATGTAGAGCAGATCCTGCTTGCCAAACAACAAAGCTGAGGATGAACCACACCCATGCTGGTGGTTCACTTTTATACTCGGCCTGTAAGTCGACCTCAGTTATTGGAGGGACTTTCTGAGGCTACAGAAGCAATTTATATGCTGACATCTATGGCAAATGATCTGACACAGGAGGTTAAGGTCAGTGAATACATCTTCAAATGCCCTAATTCACCAACTGCACCACAAACGTCAGACACTGCACAATGCACCACATCCCATCACTCACCCACCAGCAACCTGTATCAATCTTGTGGTCCAGTTTTGTTTGCTAGCGCTCTTGCACAATGCCTTGGGATGGTTTATGCTATGCACTCTTATTGTCTTTTGCTCCCCTGATGTTGGTAATGTGGTGAACCACTGTAATAGGAGATGTAAGGTAGGACCTGCACTACAGGTTCGCCGGTAGCTCCTGCCGGCTGGCTCCGCCCACGGAGAACTGTATAAATATGCATGACCTCCAGTGCCCTGCCATTTCGCCAGCTGCTGCAGGAGGCCACGCATCTGACTGTAGTAAAGCCACAGTTGTACCCAACTTTAGTCTTTGTGCAATTGATCATGCATCAGGTAATAATCACACTTTAAGCTTGGAAAGATGAGAGCTCTTTATGTTTAATATTTGCCATGTTAGGCAACGCATTTTGGCTCCTGAGTGCATCCCTGGTCCAGTAAAGGCAGCCATCAATGAGGAGCACTTGTGCCTCTGAATAAAAAGGTTCCACTCCAGGACTGACACTGCAAGGCCTTACTGAGGGAGTGCTGCCATGTCACAGGTGTCGTAGCAGATGAGACTTGATACTGAGTCCCTCTCTGCCCTCTGCCCCATTATTTCAAAGAAGATCAGAACATCTCTCTGATGACCTGACAATTATTTGTGTAATAACCTGCACAGGACTCATCCAGCTGGGGATGATTGTTCCCCATGTTGATTGGACTAAGTTAACCCAGCATGAGCATAAATGGCCGGCAGCTGTAGAGCCAGCTAAAAAGGCATGAGGACCCAGTGAAAGGTAACTGGGCCTTGTACATGTATGATGCTGTTGCTGAAATAAAGGACTTTAAAGATGCTCGTTGGACTCCCCTGGCCTTATCACATTGGCGGCGATGATGAATTGGAGCTGGCGGCGTGCTGTCTGCTCGGCTGAGCTATCTCCCCAGAATTGTTTTTGTCACAAGAGTGAACTATGGTACAGAGTTTGTTTCTGTGGTGGGGTTTTTTCCGGAGCCTGTAATGTGATGGGTCAGGGTTTTGCTGCCAGCTTGTGAAGTGTGTCCGCTGGGAGTGATCTGGAGTCTGACGTGTCCCGCAGTATCGGATGCCGTATCTTCTGAACGACTTCTGTTGTGGGTTGCGTAGCATTTCGTCCGTCTCTGTCTGCTGTTGTTTCCTGATGCAGGCAGAGTGGTCTACCGGGGAGTCCGTTCTCGAATTGCTGCTGCCGTTTTGGAATGTCCTTCTGGTTGTGAGTGCAGCGTTGTGTTTGGAAGACTGATCTGCGGCTGCTCGGACTGTGGGATCTGCAACCGTGATGCTTTGCCTGCGAGCTGACCGTTATTGTCCAACTGCAGGTTTTGGGCCTTGAGGCTGGTTTAGCACAGTGGGCTAAACAGCTGGCTTGTAATGCAGTGCGGGTTCAATTCCCGTACCAGATTCCCTGAACAGGCGCCGGAATGTGGCGCCTAGGGGCTTTTCACAGTAACTTCATTTCAGCCTACTTGTGACAATAAGTGATTATTATTAGAGACTCTGGTGTTGATTTGACGGGACATTCCATATGTGACTTCTGGTCCTATGGCGGCTTACATGGAACCCTGCTGATTTTTAAATTTGCGCTGTGGGGCTATTTGCTTGTTTCGAGGTAATGTAAGAATGTTGGGCGACGGCTGCCTGGGAATTTTGGTAAGTGCTTTATTTTTAGGTAGAATTTAGAGTGCGTGATGTAAAATTTTTTAAAAACATTTTTTAAAATTAAGGGGTGTTTGGGAGTCCCGGGACGGCGAGGTGGATGTTGTCCAATGTTCCCTCTCCACCTGTTCCCTCTGTGGCTGGAAGTCATGCCACGTCGATTGGGCGTTGTAATGTACAGTCAATTACCACGAGATGACAATGGTGGAACAATTGAGGCCTCATTGAACAAGATGTTGTGCCTCCTGTAGCTGGAAGCAGAGCCGCTGCAGCGCAGGAGAGAACACACTTTCATACACCACCTGCTGGGCAGAGCCAGCAGGCAGGGATTTAGCAGCGTACCTCTAATATACGGGCAGTGCCATAATACATAAAATATACCACTAGTGGTGTTCACCACTGTGGTATTATAGGTATTACGGTACCTGAGAGGCTAAAGTACCATTGGTAGAACCTGTATGCTTGCTATTGGCTAGCGTGTATAATAGCTCCGCCCTGATACGCGGGGTATAAGAACCCGTGCCGCCCCAGCAGCCCTCATTCTGTACCTGAGCTGCTGGGGGAAACATCTAGCTTATTAAAGCCTTAAGTTGGACTACAACCTCGCTTTAGTGGTCATTGATCGTGCATCAATTTAATAAGCTAGATTTTTAAGAAGAAAGGATGGAGCTCCGAATCAAGCCAGAGTGTCTGCAACTTAGTCCCCACGCGGCAAATTCTGCGGCAATCTTTAAGCACTGGCTGGCGTGTTTTAAAGGGTATCTCAAGACGGCCGAAAGCGCACCCACGGGAGAGCAGAAACTGCACGCCCTGCACTCAAGGGTGAGCCCGGAGATTTGCACCCTCATTGAGGAAGCGGAAGACTTCGATGCAGCAATCGAGCTCTAAAAGGACACGATATTCGCCCGGTAAACCAGGTCTACGCCCGGCACCTGCTTGCAACAAGACGGCAAACCCTTGGGGAATCGTTGGAGGATTTCTACCGTGCACTCCTGGTGCTGGGAAGAAGCTGCGGCTGCCCGCAAGTTTCGGCGCGCGAACACACGGGACTCTTAGTCCGGGACGCTTTCGTGGCAGGTATGCTTTCGTCACAAATCCGCCAGCGCCTGTTAGAGAAGGACACCCTGGGTCTCAGGGAGGCACGGGCCCTTGCAGGATCCCTGGGCGTGGCCTCCAGGAACACCCGCGCCTACGTGCCCAACACCGCGGCAACCCCCTGGGCAGCGTGGAACCCCGCAGCGGCCAACCCCGAGACTTCCCCCGTTACCCCACAGGCCTGTGCTGCAAGACGGCCTTGCAACCCCGAGGGGCGCCGCTGCTACCTTTGCGGGCAGGCCAAGCACCCCCGCCAGCGCATCCACCTGCAAGGGATGCGGCAAAAATGGCCATTTCGTGGGGGTATGTCATGCCCGAGCGGTGGCCGTGGTCTCCAGCGGCGAATCCGGACTGCCACCACAAACTTCTCCAAGGGCCCCGTGCGGCCAGCGGTCACCGCCACCCCCATATCCCAGGGCCACGTGCGGACCCTGGGCGCCGCCATCTTGTTCCGCGGACGCCATGCTTGAGGGATGGGCGCCGCCATTTTGTGCAACTCCATCCATGTGCAACCTATGGGAGACGCCATCTTGGATGAACCCCCAGGACCCCAGCTCTGCCGACCACTCACTGCCTGAACAGAATTCCCAACTACTGCGATTGGCCTCGGTGACTCTGGATCAGTCTCGACCTTGAACACTCTCAACCGCTACGACGACCGTTTTCACCAACGGGCACGAGACGTCCTGCCTAATTGACCCTGGGAGCACGGAGAGCTTCATACACACCGACACGGTAAGGCGCTGTTCCCTCCTCATCCACGCTGTTAATCAAAAAATCTCACTGGCCTCCGGTTCCCACTCAGTGGAGGTAAAGGGGTTTTGTGTAGCAAACCTCACAGTCCAGGGAAGGGAGTTCAAAAATTTCCGTCTCTACGCCCTTCCCCACCTCTGCGCGGCTACACTCCTGGGTTTAGACTTCCAGTGTAACCTTCAAAGCCTGACCTTCCAATTCAGCGGCCTTATACCCCCCCCTTACTGTCTGCAGCCTTGCGACCCTTAAGGTCGACCCGCCTCCCCTGTTTGCGAACATCACCCCGGATTGCAAACCCGTCGCCACCAGGAGCAGACGCTACTGTGCCCAGGACCGGATCTTTATGAGGTCAGAGGTCCAAAGGCTACTGAGGGAAGGGGTCATTGAAGCCAGTAACAGACCCTGAAGAGCTCAAGTAGTGGCAGTAAAGACCGGGGAGAAGCATAGGATGGTCACATGCCACATGCATGCGCAGTTCTCCCGAAGATTTGACACGGAAGAAAGGCCTACTGCGCATGCGCGAGCGTGGAGGGACAGCGTCATGACGTGTTCCTGCTGCAGACACACCCACTTAAAAGGGCAATGTCCAGCTTCTAGAAAACAATGTTTAAAGTGTGGCAAATACAACCACTTTGCCTCACAGTGCAGAGCTGCACTGCAAATGAAGACAACAAGACAGAAACACATGAACTTCAACATAAAAAGCATAGACTCAACGGAACACAAAAAAACCAATGATGAGTATTCCTCGGATGAGGACAACCTCGCTTGCGGCAACTCGTTTGTCGTGGACACGATCGAGACAATTGAGGAACATGACGCAACAATTGCCACGCCTCACCCGGTCAGCAGCATTGATTCCAGCAGTGAGTGGACTGCGACTGTGTAATTCAATGACTTTCCATTAGTCTTCAAGCTTGACACTGGGACCTCAGCTAACCTCCTCACTAATAAGGATCTCCATTCGATTCCAGGAGACCATGAAATAATACCCGCTGCGTGTCGGCTGAAGGACTACAACGGCAATCAGATCGCCCCAAAGGGATTGGGCCATCTCCGGGTGGACAACAAGACGATATGCAAGCAGCTACGATTCGAGATTGTAGATGACAATAAATCATCACTGTTAGGCGCTCAGGCCTGCAAAGACTTGCGGCTGGTGCAATGCATTTCCATGCACACCCAGGATCCATCAAGCCTGGAAGCTAAAATCCACAGCATGCTACAAGAATACCCCGACGTATTCAAAGGCATGGGCACCCTACCCTCCCAATACAAAATCATGCTGAAGACAGACGCCAAACCCGTCATTCAGCCGCCCAGGAGGGTTCCAACTCCACTGCGGGAGAAGTTGAAAGCGGAACTCAACAGACTGCAGTCACAAGGCGTAATATCGCGAGTCACACAGCCGACTGACTGGGTTATCTCCATTGTCTGTGTTAAGAAACCTTCTGGAGATCTTCGCATATGCATAGACTCGAAGGACCTGAACCAGAACATTCGCCGGGAACGCTATCCCATCCCCAAGCGTGAAGAGATCACATCTGAGGTGGCGAATGCTCGTATCTTCACCAAACTCGACGCCTCGCAGGGATTTTGGCAGATACAGCTCGATGACTCGAGCAGATTACTGTGCACGTTCAACACGCCATTTGGACGTTTCTGCTTCAATCGCATGCCCTTTGGCATTATTTCTGCGTCAGAGATCTTCCACAGGGTAATGGAGCAAATGACCGAGGGTGTCAGAGTCAATGTGGATGACATCATCGTATGGTCCACCACTGAAGAAGAACACCGTTCAGGACCATGACCGCAGCTGAGTGCAGATATGCACAGATCGAAAAAGAATGTCTCGGACTCCTCACTGGGATTCCGAAGTTCCATGACTATATGTACGGCCTGCCCACATTTATAGTGGAAACCGACCACAGACCGTTGGTCCATATCATAGACAAGGATCTAAATGACATGACACCTCGTCTGCAGCGCATCATGATAAAGCTGCGAAGGTATGATTTCACCCTAATATACACCCCGGGACGAGACCTTGCCATTGCCGATGCACTGTCCCGATCCATTGGCACTGACAACGCACCATCAGCCTCTATCAGAGAAATCGAGGCCCAAACACAGTTATGCCTGGAGAATTTGCCTGCTTCGGATGAGAAGCTTTGCCTAATCCGACAGGAGCCGCAGAAAGGAGCAACCTTACGGAGGGTGCTGCACCTACTCCAGCACGGTTGGACGAGGGGACAATGTCCACAATTTCAGAATGTCAAGTCAGAACTGATTGAAGTTGACGGCCTGCTGCTACGCAATGCGCAGATTGTGATTCCGGCCACACTCCGCGCCGAGATGCTACGTAAGATTCATAAAGGCCACCTAGGCATTGAGAAATGCAAAAGGCGAGCACGACAGGCTGTGTACTGGCCCAGCATGAATCAAGACATAACGGACATGGCCATGATATGTGACACCTGTCAAAGACATCAACCCGCATAGTGTAAAGAACCACTGCAGCAACACAAACTCATAATGGCACCGTGGACAAAAGTGGGCATTGACCTATTTCATGCCACAGGGCGTGATACATCTTGATCATGGACTATTACTCAAACTATCTGGAGGTACTGAAGCTCCATGATCTCACGTCTTCCTCTGTCATCAAGGCATGCCAGGAGACATTCGCGCGACATGGAATCCCGCGTGTGTTGATTGGTCCCGCTGTGTGTCCATCAATGTGTGTGTATCTGCACTATGATATACTGGTGTATATTATGACATCCCCCCTTTTATAAAAGAATGTATATGTGTGGCAATAAATAATGTATGGTGAGAATGTTCCTAACTATGTGTGGGGTGCGAAGACATATTACAGGACTATGTACATGAGAACTAAGCTATTTACATGGGAAGGTGCCTGATGCAGAGAAGCAGTATGCAACAAGAATAACGAGATCAACACTATATACAAACCAGGGAAACGATTAAATAAAGCAACGAAACAATTCAGAAAGTCTATAAGTCCGCAAAGTTTATAAATTAAGTCTCTGAGGTGGGCGACGAATTCTGGTTGACCGCCTCAAGGGTGGGTCGAGAGCCGCCGGTTCAGGAGCGGTCTGGACTGCGACAGAGTCAGGGGGCTGCAGAGTGACAGGGATTTCTGCATAGTCCGTGGCAGGGTCAGCAGGAGGGCGAAGCGACAGTGGAGGATCACATAGCGAGCGTGGAACGAGACGAAGGGCACGTCGATTGCGGTGCAGAATGGAACCATCCGGTACACGAACCAGGAACGAGCAGGGGGGCCACCTGCCGAAGGACTACAGCGGTTGCAGACCAGCCACCATCTGGAAGATGGATGCGGACATTGTCATCTGGAGCCAGAGCAGGGAGATCAGCTGCACGGGAGTCATGAGCCGCCTTGTGCTGTGCACGAGACATGCTACATCCGGTGAAGGACCGGAACGTGGTCGAGGTCTGGGACATGAATGGACGGCACCGTCATCCTCAGGGTACGACCCATGAGCAACTGGGCTGGCGACAGGCCAGTGGACAGTGAGGCGGAGCGATAAGCCAACAAGACGAGGTAGAAATCAGACCCAGCATCGGCAGCCTTGCAGAGGAGCTGTTTGACTATATGTACTTTATCATAGAATTTACAGTGCAGAAGGAGGCCATTCGGCCCATCGAGTCTGCACCGGCTCCTGGAAAGAGCACCTTACCCAAGGTCAACACTTCCACCCTATCCCCATAACCCAGCAACCCCACCCAACACTAAGGGCAATTTTGGACACTATGGGCAATTTATCATGGCCAGTCCACCTAATCTGCACATCTTTGGACTGTGGGAGGAAACCGGAGCACCCGGAGGAAACCCACGCACACACTGGGAGGACGTGCAGACTCTGCACAGACGGTACTCCCTTCTCTGCTTTGCCGTTGGATTGGGGGTACAGGGGACTGGATGTCACATGGGCAAAATTGTACTGCCTGGCAAAGTTGGATCATTCCTGGCTGGCGAAGCTGGCTGGCTGGTGACATAATCGTGAGTGGGATGCCGTGTCGAGCAAAGGTTTCTTTACAGGCACGATTGACTGCAGATGAGGTGATATCGTGCAATCGTATCACTTCCGGGTAATTTGAAAAGTAGTCCACGATCAGGACATAGTCTCTACCCAGCGCGTGGAACAGGTCGATGCCCACCTTGGTCCAAGGTGATGTGACCAACTCATGGGGCTACAGGGTCTCACGTGGATGGGCCGGCTGGAAGCGCTGACAAGTGGGGCAGTTGAGCACTGTTTTGGCTATTTCCTCATTAATGTCGGGCCAGTACACTGCCTCTCGGGCCTGTCGTCGGCACTTTTCCACGCCAAGGTGGCCCTCATGTAGTTGTTCCAGGACAAGCTGGCACATGCTATGCGGGATGACAATGCAGTCCAGTTTTAGAAGAACCCCGTCTACTACCGTCAGATCATCTCTGACATTATAGAACTGAGGGCATTGATCCTTGAGCCACCCGTCCGTTAGGTGGCGCATGACACGCTGTAGCAAAGGGTCAGCCGCCATCTCGTGGTGAATTTGGACGAGGCGTTCATCTGTGGCAGGTAGATTGGAGGCCGCGAATGCCACATGGGCGTCAACCTGGCAGAGAAATCCCGCTGGGTCACATGGAGTGTCGACTGCCCTGGAGAGAGCGTCAGAAATGATGAGGTCTTTGCCTGAGGTGTATACCAACTGGAAGTCATATCGCCGGAGCTTGAGAAGAATACGCTGGAGGCGAAGTGTCATGTCGTTCAAGTCTTTCTGTATTATATTGACCACTGGGCGATGGCCGGTCTCGACGGTGAATTGAGGAAGTCCGTAGACATAATCGTGAAACTTAACCACACCGGTCAGAAGGCCCAGGCACTCCTTTTCTATCTGCGCGTAGCGCTGCTCCGTGGGGGGTCATGGCACGTGACGCATATGCAACGGGGGCCCATGATGAGGCCTCATCACGTTGAAGAAGCACTGCCCCAATGCCGGAGTGACTGGCATCGGTCGTAATTTTGGTCTCCTTTGCTGGATCAAAGAAAGCTAAGACTGGGGCCGTGGTCAGTTTTGTTTTGAGTTCTCTCCATCCGCGCTCGTGGGCAGGGAGCCATTGGAAGTCTGTTGTCTTCCTGACCAGGTTCCTGAGAGCCGTGGTATGAGAGGCGAGGTTAGGGATGAATTTCCCTAAAAAATTGACCATACCCAGAAATCGGAGGACCGCCTTCTTGTCCTCTGGTGTTTTCATAGCTGTGATGGCAGCTACCTTGTCCGCCTCTGGCTCCACACCCAATTGGGAGATGTGGTCCCCGAGGAACTGGTTCCGTCTGACCGAAAGAGCGTTTGGCCCTGTTGAGGCGGAGGCCATGCTCATGTATACGTCTGAATACCCGCTGGAGGCGACTAATATGCTCCTGCGGGGTGGTGGACCAAATGATTATGTCGTCGACATAGACACGAACACCTTCAATGCCTTCCATCCTTTGTTCCATAATCCTATGGAACACTCCTGAAGCAGATATGATCCCAAACGGCATCCTGTTGTAACAATATCTACCAAAGGTGGTATTAAATGTGCAAAGTTTCCTGCTGGATTTGTCGAGCTGGATTTGCCAGAATCCTTTTGAGGTGTTGAGTTTGGTGAAGAGCTTGGCGCGAGCCATCTCGCCCATGATCTCTTGGGCATTGGATAATGCTCCCTCATGATATTGCGATTCAGATCCTTGGGATCAATGCAAATTCTCAATTCGCCGGAAGGCTTTTTTACACATACCATGGAACTGACCCAGTCGGTTGGTTCCGTGACTTTGGAAATCACTCCTTGGTTCTGGAGGTCCTGCAGCTGCTGCTTGTGGCGATCCTTAAGGGGTGCTGGGACCCTGCGAAGTGCGTGCACCACAGGCATGGCATTCTGTTTCAATAAGATCTTGCAGGTGTATCGGAGCGTTCCCATGCCCTCGAAGAGATCGTGGTGCTGGTTGATAATGGCGTCGAGCTGCACCCTGAAGTCGGTGTCCTGAAAGGCAGACGTGTCAGCAGAAGAGAGAGAGTGAACTCTCTGAACTAGGTTCAACAGCTTGCATGCCGGCGTGCCAAGCAGGGAGGCTTTCGAGGAGCCCACGATTTCAAAGGGAAGGATGGCTTTGCCTGACCTGTGCATCACTTCACGTTGGCACGAGCCACTGGCAGCATTGGCATTGCCATTGTAATCTAATAGCTGGCAGGCTGATGGAAGGATGGCTGGTTTGACACAAAGGCTTTGGAGGTCAGACCGCGCAATGAGATTGGCGGAGGCACCAGTGTCCAGGCAGAATCGTATTTGAGACCGGTTGACCGTCAGGGTGGCACACAACTCATTGTCTGGATCGATGCTGTATACCCATAGAGGCTGGATTCTTTGCTTCGGGGACACCCTGTTTTTTGTAACGATACCGACTTGAAAATGCGCCTTCGGGTCCTCGGTGTCAATGTTGGCTAGTAGGTCCACATCGGACTCGGTGACCGTGTGTTGAATGGCCCGGACATCCCTGCGAGGCTGGCTGAAGCGATACGAATTGGCAGGCCGAGCTGATCTGCATAAAGCAGGATAGCGGCCAGGTTTGCCACATCTCAGGCATTGTCAGGATTTGGCAGGGCATTGCCGCTTTAAATGGGCAGAGCCACAGTTGCCGCACGTCGTAGCGTCAGTACGTTTGCTGCGCCACCTTGCATGCATGGTGTGGTCATACGTGGTGCGCGCCTGCGCATTGCGTTCGTTGACATCGCCGTCCCCTCGTTTGGTGCGCAAAAGCGCGGGAGTCTGCGAAAAGCGCGCAAAATGGCCGCCCTCATCCAGGCTGAGGCCCTGGAGTTGCTCGATTGCTTGGACCTGTTCCGCCTCGTGGGGACATTGCCGCGCCGTTTCAGCTGCTTGGATGCGGGAATACCGACTAGTGGCGTGTTCGTGTAGCACGCAGGTCTCGATGGCGGTCGCTAGGGTGAGCTGCTTTACCTTGAGGAGCTGCTGGCGTAGGGGGTCCGGCTGAACACCGAAAACAATCTGGTCGCGAATCATGGAGTCGGAGGTGGGCCCGTAATTACAGGACTGCGCAAGGATGCGGAGGTGGGTGAGAAAGGACTGGAAAGGTTCATCCTTACCCTGCAAACGCTGTTGGAATACATAGCGCTCGAAACTTTCATTCTCCTCTACGGTGCAGTGAGTGTGAAACTTGAGGAGGACCGTCTTGAACTTTCTTTTATCTTCATCACCCGCAAAGGTGAGAGAGTTGAAAATGTGGATGGCATGGTCCCCGGCCGTGAAGAGAGCGATATTCCTGGTGTCCGAGGCATCCTCCCGGTCCTGTGGGTTCAAGGAAGAGCTGGAAGCGCTGTTTGAATATCTTCCAGTTGGCCCTGAGGTTGCCGGTGATGCGGAGCGGTGGCGGTGGGCTGATGTTGTCCATGTTGCAGGATGACGGAATGCTGGTGGAAGGCAGATCACTTGCAGGTAGGTCTAAGAAGTGCTAATATCCCTCAACTCCTGGTATCATGTTGTGTTGGGCACTCTGGATCCGTGGAACACATACAGGGCACCAACACTTAAAATAGTGCAACACTATTTTCTTAAGTTAGAAACTGTTTAACATACTTTCACTGTGGGTTAACACGATATTAGATTGAACTAAAGACCTATGACTTGTCCTAACCAGTCTATGCACTCAGCACATGGTGAAGATCTGTGCTGCAAGCTGTAAGCTCTGTCCTACTAGGAGGCTGCAGCTCGAACCAGCGGGAACTCTGATGCCCCCTGTCTTTATAATGCGTGTGCTCTAACTGGTGTTGTGTGTGTTGATTGGTCCTGCTGTGTGCCCATCAGTGTGTGTGTATCTGCACCATGATATACTGGTGTATATTATGACAACGGGGTTCTTCTAAAACTGGACCGCATTGTCATCCCGCATAGCATGCGCCAGCTTGTCCTGGAACAACTACACGAGGGCCACCTTGGCGTGGAAAAGTGCCGCCGACGGGCCCGAGAGGCAGTGTACTGACCTGGCATTAATGAGGACATAGCCAACACAGTGCTCAACTGCTCCACTTGTCAGCCCTTCCAGCCGGCCCAACCACGTGAGACCCTGCAGCCCCATGAGTTGGTC
This sequence comes from Scyliorhinus torazame, assembly GCF_047496885.1. NCBI lineage: Eukaryota > Metazoa > Chordata > Chondrichthyes > Carcharhiniformes > Scyliorhinidae > Scyliorhinus > Scyliorhinus torazame. The sequence continues at coordinate 293,140,564 of NC_092711.1, read as the reverse complement.
ACGTCACCATGGACCAAGCTGGGCATCGACCTGTTCCACGCGCTAGGTAGAGACTATGTCCTGATCGTGGACTACTTTTCGAATTACCCGGAGGTGATACGGTTCACGACCTCACCTCGTCTGCAGTCATTCGTGCATGTAAAGAAACCTTTGCTCGACACGGCATCCCGCTCACGGTTATGTCGGACAATGGCCCCTGCTTCACCAGCCAAGAATGGCCCAACTTTGCCAGGCGGTGACGTCCATTCCCCTGTACCTCCAATCCAATGGCAAAGCGGAGAAGGGAGTACATATAGTCAAACGGCTCCTATGCAAGGCTGCCGATGCTGGGTCCGATTTCTACCTTGCCTTGCTGGCCTATCGCTCCGCCCCACTGTCCACTGGCCTGTCGCCAGTTTTTCATGGGTCGCACCCTGAGGACGGCGGTGCCGTCCATCCATGTCCCAGACCTCGACCACGTTCCGGTCCTTCGCCAGATGCAGCTGTCTCGTGCACAGCACAAGGCGGTTCATGACTCGCGTGCAGCTGATCTCCCTGCTCTGGCTCCAGATGACAACGTCCGCGTCCATCTTCCGGATGGTGGCTGGTCTGCAACCGCTGTTGTCCTTCGGCAGGCGCACCCCCGTTCGTTCCTGGTTCGTCTACCGGATGGCTCTATTCTGCGCCGCAATCGATGTGCCCTTCGTCTTGTTCCACGCTCGCCACATGATCCTTCAGTGTCGCCTCGCCCTCCTGCTGATGATGCCACGGAATATGCAGAGCTCCCTGTCACTCTGCAGCCCCCTGACTTTGACCCACCCTTGAGGCGGTCAACCAGAATTCGTCGCCCACCTCAGAGACTACATTTATGAACTATGCGAACTTATGGACTCTCTGAATTGTTTCGTTGCTTTGTTTGATCATTTCCATGGTTTGTATATAGTGTTGATCTCGTTACTCTTGTTGCATACTGCTTCTCTGCACCAGGCATCTTCCCATGTAAGTAGCTTAGTTCTCATGTACGTAGTCCTGTAAATATGTCTTCGCACCCCACACGTAGTTAGGAACATTCTCACCACACATTATTTATTGCCACACACATACATTTTTTTTATAAAAGGGGGGATGTCATAATATACACCAGTATATCATGGTGCAGACACACACACTGATGGACACACAGCAAGACCAATCAACACACACAACACCACAGCCAATCACCAGTTAGAGCACACTCACTATAAAGACAGGGGGCATCAGAATTCCCGCTCATTCGGGATGCAGCCGCGTAGAAGGTGTTGCTAACTTTTGGTTGGCTCTTAAATGTTGCCCGTTGTGTCTTTACTTAATTTGCTCTGTTTCTATGACCTTTGCTCTAGAGTCGCCAGGTATCTTTATGATACCGCCACGAGGTTCAAGTTCAAGTGCTGATCAATAACTCAATACACCAATTAGTAAGATTCAAATCAAAACACATTTATTATACACAGTCAATCACTACTCATGCATAAAATTCTACTTACTAGATTATCTCTAACACTAAAAGGCCTATACTTAGCTTTGGAACTGGCCCATCAGGTCAGGGGAACAAATGGCCTTTTGTTCGATTCTGAGTCTGCAGGATTCAAAGCTGGTATGGACTGGTAGCTAGGAGCGCCTATCTCGTAGCATGCGTTGACTGGAGACTTACTTGGTTAATGCGGCAGCTAGGCAAGGGTTGTTTTGAGCTGCTGAGTGACCCTGCCAAGAAGGACGAATTGAACTTGGGGACTCTACTTTATAGTCCCCAGGGGCTTCGCGCCATTCAGGACGGACCCCATACCTGGTTCCAAGTGATTGGATTACGTTCCGATCACGGATCGATTTCTCCAATACTGGAGCTGTTCCCTGATCGCTGGGTGGTTCCTGAGTGTCCGTTGGCCTCCCTTTGTCTTGGCTCCTGCTGGCGCCGAGGAGTCTGGCTTGGCCTTATTCACCTTAAATGTTTCAATTGTTCCCGGGGATCGCTCATTAATATGCAGGTGGCTGTTGCTTTCAGTGCTGTCTGGGTTTCTGCAAGTTTTAATACACAGGAAACTTTGCACCTGCTAGTTTTTCCTGGCTTGACTGAATTTCCCTGCATTCTTTGCGGATCTCCATTTTAAGTCGGGAAGTGGCCAACCCAGGTGGCTACAAAGGACAGAGCTTACAGCATAGATCTTCACCATGTGCTGAGTGCATAGACTGGTTAGGACAGGCATAGGTCTTTAGTTTAATCTAACATCGTGTTAACTCACAGTGAAAGTATGTTCAACAGTTTCTGACTTAATAAAATAGTGTTGTACTATTTTAAGTGTTGGTGGCCTGTCTGTGTTCCACGGATCCAGAGCACCCAACACATCACTTGCAAGGGGTTTCGGACTTGGGGGGGGTGCGGGGAGTGGGGTGTAATAACCTGCACACTCATCCAGCTGGGGATGATTGTTCCCCATGTTGATTGGACTGAGTTAACCCAGCACTAATATAAAGGCCGGCAGCTGTAGAGCCAGCTAAAAAGGAATGAGGATCCGGTGAAAGGTAACCGGGCCCTGTGAATGTATGATGCTGTTGCTGAAATAAAGGACTTTTAAGAAGCTCGTTGGACTCCCCTGGCCTTATCACAATTTGTCCTCAATCAACATCACTGGAACATTTTATTTGGTCACCATCAATTGCTGATTGTGGCAGTTCAATGCCTGCAAACCTGCTGCTGCGTTTCCTGGATTAGAACAGTGACAGCACCTCAAAATAACGACTTTGTTGCTTGTGCCTGTCGTGTTGGGTGTTCTAGAACATAGAACATAGAAAACACAGCACAGAACAGGCCCTTCGGCCCACGATGTTGTGCCGAACCCTCGTCCTAGATCAATCATAGATTATCATTGAATTTACAGTGCAGAAGGAGGCCATTCGGCCCTTTGAGTCTGCACCGGCTCTTGGAAAGAGCACCCTACCCAAACTCAACACCTCCACCCAACACCAAGGGCAATTTGGACATTAAGGGCAATTTATCATTGGCCAATTCACCTAACCCGCACATCTTTGGACTGTGGGAGGAAACCGGAGCACCCGGAGGAAACCCACGCAGACACGGGGAGGACGTGCAGACTCCGCACAGACAGTGACCCAAGCCGGAATCGAACCTGGGACCCTGGAGCTGTGAAGCAATTGTGCTATCCACAATGCTACCGTGCTGCCCTTAGTTCTGATGTACAAATGATCCAACACGGCTGGAGATGGTGTAACTCAATTTTAGTAACTACTCAATTGTAACAACACACTGCTAACTTGGGTACGTGCATTACCAGCTAATCTGTGGACCCTGTTATATTACTATCTGGGTGAGGCACTCAGCACATGGTGAATGTCTGAGTGGCAGGCTCTGAGCTTGGTGCTCTGAGCTGGCTGCTGCTGGAATGAGCGGGAACTGTAGTGTCCCCTGTTTTTATAGTGCGTGTGCTCTCACTGGTGATTGGCTGCGATGTTGTGTGTGTGCTGGTTGGTCCTACTGCATGTCCATCAGTATGTGTGTGATTGCACCATGATATGCTGATCTAAATATCATGACAGTGCCATCATGTAGTCCTGAGAGGCGCGATAGATGCAATTTTAAAAATCTTTCTTCATGCTCTAGGACTTGATTGAATGATTGATTTATTGTCACGTGTACCGAAGTCCAGTAAAAAGTATTTTTCTGCGGTCAAGGGAACGTACACAGTGCGTTCATAGTAGGCAAAAAGAATACTCGACTGAGTACGCGACAAATAGTGATTGGTTACAGTGCGGAACGAGGGCCCAATAAAGCAAATACATGAGCAAGAGCAGCATAGCGTGTCGTGAATGGTGTTCTTACAGGGAACAGTTCAGTCCGAGGGGGAGTCGTTGAGGAGTCTAGTAGCTGTGGGGAAGAAGCTGTTCCTGGATGTGGGGGTCTTCAGGCTTCTGCGTCTTCTGTCTAATGGAAGGGCCTGGAAGAGGGCAAAGCCTGGGTGGGAGGGGTCTCTGGCAATGCTGTCTGCCTTCCTGAGGCAGCGGGAGGGGTATCCCTTGTCTACTGTTAGTTTGTCCTTTACCCTCTGTTCCTGATTTTTTCATTGTGAGGTTTCTGTAATTTCTAACAGGCTTTGTACATTGTAAAGTGAAAATTTAAAAGTATAAACATATGGTCATCACATAAGCAGATGTGACTATATGTTACAGTCATACAGGAAGGCCTGGGAAACTTTTAATTATTTGCACCAGGGATATGAATTACATGGATCATTCTGAAGAAAAAAAGGCAATTATTAGACCGTTTTTATGAAACCAGTGTTGATAATACCTCAGTTTGTGTTTAGTACGCCCGACAACACAGTTTGAGGTGTAAAAACATTCCAACGTGTGGAAGACTTTCATTAGGGCGAATGAAGATTGAGGCCCTCAGGAGGTTTGGATTATTTATTCTATTTAATATAAAATATGTCAGTAAACTATGTAATGACTAAAAAAAAAAGGCAAAATGTTGTTCAGAAGTGAAGCCAAGTAGTACAACGGGACAGAACAATCCTTTTGATCGAGAGTTCGTGTAGTACCAAGGATAGCCAGTAGATGATGCTCTAAACCTGCTGTGAAGCACATTGATATTTCTGTGTACAAAAAACAATTTGTAAGATTTTATATCAGATTTCATCTTTACATGCATCTATTAGCAAATACTTTGACCCAACTTCCAATTTGTCAAAATCAACAATGAAATATATATTTTATAAAGACAAAGCTAATGAATGTATTCCCTGTATGCTCACCTTGGGCAGTACAGGTAAAAAAAGAGTAACTTAATTTGAAGCCTACTTGTGACAATAAGCAATTTTCATTTCAAAAGGAGTTGCATTCACATAGCGCTTTTGTTACAACATCCAGATATCTTGCAGCACTTTACAGCCACTGGGGCACTTTTGAAATGCAGTCACTGCTGTCGCGTACAAAATCCAGTAGCCAATTTGCACAAAGCAAACTCCCACAGCTAGAAATATGATAATGATCAAATCACCTGTTTTTGTGATATCGATTGAGGAATAAATAATGTCAGAACACCCATGAAAATTCCTCCAGCCTTCTTTGGAGTAGGGCCATGGGATTTTTACATCCACTCAAGAGCTTTGGTTTAATGTCATCCAAAAGATAGCACCTCCGACAGGGCGGCACTCCCTCAGCACTGTACTGGTGTGGCAGCCTTGATTTTCATGCTCACGTGCTGGAGCGGGACTTTAACCTGGACACTGAGTGATGTGAAAGCGACCACTGAGCCACAATGTAAATGCTTCTAGGAGAATGGCAGTTAAAAAATCCTCTCCGGCTACCTCCTGTGAATACAATGAAAATATTAGAGCAACAGATTTTAGTTAAAAAGTTGGGATTGTGTTCCTGTTATGTTTTCCAAATACACATATCTTCTGTTAGTGTCAAGACATAACACAAACCTTTCCGCCACTGCGTAGACCTGCAGGCTGCCTGTTCCTAATGGAAGATTATGAGGCACTTGAACAGCAATCTCTCCTTCCTCCCTCCCTTTTGGGAAAACAGCCCATATCCATGTATACACTTCGGGGACACGCGATGCAGGCCGATATCTGATCCCCTGAAAGAAAAAGCTGCTCCATGGTGATAGACAAGGGCCTCTGCTGGCAACGTTGCTCTGTACATACGCATACCAAGAAAGATTTTAAAAGAATTTGGAGGAAATGTAAAACAAAAAAAGAAGATTCGTCAATTTCTGCTCGCTTGCCACAATATAAGTTCAAATCTGATCAGATTCCGACATATAAGCAATACTCTAAATGAACAGCGTCGCAATCGGGCGCACCGCCAATTTTAAACTAAATTAATGTTGCAACAACATGGAACACAGACAGCAAAATTCTTTTGGCATTTCGCTGGCTGCACCTGAACATTTCTGTTCTCTGGAACGTCCCTCGTTCTGCCTTTGTAAAGTTAGAGGTAGGGGGTGCTGTTGCTTGCTTCTATTCCTGGCTGGCCTTGTTTATTAAGATTTTCTCCACTGATGCACCTTTAGTCAAATGGTACTGTGGCGATTTGTGATCAGAAACGATGGTAAACTTCCTACAATGTAAGGGGGACCAAGTGGGACTCAGAGTGTGTAATCACCCCAGGGTGAGAGAGGCTCCTAGACAGAGACATTTGGGCAGCAAGCTACAGCCAAGAGGCTGCTGTATTTATTAATCGCTCCAGTTTGTATTCACAAAGTTCTCTGAAAATGCATCTTTACAGGTGCACTCTCAATAGCTGTGCTCAGATGTAATGAGCTCTTACACTGCCTTCATATTGCAGATCTGTTGCCCGATGTCTGATGCTGTGATAGATGAGCTAAACAGGAGGAATCCATCTGTGCTTACAACTGTTCAATGGTTTTAACTTTGATGGCAATTCTGTGGAAGTGTCGCACAGAGGTCCTTGGCAGCATGGAAACCACCCTGAATGACTTTTCCATTTAATGCTACATATTTCATCTTGCCCTTTCGACCTGAGCTTAAGTCAACCTGGATATGGCAGCTTTTTTCTATTTGCATCGTTAGCCTACATGCATCCTTACGTGGCATCAGAAAAGGTCCAAAGCCAGAGTAATAAATGAAAAGCGTGGACTTTTGAACAACTTTGTTCACCCAATTTCATGCCAGCTCATTTCTTCTTAAAGTTGTGCTGATCAACCTGTAGCATGTTCGATTGTTTGCGGTTACAAACAATGCTGTGAAATGCATCTTGCAATTTCGAGGAGACAAACGTTATGGAGCCGTGTGCCCTAATTGCAATCATCAGGCAAGGTGCATGGTGGGTGGAACATGCATTGTAACATTCATGGTAACTAGTTATGAACAGTTTTAAAGATCTCACCTGAAGTTCTGTTCAGTCACATAACAACAGCTCCGTTTCCTCATCCTGGAGACGGCCTGAAAACAAGATGGGACTTTTTCGAAGATACGATTGTCGCTTGGGCACGTTCAGTGAACCGTCCCAATTGTAGCTGGGTGGAGTCTGGCTCACTTCAGAGCAAGTGTTAAATATCGGAAAGGCATCGATGTGGGTACAACCTGTGCCCAGCATGCTTTCAAAATTAACTGTGAACATAGTTTCATTTATTGTAACCAGCCTGCTTTGATATCTGAAACGAGCATAAATGGACACACAGTTTAACCCTCCTCCTGAAAGGGCCAACCCTTTGATGTGGTCGCTCTGATCTTTTAATTTGACTTTTCAAAGTAGAAGTAGCAGAATTCTAACAGAGCTGTCCCTGTTCACTGTCTATGTAGCCAGACTGAGTCTTCAAATGAAGGGAATGGCAAGGAAACGCAACAGAAACTCTCCCAACATTTCAGCCGGTGACTTGACTTGCTGTCACTTAGCCACACAGACCAGAAACTCACAGGTTCCATCCTCGGCCTAATCTAAACTGGGAGAGCAATTGGCCGGCAGCAATTGACCTTTGCAACCCCCGGTCTGACACAAGATGTAGCTTAACAATGTGGCACGGGAAATGGAAAATTGGAGATTTATGTAAACCGACGATTTCCAACATCATACTCCCAAAAGTGGAGATTTGACCCAATAAAAGTGCTTATCCGAAATTTTCTGATTGGAATTTCTTGCACGTGCTCTCCACGGGTGAGGTTTCTGGTTGTGTGTTTAAAACTGGATAATTACCTCCTATATTTAAGGGATGAGGTTTACTGCTAGCCACTTCTTCCATTTACTTTAAATGGAGCAATAATAAAAAATGTGGAAAACTGCAATTAAAAACTGAAAATGCTGGAAATTGTGCAGCAGATTAGCCAGCAATGGAAAGGATGAAAAAAGTGGGTCTTTTGGGAATATAGGGTAGTTTTAAGGGATTTATATTTGTATTGGTAAACATTAGAAATAAGGTACCATTTTAAGTGAGTTTAATTTAATGTTGCTGTGTGGAAGGGTAAAACCTATAGTTAGATTCATGCTGGACAAAGGTGTTTTTATGTGTGGGTTTGGTTTCAATTCCAACTATGTTTATATTGTGTTTTGAGAGGGTTATGTCATGAAGAGTCAACAGCAGCAGCAGTGGTTGCTTAGCAACTGGGGTCCTTTTCAGGTCGAAAGGGTTTTGTTCTTCCTTTAGCTTAATTTGATTGTAGTTGGAGACAGGACCCTGGGGAGTGAACATCTCTCAGCTTTGCTAGAAGAAAGCCTGGATGGACAAGAGAGTTGCAAAGAGGCAGGCTTTCCAAAGAACAAGAAACAATCCAGATAACCAGGGAATTGGGACATAAAAGGTGTCTGAAGAAAACTGAAATTGAGAGAACAGCGACCAAGGTATTGTTCAGGAAGATTCAAGGGGAAAAGTAAACAAAACGTTCTGAGTTAAAGAGACAGTTGTGGTAACCAAATTTAAAGTGGGAAATCAGATTTCAGTGGTAAATCAAATGTTTGATGTTGTCTTAATAAAATCTGGGAATCAATAATTAAAGCAATTGTGGACAATTTGTACAACAACCGAGACAAATAAATCCTAAAGGTGAAGTGAAACCTGGATACTGGATTTGTTATTAAAAGCAGAGCAGAAGTTTGTTTAAAAGATTCATTTGGAAAACCTGGACTGGATTCCGTAATGGAAAGCATTATTGGGAAAGATTTTAAAGTGCGTTCTTTGGGAGTGGAGTTTGGAAGCTCTCATGTGGCAATCACCTGGGGGGATTCTGAGGGGAAATCCATGGACATTCTCCTGAGGTTCAGAGTGGAGAGTGTATCTGACCACAGCCATCTTGTGTGTTTAAAGGGACTCTGTGTTCCTGAGACCATTGTAGTTTAAAATATACTTTGTAATCTGTGTTAATCTTAAAATCTCTGTGTATTTGTTAAACTAAGGGGTGATAAAGGAATATTATATCATAATCCAATCTTTTCATGTTTAATAAATGTCTTTGTTCATTTTGTCAAAACTAATTAGCGGTGGTCCTGTGACTCTGTCCCTCCACGTTTTATATAAAAAAGTAAAAACCTGCAGCCTTTTGAGCCAGGATTCCATTCTGGAAGCCTTCGTCCAGTTGTAAGATCAACTGGAGTCATAACAAGTCACATCATCGGTATTCCTTTGTACAATTTCACATATGCCTTATTCCTTCCTTGCCCTTATCAAAAAAAAATTAAACAAAAAAAAGAGAGGATGAGAACACAAAGATTTATGAGAACTTAAAGTTAAAAGGATGAATGACACCTGAAACTGACAAATAAGACCTTTGGGAAAATATATATTTCTGCTCATGTTCATTAATAACAACTTGGAGCATTTATTTTTTAAAACGTCTGACAGCTAGTGAAAGTCACAGTATTAAAACCAAATGTTCAGAAAGTCAAGGGCCTGATCCTAATTTAATTGTCCACATAATGTTGCTCCCTTTGCTTCCATGATCTGTTTCACTGGATGATGTCATGAGTAGAACAGATATTATGAGGAACATGGCGATGGTTCAACTCATGACATCATCAATAGAACATTCCATCGAGAGCACGGGGAGCTACATAAATCTGGCAACAAAAATAAAGTTTTCAAGGTTTGAAGCTGATGAACATTGTTATTTTAATGCGGGATCCATTACTTGTTAGTTTTTAAATTTTATATTGGGTATTAAATCCAAAAGTCCTCTTGATCGCTCAGTGGATAAAGGCTCCGTCTGGTGCAGCACTGAACTCTACCGATCCAGGAAGTTCCAAATTTGACCCTGAACAGCTCTGAACTGGATCGTTTTGTCTGCCAAAGGCCTAAGCTCTGGAACTCCGTCCCTAAACCTCGCTACCCTCTCTAGTTCTCTTCCCACTTTTAAATCGCTCTTTTAAGATTAATCTCTTTGACCAAGCTTTTAGTCATCCGACATACTATCTCCTTATAGGTCTCAGTATTAAATGTTGCATCAAGACGCTCCAGTGAAGGGACATTTTAATACATTAAAGGTATAATATCAATGTGGGTTGTTGTTGTTGTGGGCGATAGAAGAGATTGCATTGATTTCAGTGTCTCTGGGCAAGGGAAAAGGGTATAAATCAGTAGAATTCCTCCTGAACTTGTTTTTTTATATCAGTAACTGCAATTGAAAATCATGGGCTGGATATTCCGATTTTGAGCCTAAGTGCGGAGGATCTGTGGTGTTTTACGTGAAAAGAATCGGCGCCCCCCCCCTCACTGATCCTGCGACCGGTGAGGGGCTAGCAGCTCCGCTGCGTAAAACCTCCGGCTCCCACGATATAAACGGCCGGAGAATGGCCGGGACCATGGCCGTGCATGCGCACAGCGACGACCTGCAGCGGTCGCACCGTAAAGCATGGCACTGGCTGTGCACGGACCCGACCTGTCAGATAGTGCCTCCCTAGCCAACCCCTGGCCACCGCCTGCCCACTGCCCAGCAGTGCCCCCAGCCCTCGCGGAAGCCTCCCAAGCCAGCAGCACGGCTCCCGCCCGACTGTGGCACGCTGGAAACAGTCCACAGCCGCCATGTCGGATTCCCGACCATTGAGGCCACACGTCAACCATGCGGTTGGGAACTCGGCCCACTGGCGGCAGGGGGGGGGAGAGGGGTGGGGGGGGGGGGGATCGGGGGAGGGCCTTCAGGTCTGCCTGATTACCGATTATGAAATCAGTCTCGGGGAACGAAGAATCCCGTCCTCATATGTGTGGATGGCAGTGCTGGTGGGGGAGGCATATAGCGCCCACCTCGCCAAGGTTAAACAACTAGTGTGTGACACGATGCAGGTGACCTCTGCACAGGTAAAATAAATTTTGATTGCTGAACTACATAGATGTAATACTTTACACTAAAACTCGTTTCATTTAAAATTTCCTTTGATTCCCCACCTTTGGGTGTCTCTGCCATGAACACCAAAGGTGATGAGATGACCTACATCAAATATATATTCCTCTCAGACACAAAAACCCAACAGCAAAGATAAATAAATTGTGGCTAACAAAACAAGTTAAAGAGAGGAGAGTCATATTAGACTCTCTTCACAGATGTTTCCAGGATCGCTATGTTTATCCAGCATTTTCCTTTATTATTTCAGATCTCCAACATGTGCTGCATTTTGCTTTTATAAAAGCACTTAAAGATGGCATTAGATCAACGGATGTGGCTTGTGCAGTTGTCAGAAAAACAATTTAGAATCCAGGAAAGGAGGACCAAGAAACCAAGGATAAAGAAAGGGAAAAGAGAAGATGCAAACTAACGAGGAACATAAAGGCAGACGGAGACTGTAATGGTTTCTTTCGGTAGATCACTAGGGAAAGGTCAGCAAAGACAAATGTGAGTCCATTCGAGGTGGAGGCAGGAAAATCTTTGATGGACAATAGGGAAATAGTGGAGGAACTAAACAATTACTTTGGACTGAGTTTATGTGTCCCCAGTGGGCATGTTTCCCCAAGGGGTGGTGGGGGCACCCAAAATAGGTTAGGTGCCCACTCCACGACCTCAGCCCAATGATATGAAGGATGTGCAGGGACCAAAATCAGCAGCCCACCCACCATGTTTAAATAAGCACTCAAGGGTCAATTTGGCTTGTTATCAAGCCAACTTACTCAGATAATATGTTGCCCATGCCAAAAGCAGGCTGGTGTGGGCAGCTCGAATTTTTCCCTAAGGTGGTTAAAGGGTGGAAAGGAAGGGATTGCATTTTGGGAGCAGTCCTTTGCCAATCCTCACCCTAAGATCGTACCCCTTCTTCCTTCTAATCTGTTCCCCCTCTTAAACTCACCCCCCTCACACCTCCTCCCAGCCCCCAGCCCTCTCCCAAGGCCCCCTGGCCCAAGATCCTGGAATTACCTGCTCTGGGCTTACCTGTTCCAGGAATCCATCTTCTTCTCCAGCTGCAGACGCAGCAGCGGCCACTAATGCCTTCGTGGTGTTGCCGGGACTGATGGGGTTGCTGGCCAATTGAATTGTATGTCAGCTCCAAAGGACAGGACTTCTGCCCCAAAGAGGGATGAAAGCCCCATTCAACCTTCGTTAGGCTGCCTTGTAGCCCTTGACTGCTGCAGGGCAGGTTGCCGTGGGTCATGTTAGCTCACGTTGTTTCTGGGGTTTGGGAGAGGGGGGTGCCTAGGCCACCCTCTGCCCCACCCCCCCAATTATTCCAGCCTTCATGAAGGAAGAAATAGAAAATCTCCCAGAGTTACTAGGGATCCAAGGGGGTTGTGAAAATGAGGAACTGAAATAAATTAGTATTAACAGAGAGGTACTACTCGAACATTTAATTAGATTGAAGATTGATAAATTCCTTGGATCTGCTGAGCTATATCCCAGAGTGCTGAGATAGTTAATTAGTGAAAGCATTGGTGGTTCTCTTTCAAATTTCTATATATTCTGGAAAGGTTCTGGCATACTGGTAAGTAGCAAATGTAACCCCACTAAAAAGGGAAGGGGGAGAAATCAGAGAGCTGCAGACCTGTCAGTTTGACGTCAGTAGGAGGAAAAATGTTAGATTGTATTATAAAGGGTGTGATAACGGGACGGTTAGAAAATAATGATATAATTGGGCAGGATTTATTAAAAGCATGTTTGACTAACCTGTTGGAGTTTTTGGAAGATCTTGCCTGTGGCATAGATAAAGGAGAACCTGAGGATGTGGTGTATTTGGATTTTGGTAACGTCCCACACAGGAGGTTAATAAACAGAATTAGAGAACATGGAATTAGGGGTAATAGACTGGTATGGATTGGGGATTGGTTAAAAGACAGAAAATAGAGTAGGAATAAATGGGATCTCAGGATGACAGGCTTTTACTGGTGCAGTAACACAAGGATCAGTGCTTGGTCCACAGCTGTTCACCATCCATATAAATGATTTGGATGTTGGGACCAATTGTAAGATTTCCAAATTTGCTGATGACACAAAACTAGGTGGGAATGGTAAGTTGTAAGGAAGGCAGAAGGAGGATTCAAGGGACAGGCTAAGTGAATGGGCAAGAACACGGCAGATGGAATATAACATTAATAAGTCTGATGGTATCCACTTGGGTAGAATAAACAGGAAGGCGGAGTGCTCCTTCAATGGTGAGAGGTTGGGATGTGCTGGTGTCCAAAGAGACATGGGTGTTCTTGTTCATGAAACACTAAAAGTTAGCATGCAGGTGCAGCAAGCAACAAAGAAATCAAATGGTATGTTAGCCAGGAGTAAGAATACCTTGCTGCAATTATATAGAGCCTTCGTCAGACTGCACCTAATGCATTGTGTACAGTTTTAGCCTCCCTATCTAAGGAAGGACATACTGGCCATAGAAGGAGTGAAATGGAGATTCATCAGATTAATCCATGGGATGGTGGGATTGTCTTGTGAGGAATGATTGAGCAACAGTGCCTATATTCTCTAGCGTTTCAAAGACTAAGAGTTGATCTGATTGAAACTTACACAATTCTAGGATGGATGTGGATAAGATGTTTCCTCTAAGAAGGTAATTTAAGATTGAGGTGAGGACGAATATCTTCACTCAAAGGGTGGTGAATCTTTGGAATTCTCTATCCCAGAGGGCTGTGGAAAATCAATCATGGAGTATGTGCAAAACAGAAACTGATAGATTGTTGGATACTAATGACATCAAGTGATCTGGGGATAGTGGGGGAAATGGCATAGAGGTAGAGAGAGGATCAGCCATGATCTGCTTGAATGGCATAGCAGGCTCGACGGGCCAAGTGGCCTCCCCCTATTCATATGTTTGTATGTTCCTGTGCAAGTCTTTGCCAATGTGGCTGTGTAACTCACTGATGATTTTTCTTTACCTTCTCTTGCCCTCTGAAAACCCTCTAATAATATTACCAAGACTCCTTATTTCCATCTTCATAACGTTGCCCCACTCAGTCCTGTTGTTGAACCACTCATCCATGCCTTTGTTACCTCTAATATTTTAATGTATATGTTTTACTCTTCATAAACTTGAGGGCACCCAAATCTCTGCAGCCGGTGTCCAAATGTGCACCAAATCCATTTTAGCCCCTCACCCCTGCGCTCGTTGAACCACATTGGTGCCTGATTAAGCAATGCCTTTATTGTAAAATTCTCATCCTTATTTCAAAACCTCTCTATGGCCTTGTGCCGATCGACCTCTGTCACCTCCCCAGGCCCAACAACCGCCCAAGATACCTGTGCTTATGTAAGTCTGCCTCTTGAGCACCCGTAAATTTAACCCCTCCATCACGGGTGACCGTACCTTAGCTACCAACACCCTAAGCACTGGGATATCCTCCCTGCAACCCTCTGCCTCTCTATCTTGCTTTTCACTTTTGAGACACTCCTTAAAATCGACCACCTTTACTAAGGTTTTGGCCATCAGACCTAAACATTTTTTATGTGGCTTGGTGTCACATAATGCCACTGTGATGCAGCTTGGGACATTTTATTATGTTAAGGCAGTATATTAATATAAATTGTGATCCGTCCTGCTAGACTAGATGAATAGCAGGAGGGAAAAAGAGGAACAACACAGGCATGGACCACCTTAACGTACTGTTGAGGAAATGTTTACATATGCAGTATGACACATAGACAACAGAAGGGTCGCGAGGATAGGCCACCGATCCAAAACGTTAACAGTGCTTCATTCTCCACATAAGCTGCCTGACTTGCCGAGTTTTTCCAGCATAGACAGACTTGTGCTGCCTGTTTCCTCCAGCTTCCTCCCACGAGTCCCGTAAAATGTGCTTGTTAGGTGAATTGGACATTCTGAATTCTCTCTCAGTGTACCTAAACAGGCGCCGGAGTGTGGCGACTGGGGGATTTACATTGCAGTGTAAATGTAAGCCTACGTGTGACACTAATAAAGAATATTATTATTATTATAAATGGGAAATAAAATTTGATCCAAGATATACCAGAGGAAAGCTGCTTCCCCACCTATCACACTCTGGACAGTAGCGATGCAAGATCCTGGGCACGATACTTCGGAAAACATTCTAAGTGTTGTAGCAAGCGGGAATTGCCACAAGCTTCCCGGTACCCGGCCCAGCCCCAACACTTGCCTGGAAGTTCAATATGTCAATTCCTGGAAGTAGAACATCTGTGACCATGTGTTTCTACCCCTCATATCCATTAGCTGCAAGCTATTTAGTCCTTTCTAGTAGTGGGCTGTGATTGACAGCTTCCACAAATCAGTTGCAGATTTATTCATCTCCCTTCAAGGATGAGTAACTCTTAAGTGCTGAAATACCAATGTTTACAAACATCAACCACATCAAAGAGTGGTAAGTGCATTACAATCACATGCTTGACTGATTGGAATGCACTTAGTGATTGGAATATACTTATCGCTCTTTGATGTGGTTGATGTTTGTAAACATTGGGGTTTCAGCACTAACAATGGTGGCCCGATAGTGGGATTCCCTTGGGAATCTCTCATATTCCTCGCCATGCATAAACCTGCATGGAAAGGGATATTGAATTGTTTCCCGATTTATGCTTCCAGGGGGGGACGTCTCCTTCAGCGGGAGTCTCCCAAATGGAAAATCTCACCAAATAGTTCTGACAGCGCAGCACTCCTTCAATACTGCACTGAACTGTAAATTTAGCTTCTGCGCTGAAGTCCCCAGAACTTGGACTTAGAACCTTTTAACCCAGAGACGATATTGCTACTGTTGAACAAAAGTGTTAGACATTTTAGTTGCTGTGATATGAAGAGTCTAAAGTTCTGTTCCTTTTTCACAAACACACATTTATTTCATTCCAACAGCCTTTGCACAAAAACTATACATCACCTCTCAGAGTCCAGCTGAAGCCCCTTTGCATATCAGTGTCAATTAATGGGTACTTAACATAAATGAGACAACTAATTGCAATGTCTCTTAACCCATTACTTAACAGTCTCCCCTTCCTTGGAGCAAAAAAATAATTAGGTGAAAACAAAATTTCAAGAAACTCAAAAACACACACATGATTTCCCCCCCCTTTTTTTTGTTTGGACGAGAAAGAAAAAAAAAAGTCATAGAAACAAGCGCCCTTCATTAACAATATCCAAAGGTTTATGTGAACGCGCCCCTCTTTTCGTAAAACAGTCTGACAGTTGATAGCTCCTGTCGACCCATTTAATTTTTGTTATTTCCCCTCTGTCTAACATCTGCTTCAAACTTGCGATGTCTATCCGTAACCTCTTTTCATTAACACTTTTGTAGAGTGCACATTTTCCCACAGGGATTTATTGCCAATGTGACAGTCAATAGGTATATTACCCAAATCCCCTAATCCCAAAATTTCTGTCAATATCATACTTATTTAAAAGGCCATATCCACCGCCTCTACAAGGCTTAATGTCTCAGCAGCCAAAGTGCTTTTTACCACTCTCCTTATTTTCTTTGTTTCCCACACAAGCGGGCAACATTTACCATTGTTCCCCAAAAGGAAAATTATAAAACCTCCTGCGCTTGAAACACCATCACATAAATTTGCGTAGGACGCATCACTATAAACTATGAGTTTCAAGTGCCTAAGGTCACCTAAAACTGGGAACTTCAAAACACACTCCTGCATTTTTAGTTTGGCCAACGCTTTATTTGCTCTTATTATGTCTTCCACTTTGGGATCATTCATTTTTGTACTCAACTCTAAGACATCAAAACTCACGTCCGGTCTAGTCTGTCTACCTAACCAGTTCAGTTGCCCAATTAAACTTTGCAGTTGCTCTTTTTCTATCTTTGAAACCATTGCGTCTTTTTGTGAAACTCGGCCACGACTAATTGCTATCGGGCTGATGCTTTCCAAATAAGATTGCTGACGTAAAGTTGCCCCTAACTTAGTCTGTCCAATTTCCAGTCCAATATATTTAAATGCACCGGAAGCCTGACTTCCAACCCTGAATTCTTTCCTCAAACCAGAGATTACAATAGCTTCAAAATCACTAGTCCCACCCCACAAAAAATCATCGACATGCATCATAAAAATGCCAGAAAGATTTCCTTTATAGTGCCAGTAAAACATTGCAGGATCTGCTTTCAACTGGCAACAGCCTAACTTTAACAAAACTGACCTTACCGAAAAATACCAGACTCTAGATGCATCATTTAATCCATAGACACATTTGTTCAACTTCCAGAGTACCCCTTCTGTGTTGGCTGCTTCTTTAGGAGGATGGAGAAAAATGTCTCTCTGGAGCTGATGCCCCTGCAAAAAGGCAGCTTTTATATCTATAGATTTGCATTCCCATGCCTTTGTGGCTAATAGAGCCAAGAAGATCTTTAAAATAACCTTTCCTGCTGTAGGTGAATCTACCCTTAAATCCTGATCTTCTAAGTTTTCTTCAAATCCCCTTGCCACAAGCCTGGCCTTTGCCTTATAAGTTCCATCCGGAAGAACCTTTTCCGTGCAAATCCATCTGTGGGCTAGAGCTCTTTGTCCCCTATCCGATACTTCCGTGTATACCCCAAATTCACTCCAACTATGCAATTTTTGCTGTTTAGCTTCTTTGATAACTTTTTCATCTAATTTATTTGAAGCCACCAAAATCTCACATGCATGTGGGCTTCTACTCCTATTGGTATTCGTAATCTTACTCATGTTCCGAGATCTTGATAAACTACGTCCCCTCTCCCGCCTGGTATCTCGTTCTGTACTGCTACTGCTTGATCTTTCCCTTCTGCTGTGCGATGTCCTTTCAATAGTTCACGACCTTTTCCTGCGGACCTGTTCACTATCCGATGTACCATCTGAACTGGCATTGCGTTTCTGTGCCCCCCATTTTTGAACTTCGTTTTCCCAATCCATTGTCTTGACTCCTTCCCCTGAGTGCTGTACATTCAACCAATATTTATACTTTCCAGTGGCCTTCTCTGCTCTACTAATAACAATTGCACCCTTCCATTGACTAGACCCTTCAGACAAGTATGTCACTTTTGTACCAACTTTTGGCAGTTGCCCTTTCGGAAAAATGGCCTGTTCTAATTCATCAGAAGTGTTGTGTTCCTCCACAAAAACCCTGTCTATATCAGTTAATTGGTCCTCATAGTTCTGTAACACATGCGTACCAGATGACTCTGGTTCCTCGTCATGTCTGTCTGCTCTGTCTAAACTTGAAAATTTGTAATCTGTACCCATTATCCTTGATGAATGTACCCTAACAGTTTGATTACCATGTTGCAAAATAATTGTTTTGCCATCTATGCCTATGATCTTCCCTGGGCCTTTCCATTCATTAGAATTGTCTCTCTTATAGTATACCATGCCTCCTTGCTGAAAAACGGCATCTGATGTCCGTACGTTATGTCTTAAAGCTCTGCAAATTCTTTCAGAGACTTCTGCTTCCAAAAAAGCTTTTCTACTGCTATGTAATGCATTTAAATGTTTAGCAAAACCAGAGCTAATTGTAGTCCCCTCCCAAGCTGGAGGCTGGTCATCCAAAATGGATGGAATTTTAGGATTTCTACCAAACACTAATTGATAGGGACTATAGCCCCCAACCATCTGCAATGAATTCTTTGAATGTACTGCCCATGCTAAAGCTGAATTTAGCCTGCAATTTGGTCGATCTGCCAAAATTTTCCGAAGCACGTCATCGATGACAGCACGATTTCTTTCACAGACACCATTACTAAATGGGCTTTCTGCAGCCGTATTCCTAACTCTGATATTCATGTTTTCACACATATCCCTAAACCCATCATTAGCAAATTCTCCCCCATTGTCCGTAAGAAATTTTGCCGGTGGACCCATTCCTGTCCCTATCCATTTTTCCACAATTTGATCCAGATTACTCTCTTTTCTTTACTTCGTACAGTCGTTGATTGACTAAATCTGATTGCTAAATCTACAAAATGCAAATAAATATATTATTTGCTTTATCCCAGATCTTAAGGTCCATGGCCACAATGTTGTTAAAATCCCTGGCCAAAGGTAGGGTTACTATCGGTCGTGCTGGCGTCATTCTGTACTTCCTACAAACGTCACAGCGGTCATTAACCTGTTCTATCAGTTTAGTATAGTCGTCATCCCTTACCCCTGCATCCTATAATAAATGTTTCAGCCTCCGAGCAGACGGATGTGCAAATTGCCTATGCAGTTTTAATACCTCAAGCTTTTTATCAGCTAAAGTCCCATTTTCAACTGCCATTAACACATCCTTAACCACTCTACTTGAAATATTATTTGTCAGTAATGGAATACAATAGTGTCCCGACTGTGTAAATTGTAAGTCCACTGTCTTTCCAAAAATTGTTGCCTTATCCTATTCCATATCCAGTTTCATGTGTGCTTTCTTCATCGACGGTCTGCTCAGAAGCAAAGGTATCTCACTTGATACAACATCTGTGCGAATGAAATGATTCATTCTGGCAATATTGCAAGGGATCACCACTCTTTTCAGCGACTTCAGAGTATTATCATCCCCAAACCTGAAACTTGTGGAACTTTCAAATTCCTTAACCTTGTTACGATTTTCAGCATTCAAAGAGTCCAGGTAACATTTTAACCAGTCAATTCCACACACAAAGATGTGCAGCCACTGTCCAATACAGCACAGTTGAAGGATTCTGCAACCAACACCCCCATTACCGGTGTAAAACTGCTTGTCAATAGGACAATACCTTCTTTCTGGTCACTATCTTTTTCCTCTTCTGACTCTTCCGTGTCATGTGTCGCTTCAAACACTCTATCATAATGAGTTGGACAGTTGAAAGCATAATGGTATTGAGAGTCACATTGAAAACATAGATTTATCATGCCCCGTGCATTTCTGGGGTTCATCTTCCTATTATAGGTTCTAACTGGGTTTCTGTCTTCATAGTTTCCTTGTCTTGGTCTCCTTCTATAGTCTTGAGCCCTGTTCGTAGCCATACGATTTTGCCATCCTGTTAGTAGTGTATCTTCCATATTCTGCCTTATTGCAGGCTGACCTATTTGGGTCATCAGAGCCATCGGAATCAAATGTTTCCCCAGAAACTTTTGTGAAGCTTTTGTCATCTGTTCGAATAAGGTATCCTTATTAGTAAACTGAACTCCTGTCAAAGCCAGGAGCCTATCCATGTTGCTCACTCTAGCACAGTCAAGTAATTTAAAGGCCAACACAGACTGTGGAAATTCCAGGTTGTGTTTCTGCAGCCTTTTATATAGTCTGCCAAATTCCATTATATAGTCTTCCATGGAGATATCCTCCATTTTCCGGAACTTATCAAAATCCGACCATGCTTCATACGCACTGAACAAGTCATCTTTCTTATAAATCTTATCCATATAATGTAATAAAGTCTCCAGACCTTCTTCTGAGTCTAACTCTTCCAATTCCAGCTCAGAAAGCACTTTGTTTCGGATTTTACTGCCATATTGTAGTATTCTCTTTCCCAAAGCATTTACCTTAGTCCACATAAACACTGCGCTTCCCCATTGGTCGTAAGATTCCCTTTCAGAAAATAAGGGAGGAAAGTCATATCCAGCCATCTTTATCCTCGGTTCAGCCATATATCCCTTTTTTTTTCTTTTCTCACTCACTCCTTGGTTTGATCTGGAAACGTTGTGTCTTTCAACCCTTCACATTTACACAGCAACCATCCTCTGCTACCAATTGTTAGATGTTTTAATTGCTGTGATATGAAGAGCTAAAGTTTTGTTCCTTTTTCACAAACACACATTTATTTCATTCCAACAGCCTTTGCACAAAACTCTAACTATACATCATCTCACAGAGTCCAACTGAAGCCCCTTTACATATCAGTGTCAATTAATGGATACTTAACATAAATGAGACAACTAATTGCAATGTCTCTTAACCCATTACTCAACAAAAGTTGATGAAAATGTTCTTCGTGGATATGGGAAAGGGCAGGAAAACAGTAAAGTTTGCACAAGCACAGAGGGTCAAATGGCCTGCTGCATCATAAAGGGAGTGAAGGATATGGTGTGAAGTCGGGGACGGGAGTGGGGTTTGTGGGATACAGTTGATATACATCTATTAGGGCAGTGTCCTTTTCTAACAGTAATAATTTTATTTTTAAATACACTTATTTTCTCAACATGAGATGGTTGATGGGTCTTGAGGATCCATTCACAGGCACTGACTGCTTTCTGGTAACTCCGCCAACAATTGTGAGCCTGAACATTGAGAGGGTTATTTGGGCAAAAGGGTGAAAATAAGCACTAAATAGGGGCATTGTTAATAAAACACACATTTTTGAATATCTTCTTTTAGCACACAATTTTGGCCCTACTTGCTGATTGATGTATTGGAACTTACTTGGTTTAGGATGCAAATGTTGACTGGGCAATAACATTTTATGCCCAGCGGTATATGATGGCTCACACACAGCAGCTCAAGGGAGAAGGTTGGCCCACTGCGTGGGTTTCGTCCGGGTGCTCTGGTTCCCACAGTCCAAAGATGTGCAGGTTAGGTGGATTGGCCATGATAAATTACCCTTAGTGTCCAAAAAGGTTGGGTGGGGTTACTGGGTTACGGGGATAGGGATGCGTGGGCTTCAGTGGGGTGCTCTTTCCAAGGGCCGGTGCAGACTCGATGGGCCAGATGGCCTCCTTCTGCACTGTAAATTATATGATATAAGGTGGGCAGGTTCTCAATTGTGGCACTGGAGGAGGTTCGGGTGGATAGGAACATTCTGTTTCTGCAGAGATAGCAGGATGTCACCTCCTCGCCCTTCTGTGCCTCCCTCCCACTACAGCTAGTCACCGCCTGGTCTCAAGACCTCTGCCCGTTCCTCACTGGGCCAACTATGCCAAGGGTTCCTCTACTCATGGTGAGAAAGAAGGTGGAGGAGCTCAGCACTTGCTCACCAGCTTTGACAAAGGGTCATCTGTCCTCGAAACGTTAGCTCTTTTCTCTCCCTACAGATGCTGCCAGACCTGCTGAGGTTTTTTGGATCTTAGCACTTTCTCTCTTCAGAAAATAATCCTCAGAGACTTTTTGAATTAAATGATAGTCAAGCATTGGTGAAATTTAGACAATGTCTCAGGAAGTCTCCCAATGAATTTCAGAGATCCTCTTCACAATGCTTCATGGCAATGAACATAAAATGGTGAGAATCCCATTACGTTGTACGTGAAATAGACATCATCGGCCTGTGATGTGGTGGTTTCAACTCCTTTAACAAGACGTGGCATTGTGCTAAATGCAGATCTAACCAAAATTCAGGGCCTCATCTTGGCCACCTTGGAGGTTCTTTAGCACCTAAATTATTCAGTGAAAATAGCGATTGTCAACTGGATATTCAACAATGAAGGAGTGTAATTCTGTTCTGAGGTAATGTGGACATCAGTCCACTTTCTGGTGGGGATTATCATAGAACAATCAGACGTGGGAAATCCTGGCTGATTGTGTCCCTCCCTGATCCTACTAATTGTAATGCTCCCTCTAATATTGTGGCGGCACGGTAGCACAGTAGTTAGCACTGTTGCTTCACAGCACCAGGGTCCCAGGTGCGATTCCCGGCTTGGGTCACTGTCTGTGCGGAGTCTGCACGTTCTCCCCCATGTCTGCGTGGGTTTTCTCCGGGTGCTCCGGTTTCCTCCCACAAGTCCCAAAGGAAGTGCTTGTTAGGTGAATTGGACATTCTAAATTCTCCCTCCGTGTACCCAAACAGGCACCGGAGTATGGCAACTAGGAACTTTTCACAGTAACTCCATTGCAGTGTGAATGTAAGTCTACTTGTGACAATAAAGATTATTATTATTAATACGTGTTTTTGTATCCGAAGTAGCATAGCTCCAAGAGCACTTACTTCCCTCAAGGCGAACGTGAATGCTCTTTTTATTTCTAGGATTAGCTTTGATAAAAAGGATTCATCAAATTAATGGTTTTGAAAGAGCTTGCCACTTGCATTTGCGGTGTGCAATTGCTGAATGATTACAAACTGCAAGAAAAGCAAACAAAGCTGAAAATGCACAGTGGGCCCGTCAGCACCTGTGGGATGAGCAGATAAAGTTAACATTTTCAGTTGGATCTGCCTTTGAACTTTTATCTTATGAAAGATAGACAAGCACAAGGAGGTTTTTTGATGGAAGAGGAAGGGAATGGAACAAATTGGAGAGCTCCATCACAGGTATGATGGGCCGCTTGGCCTCCTCATGTTCTGGAAGATTCCATGACTGCAGTGTCAATGGGAAGTGTGGAGAGAGCTCCTGTCAGCGATCGGGGAACAGATAAATGCCGGAAAAGTGAATTTCTGTCACATTTACCGATAGCCACGTTGAAGGCTGGCTAATTTCTTGGCCCACAAGTGTGCAGTATGAACCAGCATCTGGGCACCCCTGAGGAGGATCCAAGGTAATTAGAAGATGGGGGGACTCAAAGTTGAGTGGAAAGGAGGAAGGGAGGGATCATGATGTAGTCTGGAGATCATTGGTGGGGTCAGTGGAGCCATAGAGTCGTACAGCACAGTGCAGCCCTTCGGCCCACAGAGTCTGCACCGGCAACAACTACCCCTAATTTCGTGCTGATCCCACTTACCAGCACTTGTCCCATATCCTTGACTGTGATAGTGTTACTACCTTCCCATGCATTACATTCTAGGTCTCACCTCCCTCTGAGAGATTATTTTTTTCTCAATTCCCCTCGGAATCTCCTGCCCCTCACCCTAAAACTATGCCCCCTTGTGATTGACCGCTTAACCAAGGGGAATAGCTGTTCCCTATTTATCTTGTCAAAAATCCTCATAATCTTATACACCTCAATCATATCCCCCTAAACCTTCTCGGCTTTAAATAAAACATTATAGCTCAGATGCTCCACCCCAGGCAACATCCTGGTGAATCTCCTCTTTACCCCCTCCTGTGCAATCACCTCCTTCCTTTGGTAAGGTGACCAGAACTGCACACAATATTAGAGCTGTGGTCTCACCAACGTTCTGTACAGCTCCAAAATAACCTCCTTGATTTTATATTCTATGCCACGACTGATAAAGGGAACTGTCCCATATGCTCATTAACTACCCTATTCACCTGCTCTGTGATTGTAGGGATCTATGAACATGATTCATCTGTTCCTCTGAGCTTTCTCGTTTCCCTTGTCCTGTTTCTTCTTCCGAAGTACATCACCTCGCACGTATCAGGATTAAATACTGTCTGTCACTGCTCTGCCCATCTGACCAACCCATCTGTATCTTCCTGTAACCTACGACCCTCTTCTTCACTGTTAACCACCCTACCAATCTTGGTGTTGTCTGCAAACGTACTTATCATCCCCCCCCCCCACCCCCCCCCCCCCACCCCGTTCTCGTCTATATCATTTTTATGGAGAGATCAGATTGAAAGTGGAGGGGATGTAGAGATTGCTTTGTAGGAAGGAGACTGGGAGTTGACTGAGCACAAGGCAGACAGCAGCATGCTGTTGGCTGTGGGGGTGGGGGGGGGGGGGGGGTACAGACATTCCTGCTCCTCCTTGTCCACAAACAATGTTCTATAAAGTGCTCTTACCTGCTGGAGTTGGCAGTTCCTGCCTCCCTTTAGCTGCCTGGTTTGCTAAGCCCTGGGAAACATAACTCGCAGCCATTAAATTAAAATCACAGATAAAATAATTAAATAACATAAATGCCCGCCTGCCTCTCTAGGACAGATCCTTTATCCCCAAAGCTACTGGAGGTTGTGTGGGAGGTAAGAATTTTAAAAAATAAATAAATTTAGAGTACCCAATTATTTTCTTCTAATCAAGGGGCAATTTAGCGTGGCCAATCCACCTAACCTGCACATCTCTGGGTTGTGGGGGTGAAACCCACGCAGACACGGGGAGAATGTGCAAACTCCACATGGACAATGAATCAGGACTGGGATTCGAACCCGGGTCCTCAGCTTTGTAGTCCCAGTGCTAACCACTGTGCCACGTGCTGCCCTCTGTGGGAAGTAAGAACGTTCAAGGAAGCAGGGGGTCAGGTTTTGCTTCACAATGTAATCCAACTTCACAATCGCCCCCGGCCACTGTTGGGGAGTGTCATAATATACACCAGTATATCATGGTGCAGACACACACACTGATGGACACACAGCAAGACCAATCAACACACACAACACCGCAGCCAATCACCAGTTAGAGCACACTCACTATATAGACAGAGGGCATCAGAGTTCCCGCTCATTCGGGATGCAGCCTCTCAGAAGGACAGAGCTTACAGCTTACAGCACAGATCTTCACCATGTGCTGAGTGCATAGACTGGTTAGGACAGGCATAGGTCTTTAGTTTAATCTAACATCGTGTTAACCCACAGTGAAAGTATGTTCAACAGTTTATAACTTAATAAAATAGTGTTGTGCTATTTTAAGTGTTGGCGGCCTGTATGTGTTCCACGGATCCAGAGCACCCAACACAACAGTGAGTGGGGAGGATAACTAAGAATAACTCTTTATGATTATATTCAGTAGAATCAGAACAAGGGGGAGGGGGACACAGATGTGAAATGTTGGTGGATTGAGCACTAATCTGTTGAAGAGAAAAAGCAGGGGGAGATCGCAATGTTATGTAAAGCAGGAGATTATTAAGTCATCCTTGAATTAGATAATGAAAAAGAAACATTAATGGCAAGAGGGAAGCAATGGACACCGAAACAGCTCTATCAGTGGAATGCAGACTAATAGAACTTTCTGGAACCTGAATTGGTTTGGCAGAGTTAATAAGCTGCTAATTTGAGCGTAAAGCTGCACAATTAAAATTGTGTCAAACATTTTGATAGTACTGAAAAGGGTTCATCAATGCTCGACATCCAGACAGAAATTTAAAACATAGTTAAAACAAGTGGCATCTCATCTTTCAGGTCGAAGCATATGCCGTGTTGCCAATAGACTGTCACCATCGAATCGTAGAGAGATTGCTGCATTAGCTGTTATCCAAAAGTCAACACAGGCCTGGAAGTTTCGCAGCCGGCTCCATACTGTTGGGACACTTATCTGAAGATTGTCAATGCTATTTAGACCAATTTGGAGGTGTCATGCTACAACTTCCTGCCTCCATCTGTCCCAGTCAGCCAATCAGCCTTCTTCAATACATTTTATTAATAAACAATAGCATCCAAGGAAAATAATAAAAATAATTTCTTCAATGCCCCTATGATGTTTCCTGTGGGTTGCCCACAGCACAGTCAGGAATAAACTTCCATTTCTGGACAAAATCCAGGCTGAACTCGATCAAGGTATGATGAGGAGATGCTGGCGTTGGACTGGGATGGGCACAGTAAGAAGTCTTACAACACCAGGTTAAAGTCAAACAGGTTTGTTTCTAATCACTAGCAGCTCCTTCATCAGGTGAGTGCTTCTCCTGATGAAGGAGTTGCGATCGGAAATCTAGTGATTCGGAACAAACCTGTTAGACTTTAACCTGGCGTTGATCAAGCTAAGCACTGCATTAAATTTACACATTCTTTCACCTGTCTATGTGACTTTATATAGCCAGCTCTGAGCAGACAGGCACTGCCAGAATGGTGTTAACTTCTCTTTGCTCCCTAATGGTGGAGGCTCAAGCCCAGATAACCGATTGGGCCAACATTCATGGGAACTTATTCAGTGGCCCATTCATGCAAGGATGGCCGGTCTGTGAGTGTTTGTAGGAATTAGCTTCAGAGGGCTATCAGAGTGAGCCTGACTAGGTCAATACATGTGCATTTCCAGCAGCAATCAATGCTATTGGGAGTAGGAATTGTCACTGAGGCACAGGAGTCAACTGTAGAACATCCACCTTCACCTTTCCTTATGCCAGTTGATTGAGGAGAGGACATAAATTGAGCTCAGGAACCTTTGTATTGCTCTGTCTCAATGTCATGGGGTGCATTGGATGAATCCCATTCAAGTCTGGCTATTTTAAAATTATGAATGAATGTTGTTTGTACTTTTATTGCTGAAAGTTACAATCATTATTAATTTCCATCCGTTATGGGGCTGAAATTCTATTCAGATGTGTCAGCAGTAGAGGGAGAAGGAAACCAAAGTGAGATTCCATACAATAGATATGTGCATTGCCAGGGCCATAGGGTCAGAGGGTGTGATTCTTTCAAAAGGAAACAAAGCCCCCTAACGAGGGCGTTTAATTGCGAGTTTCCTGGCGCTCACAGTGCTGAGGAACACATGGCTATTCAATGCGACTCGCTTTGAATAAGGGGCCTGAATGGGGAACATGGGGCCGAGACCGCACATAGCCCCTTTTCATACAGTGAGGAGCTCCGCTCGCCAGACTGCCCCATTGTAGTGAGAGATTGGGACGCTATTTTTAAATGGCACCCCGATCTTCGAGGCCCCCAAAACAATCCCCAACCTCCCCCTCAGTCCGAACGCACTATGGGAGGGCCCCCGGCCACCCCCTCCGCCCCACACCCCGCATGCTGGTTAATCCCGGCCCGATCGCACGGGTGCAAAAATGCCAGCTTGGCACCATGGCAGTGCCAACCTGGCACGCTGGCAATGCCCATGACAGTTAACAGTGCCACGTGCAGAGGTTGTCAGTGCTGGCAGCCTCACCAGGAGGACTGGCATGCGATACAGGAAGAAGATGAATGACCTCCTTAGGGCAGCTCGGGTGACTCACCACCTCTGTGCCCCTGGCATCGTTCCCGTCCCTCACTCCTGACATTACCCCCCCAATCTCCTCGTGGCCAACAGCACCCCACCAGTCTGCATCTCCCTTACAACCCACCCTCCACCAAATGCCAACACATGTATTGTCCTCTTTTATTCAACTCCCCAATGGTGGGTTTCCTGACAGCGGTCTGAGCAAGTCATGCAAAAGCTCATAGTCTTTAGCGGGACTGGAAGGTCCCTCCACAAGCCAATGGCTCGCCATATCCATTGTGGGAAACCCCCCATCGGGGTTAGGGTTGGGGGGGAAGCGGAAAATCCCAGCCAGTGTGGTGGCAGTGTGATCTACCTTGGTGCAAATGCACTCGTGCTATCAATACAGCCATAGTGGAACTTCAGCCTCTATATTTATAGAATGCTACATGCTTGTTAAATCTTAAGTTATAACAAGACAAGAAATACAAGTTGGTGCTGGTTGCATGTTACCTGGAGTGCTGTTTGCTCAAACATAAATCTTGGTTTATGGGGGTGGGAAGGTTAACAATCATGTACTAAATGGAATGTTAGAGAATTACACTTGAAAAAAAATTGCTTATTGTCACAAGTAGGCTTCAAATTAAGTTACGTGAAAAGTCCCTAGTCGCCACATTCCGGCGCCTGTTCGGGGAGGCTGTTATGGGAATCGAACCGTGCTGCTGGCCTGCCTTGGTCTGCTTTCAAAGCCAGCGATTTAGCCCTGTGCGGAAGCTTACTTTCCAATAAGTAAGAGATAAAAGGGGAAGACAAAACTGCAAACGATGGAAATCTGAAATAAAAAACAGAAAATGCTGCAAACCACAGTGCGTCTGTCAGCATGGGAAACATAAGAGGCAGGTTAATATTTCAGGTGGGGATTTTTGTCCAAAATTGGCAAAAGGAAATAATTAGCTTCAAGCACACTAAAGCGAGGAGAGGACAACAGGGAAAGGCCAATTTTCAGATCGGCCAACAATTGCAAATATTTCTCCGAACAGCTCAGTGCGTAAGGGTATGATAGTGTTATGGCCATGTTACTGGGCCAATCATCCAGAGCTAGGAGTTCAACTCCCACCACAGCACCTGCAGAATTTAAACTGAGTTAATTACATAAATCTGATGTCGGGTGACAATGAAACCACTGAATTGTTGTACAATTGGTTCACTGGTGTCCTTTAGAACAGGAAATCTGCCGTCCTTACCTGGTCTGGCCTACATGTGACTCCAGACCCACAGCAATGTGGTTGACTCTTAACTGAAATGGTCCAGCAAGACACCCAGTTGTATCAAAAACCAGTTGTTACAATGGATTCCAGTGGCTGCCATCACCCTCTCAAGGGTGGACAATAAATGTTGGCTTTGCAGTGAGGCCCACATCTCAGAATTGTTCGGGTGCAGAAGGAGGCCACTTGGCCAATCGGGTCTGTACCAGCTCTCCAACTGAGCATCATGGCTAATGTCATTCCCCTGTCTTTTCCCCATACCCTGCACATTGTTTCTGAGAACGAATTCATAAAAATGAACTTAGTTGCCAGCACAGTTGCACAGTGGTTAGCACTGTTGTTTCACAGCACCAGGGTCACAGGTTCGATTCCGGCTTGGGTCACTGTCCGTGCGGAGTCTGCATGTTTTCCCCGTGCCTGCGTGGGTTTCCTCCGGGTTGTCCGGTTTCCTCCCACAAGTCCCAAAAGACGTGCGTGTTCGGTAATTTGGAAATTCTGGGGCGGGATTCTCCGACCCCCCGCCGGGTCACAGAATCGCCAGGGGGCGGCGTGAATCCCACCCCCGCCGCCCGCTGAATTCTCTGGCACCGGAGATTCGGCGGGGGTGGGAATCGCGCCACGCCGGTTGGCGCCCCCCCCCCAGCGATTCTCCGAAGTCCCGCTGCTGTAATGCCAGTCCCGCCGGAGTGAATTAAACCACCTCCCTGGACTTCCGGGTGCGGCGATGACCAGCTGAGTCGCACGTTTCGGCAGCTCCCGGTGAAACGGACTTTTGGGCTCTTGATAGGAGCCCCAACGGCAATTTTGACGGCTAAAAACACTGTGCGGTAAACCAGAAGGGAATCACCCCTGGATACGGATGGAAAAAGGAGGAGAAAGTGGCCGGATTGCAGTGGATCCTTTAGAACAGCAGCAAGGAAGGCAAGCAAAAACCAAGATGGCGTCGGAAGGTGGCAGTTTAACATGGGGCCCTGGACAACAAGAGTTCTTGAAATGCTGTGTGGAAGAGCTCAAAAAGGAAATGAAGAAAGAGCTGTTGGCCCCGATACTACAGGCGATCGAAGGGCTAAAGGAGGAACAAAAGACCCAGGAGCGGGAGCTTCGGGTCGTGAAGGCAAAGGCAGCCGAGAATGAGGACGACATACAGGGCCTGGTGGTGAAGACGGAGATGCATGAGGCACATCAGAAACGATGTGTGGAAAGGTTGGAGGCACTGGAAAACAACGCAAGGAGGAACAACCTGAGGATTCTTGGTCTTCCTGAAGGTGTGGAGGGAGCGGACGTCGGGGCATATGTGAGCACGATGCTGCACTCGTTAATGGGAGCGGAGGCCCCGGCGGGTCCGTTGGAGGTGGAGGGAGCATACCGAGTGATGGCGCGAGGACCGAGAGCAGGAGAAATTCCCAGAGCCATAGTGATGAGATTCCTCCGTTTTAAGGATAGAGAAATGGTCCTTAGATGGGCGAAGAAAACTCGGAGTAGTAAATGGGAGAACGCGGTGATCCGCGTTTATCAAGACTGGAGTGCGGAGGTGGCGAGAAGGAGGGCGAGCTTTAATCGGGCCAAGGCGGTGCTTCATAAAAAGAAGATAAAATTTGGAATGCTGCAATCGGCAAGACTGTGGGTCACATATCGAGGGAGGCACCACTACTTTGAGACGGCGGATGAAGCGTGGACTTTTATTGTGGAAGAAAAACTGGAATGAGTGGGTTATTAAAAAGAACGTTTGAACAAAGTGGTTGGGCGAATGTGGGGGGCAAAGAGGGGGGTTAAAAAGGGGGGAAAGAGGAGTTTTATGTACTAATCCTGCGATGTGGTAACTTTTCTCTCTCCCACAGGTGGTGATGGGGGGAGGAGGGGAGGTGGAGGAGATGGGGCGTTGGCCATTGGGGGCGGGGCCAAGGGAGAAGCGCGGGCTTGGTTCCCGCGCTATGATAATCATGGCGGGAATAGAGAAGCAGGAAGGAGGGGGCGTCGCACGGTGCGAGCCGAGGTCACGGGGGGAAGCCGAGGTCGGCCAGAGTTTGCTGACTTCTGGGAGCAACATGGGGGGAGTAATTACGCTAGCGTGGGATCTAGCGGGGCGGGTGGGAGGGGGGAATTACTGGGTTGCTGCTGCTGGGGAGAGGGGGGAGCTGGTATGGGGGAGGATGGGCGGGGGGGCACCGCCTGGGGGAGATACAGCTGCGTGGGAACCGGGTGAGGAGCTGGAAAAAGGTGATGGCTAATCGACAAGGGGGGGGGGGGGGGGAGTAGGAAGCCCCCCAACTCGGCTGATCACGTGGAACGTGAGAGGGCTGAACGGGCCGATAAAGAGGGCACGGGTACTCGCACACCTTAAGAAACTTAAGGCAGATGTGGTTATGTTACAGGAAACGCACCTGAAACTGATAGACCAGGTTAGGCTACGCAAAGGATGGGTGGGGCAGGTGTTCCATTCGGGGCTAGATGCGAAAAACAGGGGAGTGGCTATATTAGTGGGGAAGCGGGTAATGTTCGAGGCAAAGACTATTGTGGCGGATAACGGGGGCAGATACGTGATGGTGAGTGGCAAACTACAGGGGGAGACGGTGGTTTTGGTAAACGTATATGCCCCGAACTGGGATGATGCCAATTTTATGAGGCGGATGCTAGGACGCATTCCGGACCTAGAGATGGGAAAGCTGATAATGGGGGGAGATTTTAATACGGTGTTGGAACCAGGGCTGGATAGGTCGAAGTCCAGGACTGGAAGGAGGCCGGCAGCAGCCAAGGTACTTAAAGATTTTATGGAGCAGATGGGAGGTGTAGACCCGTGGAGATTTAGCAGACCTAGGAGTAAGGAGTTCTCGTTTTTCTCCTATGTCCATAAAGTCTACTCGCGAATAGACTTTTTTGTGCTGGGTAGGGCATTGATCCCGAAGGTGAGGGGAACGGAGTATACGGCTATAGCCATTTCGGATCACGCTCCACACTGGGTGGACTTGGAGATAGGGGAGGAAACAGGAGGGCGCCCACCCTGGAGAATGGACATGGGACTAATGGCAGATGAGGGGGTGTGTCTAAGGGTGAGGGGGTGCATTGAAAAGTACTTGGAACTCAATGATAATGGGGAGGTCCAGATGGGAGTGGTCTGGGAGGCGTTGAAGGCGGTGGTTAGAGGGGAGCTGATATCAATAAGGGCACATAAAGGGAAGCAGGAGAGTAAGGAACGGGAGCGGTTGCTGCAAGAACTTTTGAGGGTGGACAGACAATATGCGGAAGCACCGGAGGAGGGACTGTACAGGGAAAGGCAAAGGCTACATGTAGAATTTGACTTGCTGACTACGGGCACTGCAGAGGCACAATGGAGGAAGGCACAGGGTGTACAGTACGAATATGGGGAGAAGGCGAGCAGGTTGCTGGCACACCAATTGAGGAAAAGGGGAGCAGCGAGGGAAATAGGGGGAGTGAGGGATGAGGAAGGAGAGATGGAGCGGGGAGCGGAGAGAGTGAATGGAGTGTTCAAGACATTTTATAAAAAATTATATGAAGCTCAACCCCCGGATGGGAGGGAGAGAATGATGGGCTTCTTGGATCGGCTGGAATTTCCCAAGGTGGAAGAGCAGGAAAGGGTGGGACTGGGAGCACAGATCGAGGTAGAAGAAGTGGTGAAAGGAATTAGGAGCATGCAGGCGGGAAAGGCCCCGGGACCGGATGGATTCCCAGTCGAATTCTATAGAAAATATGTGGACTTGCTCGCCCCGGTACTGACGAGGACCTTTAATGAGGCAAAGGAAAGGGGACAACTGCCCCCGACTATGTCTGAAGCAACGATATCGCTTCTCTTAAAGAAGGAAAAGGACCCGCTACAATGCGGGTCCTATAGACCTATTTCCCTCCTAAATGTAGATGCCAAGATCCTGGCCAAGGTAATGGCAATGAGAATAGAGGAATGTGTCCCGGGGGTGGTCTACGAGGACCAAACTGGGTTTGTGAAGGGGAGACAGCTGAACACGAATATACGGAGGTTGTTAGGGGTAATGATGATGGCCCCACCAGAGGGAGAAACGGAGATAGTAGTGGCGATGGATGCCGAGAAAGCATTTGATAGAGTGGAGTGGGATTATTTGTGGGAGGTGTTGAGGAGATTTGGTTTTGGAGAGGGGTATGTTAGATGGGTGCAGCTGTTGTATAGGGCCCCAGTGGCGAGCGTGGTCACGAATGGACGGGGATCTGCATATTTTCGGCTCCATAGAGGGACAAGGCAGGGATGCCCTCTGTCCCCATTATTGTTTGCACTGGCGATTGAGCCCCTGGCGATAGCGTTGAGGGGTTCCAAGAAGTGGAGGGGAGTACTTAGGGGAGGAGAAGAACACCGGGTATCTGTGTATGCGGACGATTTGCTACTATACGTGGCAGACCCGGCGGAGGGGATGCCAGAAATAATGCGGATACTTGGGGAGTTTGGGGATTTTTCAGGGTATAAATTGAACATGGGGAAAAGTGAGTTGTTTGTGGTGCATCCAGGGGAGCAGAGTAGAGAAATAGAGGACCTACCGTTGAGGAAGGTAACAAGGGACTTTCGTTACCTGGGGATCCAGATAGCTAAGAATTGGGGCACATTGCATAGGTTAAATTTAACGCGGTTGGTGGAACAGATGGAGGAGGATTTCAAGAGATGGGATATGGTATCCCTGTCACTGGCAGGGAGGGTGCAGGCGGTTAAGATGGTGGTCCTCCCGAGATTCCTCTTTGTGTTTCAGTGCCTCCCGGTGGTGATCACAAAGGCTTTTTTTAAAAGGATTGAAAAGAGCATCATGGGTTTTGTGTGGGCCGGGAAGACCCCGAGAGTGAGGAAGGGATTCTTACAGCGTAGCAGGGATAGGGGGGGGCTGGCACTACCGAGCCTAAGTGAGTATTATTGGGCCGCTAATATTTCAATGGTGAGTAAGTGGATGGGAGAGGAGGAGGGAGCGGCGTGGAAGAGATTAGAGAGGGCGTCCTGTAGGGGGACTAGCCTACAGGCTATGGTGACAGCCCCATTGCCGTTCTCACCGAGGAACTACACCACAAGCCCGGTGGTGGTGGCTACACTGAAGATTTGGGGACAGTGGAGACGGCATAGGGGAAAGACTGGAGCCTTGGGGGGGTCCCCGATAAGAAACAATCATAGGTTTGCCCCGGGGGGAATGGATGGGGGATATGGAATGTGGCAAAGAGCAGGAATAACGCAACTGAAAGATCTGTTTGTGGATGGGAAGTTCGCGAGTCTGGGAGCGCTGACCGAGAAATATGGGTTGCCCCAAGGGAATGCATTCAGGTATATGCAACTGAGGGCTTTTGCGAGGCAACAGGTGAGGGAATTCCCGCAGCTCCCGACACAAGAGGTGCAGGACAGAGTGATCTCAAAGACATGGGTGGGGGATGGTAAGGTGTCAGATATATATAGGGAAATGAGGGACGAAGGGGAGACTATGGTAGATGAACTAAAAGGGAAATGGGAAGAAGAGCTGGGGGAGGAGATCGAGGAGGGGCTGTGGGCAGATGCCCTAAGCAGGGTAAACTCGTCGTCCTCGTGTGCCAGGCTAAGCCTGATTCAGTTTAAGGTATTACACAGGGCGCATATGACTGGAGCACGGCTCAGTAAATTTTTTGGGGTGGAGGATAGGTGTGTGAGGTGCTCGAGAAGCCCAGCGAATCATACCCATATGTTTTGGTCATGCCCGGCACTACTGGGGTTTTGGATGGGGGTGACAAAGGTGCTTTCAAAAGTAGTAGGAGTCCGGGTCGAACTAAGCTGGGGGTTGGCTATATTTGGGGTTGCACAAGAGCCGGGAGTGCAGGAGGCGAGAGAGGCCGATGTTTTGGCCTTTGCGTCCCTAGTAGCCCGGCACAGGATATTGCTAATGTGGAAAGAAGCCAAGCCCCCGGGGGTGGAGACCTGGATAAATGACATGGCGGGGTTTATAAAGCTAGAGCGGATTAAGTTCGTCCTAAGGGGGTCGGCTCAAGGGTTCACCAGGCAGTGGCAACCGTTCGTCGAATACCTCGCAGAAAGATAGATGGAATGGAAAAAAGAAGGCAGCAGCAGCAGCCCAGGATCGGGGGCGGGGGGTGGAGGAGGAACCAGAAGGACTCTCAGGGTTGTTAATATATACTGTATAGTATGTATAGGTCGTTGCTACAGATAATTATATATTGGACTGTTAAATTATATTTTTGGAGAGTGTTACTTGTGACAAGGCAGTTGCCAATTAGGGCTAGTTTTCATTTTTGTTATTTATTATTTATTCATTTTTTGTTTATAAAATAGGTCATTGTTATTTGTGTTGTTATAATATTGTGTAAAGGATGCACAATGTACTGTGTTGGTTGACCAAAAATTTTCAATAAAATATTTAATAAAAAAAAAAAAAACACCTCCCTTACTGGCGGGACCAGGCGGCGTGAGCGGGCTCCGGGGTCCTGGGGGGACACGGGGCGATCTGGCACTGGGGGGTGCCCCCGCGGTGGCCTGGTCCGCGATCGGGGCCCACCGATCCGCGGGTGGGCCTGTGCCGTGGGGGGCACTCTTTCCCCTCCGCGTCGGCCATAGCCTCCGCGATGGCCGAATTGGAGGTGACCCCCCCTGCGCATGCGCGGGGATGACGTCAGCAGCCGCTGACGCTCCCCCGCCAGCGCGGATTTCTGCCGGCTGGCGGAGTCCCTTCGGCCCCGGCTGGCATGGCGCCAAAGGCCTTCCACGCCAGCCGGCGGGACGGCAACCACTCCGGCGCGGGCCTAGCCCTTAACGGTGAGGGCTTGGCCCCTAAAGGTGCGGAGAAATCCGCACCTTTGGGGCAGCCCGACGCCGGAGTGATTCACGCCACTCCATCCCGCCTGGACCCCCCGCCCCACCGGGTAGGGGAGAATCCCGCCCCTGAATTCTCCCTCTGTGTACCCGAACAGGCGCCGGAATGTGGCGACTAGGGGATTTTCACAGTAAATTCATTGCAGTGTTAATGTAAGCCTACTTGGGACACTAATAAAGAGAATTATTATTAATTATTGCCCCTTTGTTGCTTGCAGCTATATAATGTTCACATTCTCAAGATATCTAAAAGAACTTCACAACCAATGAATCACTTTGAAGTGTAGCCGCTGTTATTTTGTAGGGAAACTCAACTCACAATCTGCACACAGCAAAGTTCCACAACTAGCAAATAATTGATTTATTTGGGTGATGCTGGTTGAAAGGCAAATATTGACAAAGACACTGAGAGAGTTTCCTGCTTTTCTTCTAATAGTGCCACAAATTATTTTATTGTCTATCTGAGCAAGCAGGAAATCCTTACTTTATCATCTTGCCCTAATGATAGCACCCTGACAATGTGGCAACCCCTTGGTATTGTATGAAAATGTCACTTTAGATTTAAAAAGAAAGAAAGATATGCATTTTTATAGGCTCTTTCACAATCTCAGGCTGTCCCAAAGGACTTCACAGCAATGAGGTACTTTTGGGGTGTCCTCATTGTAGTAATGTAGGGAATGTGGCAGCCAATTTGGCCACAGCAAACTCCTACAGATTGTAATGTGATAACGATTGGATAATCTATTTTGTGACATTGATTAAGTGTGAAATATTGATCAGGACACTGGGGATAATTTCCCCATTCTTCGTCAATATAGAGATTCTGTGGCCTCCCTGCGGCGTGTTTCACGACAGCGGGAGGCACCTGCCATTGACCGGCGGTGGGATCTTCTGGTCCCGCTGTGTCAACGGGATTTTCCATTGAATCCTGCCCATGCCGCCAGGATACCCATGACAGGGGTGCACCGTCGGCAGGGCCGGAAGATCCCGGCAGCGTGACCAGCTAGAGGTTCTCGCCCATAGTGTCATGAAGGAAGTGCAGCGAAGGTTTACCAGGCAAATTCCTGGGATGGTGAGACTGTCAAATGAGAAGAGACAAAGTCGGTTGGGATTATATTTATTGGAGTTTAGAAGAATGAGAGGGGATCTCATATAAACTTAGAAAATTCTAACAGGATTAGACAGAGTGGATTCGGAAAGAATGTTCCTGATGGCGGGGTGTCCAGAACTAGGGGTCGATAGTTTGAGGATAAGGGGTAAACCTTTTAGGACTGATGTGAGGAGAAATTTCTTCACCCTGACAGTGCTGAATCTATGGAATTCACTACCACAGCAAGTAGTTGAGGCCAAAACGTTGTGTCATTTCAAGAAAGAATTAGATCTAAATCTTGGAGCTAAAGGGATCAAGGGATATGGGGGAAGGGGTGGTATGGTGGTGCAGTGGTTAGCACTGCTGCCTCACGGTGCTCAGGACCCAGGTTCGATCCTGGCCCCGGGTCACTGTCCGTGCGGAGTTTGTGCATTCTCCCCATGTCTGCTTGGGTCTCACCCCCACAACCCAAAGAAGTGAAGGCTAGGTAGATTGGCCACGCTAAATTGCCCTTAGTTGGAAAAAAAATAATTGGGTGCTCTAAATTTATTTTAAAAAGAATATGGAGGAAAGGCTGGATTAGGGTATTGAACTTGATGATCAGCCATGATCATAATGAATGACGGAGCAGGCTCGAGGGTCGAATGGCCTCCTCCTGTTTCTATTTTCTCTGTATGTTTCTGTGAATTACGTGTAGGTATGAATGAATGATCTATGAGTTTACCAATTTATCCCATGTCTCATCTGAAGAGTTTTTAAAATTTAAGTTGCATAAAATATTGAATTTATTATTGATGATCAAATTTTATTTGGTTGAACAGACCGTTGAACAGCGATGACCATTCAGGCTGAAATACAGAGAGGAGAAAAAGTAAATGGTGAAGTAATAGGTGTGGAGGGAGTTTGAAGTAATAATAAAAGTTTGATCGTCAGCAGTGGGCCCTCTGGAGCTCAACAGTATTCTAGAGATGTACTGGAGGCACTTTTGAGAGAATCAAAAAACAGTTATTAAAAATGTTATTACAGTTCTTAAAATATGAAATATGATTTATACCATTTTCATCTACAGCGTTTGTAGTTTATATTTGCACATAGTGAGTGGCAGTTATTGATATAGTAATGATAACCCATCACTAAGTTATTTATAAACTGCTAAATCTCTATCTTCCTCCAGTTCTGGTGAAAGGACTCTCCACAGATACTACCTGTCCTGTTGAGTGTTTCCAGCGTCTTTGTCTATTTTTAGCCGAGTTATAAAGGCCGAGATCTTTTGGCTGTTCGCGCTGGCGGGATCTTCCCGTCCTACCGACGGTGCACGTCCGCCGCGGGATTCCCGGTGGCGTGGGGTGGATTCAATGGGAAATCCCATTGACAGCGGTGGGACCAGTAGATCCCATCACCAGTCAAGAACCTATGTCCTTCCCATTGCTGATGAATGCAATTTCTCCAAGTTCCTCTGTGCCCTCATGGTTAAATATGTACCCTGTTTGTGTTTGTCTATTAGTACATTGCTATTTAAAAAAAAGAAACATTCAAAAAGTAACTGAGAGCTCAATGGGTATGATCTCTATCTCCTCCAACCTCACAGGGGTGAAAATGGGACTCATTTCTTTTAAGGCAGTCTTCATTATTTGATGATCCGTTTCTAATGGCAGTGATATTGGAGTTAGAAAGGGGAATAATACATGTGTCTCTGAAGGGCAAATCATATATCCCAATCAGCAGTGAGTTTTCTCATTGCTTCTAACATATATTTTTGTTTCAACTGTGAAAAGTAATGATTCAGTTGTATACCGAGTTTTGTGGGGTTATATAGCCTGGCAGTGTGGGAGAGCTGAAAATGCAACTACCATTAATGTAACGCCATCGGCCAAGGTAAATTACAGGATTTAATGAAATTGTAAATGCATTCTCTTAGAATTGCTTCATGGTTTGTTACAGATGGCAAAGAGGGAATCTTCACAAAGCCTTTTACAATATGGCTAGAGGTAGAGGAATTCTTAAACTCTTGTAAAGTTGGGTTTCAAAACTTCCCACTGGCGAGCCCCTTTAAGAATGACATTATTCGATGGGCAAGTACTGTAGCATGAATGCTGAGTCTTTCCAGAGGTGAGATGTGGAACTGCTTAAACTTTTGTTTGAAAATATCTTACTTAGTAACATTCCCTTTTCCAGATCTTCATGCAGCCCTGTGCATTCTCCACTGGCACAGGACAAGGGAATGGACTCACTGGGGTGACGTAAAGCAAAGAGATTCCCTTGGAGTGTGTCTGCTTCCTTTATTATGTTTTCCCAGACGCTAATGATCTGTTGACGCATTTTGGTTAATGCTCTTGAACCGACTGAGAGAAGGAAAAGAAACCCAGACGGTTCTTGCCAGCAAATGACAGGAAGCAGACACAGTCCAAGGGGATTCACTCACTCTCCCTTCCTTGCTTTACGTCATATCCCATAGGCTTCGCTGTGTGAGGTGATATTGAAATTGTTATGAGAAGTAATTGTTGAAGTGAAAATTATCCAAGACAGACTCCAACACAATTGGTTCGCCTTATTTGAGCACTGCTAGTCATTTCTAGCCCACTACCCCATCTCCTGTTAGGAACATTCACAGCAGGAATGTTCAAGGATTCTGCCAGATTGAGACCCAAAGGATCCATTTTCTCACCTCCAGATTCTCTTGACCCACCTCAGGTAGAGTTCTAATTATGGGGAGGCCCATTCCCCAAGCCTTTCCTCCGCTCTGCCCTGTCCTCCCCACCCCCTTTTTTCCCCCTTCCCCCAACATAACGTGTGGATGACGCTTGCAGAATACAGAACACCTGCCATCGCCCTTCATCAGGCATTGGACCTGCCCTCATTCCATCTTACAGAATCAAATTGCCAATGTTTCACCCTCCTTACCTATCCTTTTTCATCCTGTGTAGATAATGTATAAATAATGGCAGCTCATTAATTCCTGCTCTGCTGCCTCAACATTGACAGAGTGCAGTGGACATCCCACTTACAAGGGTACGGGCTAGGAAAGTTTCAAACAAATTCACCCCAGTGTGATAACTCGTGGGAAAAAATACATGCCATGTAATATTTTATTGGGAAAGTTTAGTGACCTGATAGCACAAACGATGCTGACAGGCAGGGAACAGTATGCTGATAAGAAATCTTCCAAGAAATGTAAAAGCACTCGTGGCTGGAAAACAAAGCCCCCCCCATCATTAAAATCCTAGTTTATTAATCTTCTCCTGCTGCCCTTTAATCATACAACAGTTTATCAGTCAACAGGATGTGAAGATTGAGATGTGCGTACAATATATACCCAAAGCTGGACTCACTTAAAACGATGACTTGCACCTCCTGCATCAGGAATATCTTAATCAGCTTTAACAGA
The DNA here is from genome assembly GCF_047496885.1 of Scyliorhinus torazame. Taxonomy (NCBI): domain Eukaryota; kingdom Metazoa; phylum Chordata; class Chondrichthyes; order Carcharhiniformes; family Scyliorhinidae; genus Scyliorhinus; species Scyliorhinus torazame. The sequence goes on along the minus strand of NC_092711.1, from coordinate 293,100,569 downwards.
GACTTTAAAAATTGTCTTCAGAAACATCTGCGGACAATTGCCGAACCATTTACAGATGTCTTTCATCGTTATAATCTGTGTGATGCAGATTTTAAAAAACAAATCCTGCTTACGAAAAGTGCAGGCCCTGGTCTGTGGTTGGTTGCCAGGCACCTCATCAGTAAGTCTGTTTGTACTTTACGGAGCCCCCAAATATTGCAGGAAGTTCACAATGACATGAACACAACACAACTCGCTCCAGGGTTTGTCGTGGGGCTTGACGGCGAGGGTAGACTGAATTAATGCTGGATTATCGAGAAAAAGAGAAAAGCTGCATTCACTGTGTGAATAGTTCTCTGGGCGCTGCTATTTGTTCAAAATTCTAGGAAATCTTAAAGAACCACTTAGCTCCAATGTGGGTTGCTCCCAAACCAAGTTGAACTGACAATGCTCAAAACCAGTACCCCAAGTATTTGGCACAGCCATCCTTTGCCATATTTCTCAGGCTTGGTTTGGAAGAGCACAGTATAATGTATACAACATATTAGTTCTTTGTTTTAATTCTGTGGTCCTGTTAACCGTGTAATTAAGACTTTCAAACATTTGACATAATTGGAATATGATGTTGCTAAAATGTTAAAGATGGCAGAAGTGAGATCTCATGGGAAAGTCTTACATGGCTCTCTCTCCAGTCCCCAGTGATGATAATGGGGCTCCTGATTTGTCTGTGTAACTTACAGTCAGTTCATTCACCGGTCTTACAATGTTAGAACATAGAACATAGAACATACAGTGCAGAAGGAGGTCCTTCGGCCTATCAAGTCCGCACCGACCCACTTAAGCCCTCACCTCCACCCTATCCTCATAACCCAATAAACCCTCCTAACCCTTTTTGGTCACTAAGGGCAATTTATCATGGCCAATCCACCTAACCTGCACGTCTTTGGACTGTGGGAGGAAATTGGAGCCTCCGGAGGAAACCCACGCAGACACAGGGAGAACGTGCAGACTCTGCACAGACAGTGACCCAGCGGGGAATCGAACCTGGGACCCTGGCGCTTTGAAGCCACAGTGCTAATCACTTGTGCTACCGTGCTGCCCTAATGTGTCAGCTGGGGCTCAGTCCATACCACTCTGTATCAGAAAGTTGTGAGTTCAAGGATACAGAACTGGCTAGGTCATAGAAGGCAGAGAGTAGCAATGGAAGGGCGCTTTTCTAATTGGAGGGCTGTGACTAGTGGTGTTCTGCAGGGATCAGTGCTGGGACCTTTGCTGTTCGTAGTATATATAACTGATTTGGAGGAAAATATAACTGGCCTGATTAGTAAGTTTGCAGACAACACAAAGGTTGGTGGAATTGCGGATAGCGATGAGGACTGTCAGAGGATACAGCAGGATTTAGATTGTTTGGAGACTTGGGCAGAGAGATGGCAGATGGAGTTTAATCTGGATAAATGTGAGGTCATGCATTTTGGAAGATCTAATGCAGGTAGGGAATATACAGTGAATGGTAGAATCCTCAAGAGTATTGAAAGTCAGAGAGATCTAGGTGTACAGGTCCACAGGTCACTGAAAGGGGTAACACAGGTGGAGAAGGTAGTCAAGAAGGCATATGGCATGCTTGCCTTCATTGGCCAGGGCATTGAGTATAAGAATTGGCAAGTCATGTTGCAACTGTATAGAACCTTAGTTAGGCCACACTTGGAGTATAGTGTTCAATTCTGGTCGCCACACTACCAGAAGGATGTGAAGGCTTTAGAGAGGGTGCAGAAGAGATTTACCAGGATGTTGCCTGGTATGGAGGGCATTAGCTATGAGGAGCGGTTGAATAAACTCGGTTTGTTCTCACTGGAACGACGGAGGTTGAGGGGCGACCTGATAGGGGTCTACAAAATTATGAGGGGCATAGACAGAGTGGATAGTCAGAGGCTTTTCCCCAGGGTAGAGGGGTCAATTACTAGGGGGCATAGGTTTAAGGTGCGAGGGGCAAAATTTAGAGGAGATGTACGAGGCAAGTTTTTTACACAGAGGGTAGTGGGTGCCTGGAACTCGCTGCCGGACGAGGTGGTGGAAGCAGGGACATTTAAGGGGTATCTTGACAAATACGTGAATAGGATGGGAATAGAGGGATATGGACCCAGGAAGTGTAGAAGATTGTTAGTTTAGTCGGGCAGCATGGCTGGCACGGGCTTGGAGGGCGGAAGGGCCTGTCCCTGTGCTGTACTTTTCTTTGTTCTTTGTTCAAGTCCCACTTCAGTAGCTGAGCATTAGGATCATGTCAGCGGAGGTGCTGCTGCATGAGGTCAATGTGAACTCTGTTTGGGAGACATTCCTGGAAGACAAATGCAGCAAGCCAGGCAGAAGATGTGCCCAGATGCCACCATCATTACCCAAAATACCTGCAGAATAAGATGGCAGATCTTGAGCAGGCTTCCAAGATAAGGCTACTCAACAGTATCCCATATCATGAAATAATGAACCTATCTATAGTACCTTCTGTGGAAGGATAATTTAGTTCTCAAACGTTTCTCTTCAGACATGCTGCCAGACCTGCTACGTTTATCCAACATTTTCTGTTTTTATTTCAGATTTCCAGCATCCGCGGTATTTTGCTTTCATCTAAGCATCCCATCCCAGTTAACAGACAAAGCAACGCTGTACTCGGGGAGTGCTACCTTGTTGGAGGTGCATGTCTTTTGGATGAGACATTATTTATTCCTCAGTCAACGTCACTTAAAAAAAAACTTATCTGGTCATTATCACATCGTTGTTTGTGGAAGCTTGCTGTGTGGAAATTGGCTGCTGCATTCCAAATTACAACAGCAGCCACACTGCAAATTCTGCATTAGCTGTAAAGTGCTTTAGCCACCCGGAGGTTATGGAAATAATTCATGTAATTAACTCCGTCCGCCACGGAAGATGGGCTGAGGTGATATTTTTGCTCGATTGTTAGTCCGTTAGTCTGTTTGTCAGCAACATATCTCAAAAGCGAGAGGCTGGATTTCAACAAAACTTGGTACACAGAGAGGGCATGGCCCAAGGAAGAATTAATTAGCTTTTGGCGAAGGAGGGGATCGGATCTGGATTTGGATTAAAATTTTGCAGAAAAACAAAGCGAATAGCAGAATACCATCCCAAAACATTAACGAAAGTCCTAAAATCCAAATGAGCAAAAATAAATTTAACTTGCTTAGTTGCTTTAATGTTGGTCATAAGGTTCCACAATAATCATTATGCATGCCAGAGCAAGCGCTTATAAATTAGTATGCACCACAGCTAGATTGCTTGAATTACACTTTGTGTGAAGCCCTTTCGCAACATTGAAAATGACAAGAATCCCAGCTGTAAACTACAATTTGAATACGTGCACTAACAATATGGGCAAGTGTGTTAAACAATGGAAATGCCATAGCTCTGTTCTTTTGTATAAATGGGTGGGTAATCAGCCAAGATAATGATAATAGGTTCAAGTCTGGAACCCGAGAGAACGTTTGTTTGAAGGTCTGGGTGAAGCTTAGAGTGAGAGACAAAATGTGGTTCTGAATAGTTACAGGCAGAGAAGGCTGTGGAAATTGACCAGAAAGGTCATGAAAGTTGCCACTGAGGCAGGCTTTGGAAAAGTGTTCTGAACAAGTGTTCCTAACAGAAGTAAAATTGCTTCATAAATGCAAGTGTTGCCTTTGTCTGTCTGTGTAAGCGGCAAGAGAGCAGCATGGTTCTTATGAGTGATGTTTAATGGGAACTAATGTTTTAAAGTTAAGAAACTCCATGTAATCTGTTAGTGTTCGAGCTGAAGTAAAAATTTAAATGTTGTTTTCTTTTCTTTTGTTTCAATAGTTTATTTATAAAATAACCAAACCCTACTTCTTATATTATCATTCCTGGAACAATTCAATCTTTCAGCACTGTTTTAAAAGTTAAAAAGTTGTAGCATCTGGTAGCGTCTCTTAGCCACTGTTGAGAGCTGACTAGGCATCCAGCATATGAATGCTGCACTGTGTAGAGTCAGCCCATATTGGCTGTCAGCAAGAATTGTGACAAGAGCTTAAAATACGGTGAGAATTGGGAAACACTATTCTCACCGGCAAGGTCGAATTTTCCAATTTTCCAGGTCTCTCGCTGGTGGCGTAACGAGAATCCCACCACAGAAAATCGGGAACGTCATTTAAATACATTAGCGCCTTATTAACGAGCCCTTCTGCCAGCATGCCTCCCCCACACTGTATATTCATCGGGTGTTGGTGTAACGTCAAACTAGCACGATGTCCAACAAGTGTACAAAAATGAGAACCTGCCAACCTCACTTCCTAAGGGAATATTGGAGGTAAACGCTCAGCGTTTATCCTTGAGGTTCTATTTTTAAAAAATTAAAAAAATTATTTGAATTAATTAACTAGTTGAATATGGCTGGGTAGGTGATGTGCTGTTGCTGTATGATGATGGAACTGGTGGATCCCATTGAGACCGTCAGTGACCACATCTGCAGCAAGTGTTGGCTGCTCGAGGAACTTCGGCTCAGAATTGATGAGCTGGAGACCGAGCTGCACACACTGCGGCACATCAGGGAGGGGGAAAATTACCTGGACGCTTTGTTTCAGGAGGCAGTCACACCTGGTAGAATAAGTACTGTTAATTCGGTCAGGGATAGAGTGGTGTGACTGCAAGGGAGGCAGGTAGGGGGATCCTGAGTTTAGGAGTTGAGGAGCCTCAGCCTTTGACCTTGTCCAACAGGTATGAGGTACTTGCTTCCTGTGTGGATAAGGAAGAGGGCTGTAGGGAGGATGCGCTGACTGACCACTGCACCGTGGTACAGGAAGCTATTCAAGAGGGGGGAGCAAAAAGACAAGTGGTAGTTGTAGGGGATTCTATAATTAGGGGGATTGATGGCATCCTTTGCAAGCCAGATCGTGAGTCCCGCATGGTATGTTGCCTGCCCGGTGCCAGGGTGAGGGACATCTTTGATCGGCTTGAAAGGATTTTGGAGAGGGAGGGGGAGGATCCAGTTGTTGTGGTCCACGTTGGGACTAACAACATAGGTAAGACTAGGAAAGAGGACCTGTTTGGGGATTATCAAACACTAGGGACTAAATTAAAGATCAGGTCCTCCAGGGTTATAATCTCTGGATTACTAGTCGAGCCACATGCCAATTGGCATAGGGTTGAGAAAATTAGGGAAGTTAACACATGGCTAAAGGAGTGGTGCGGGAAAGAGGGATTCCATTTCATGGGGCATTGGCATCAGTACTGGGGCAGGAGGGACCTGTACCGTTGGGACGGTCTTCACCTGAACCATTCTGGGACCAGTGTTCTAGCGAATAGGATAAATAGGTTGGTCACAAGGACTTTAAACTAGCAAGTTGGGGGGATGGGAAGGGTAAAGCTATGGACAGTATAATGGTTAATGGAGAGCAAGGCAGCAGGTTACGTGACAGGTTATTATGTAGAGATATGGGTTCAAAGACAAGGAAAATTAGGAGAAAGGGTAAGAGGAAAAATAATTTGCGAAAAGTTACTGATCAAGGTGTTAGGATTCATAACAAAGACATAAAAAACAGCATAAGTGTACTTTACCTGAATGCTCGTAGTACACGGAATAAGGTGAATGAGTTGATGGCGCAAATCATCGTGAATGACTATGATTTAGTGGCCATTACTGAAACATGGTTAAAAGATGGTCACGACTGGGAATTAAATATCCAAGGGTATCAGACTATACGAAAGGACAGAATGGACGGTAAGGGCGGTGGTGTAGCTTTGTTGTTTAAGGATGGCATCCGGGCAATAGTAAGGGATGATATTGGTGCTATGGAGGACAAGGTTGAATCAATTTGGATGGAAATCAGGAATAGTAAGGCAAAAAGGTCACTGATAGGAGTAGTCTATAGGCCACCAAATAGTAACAGGATGGTAGGGCAGGCAATAAGCAAAGAAATAACGGATGCATGTAGAAATGGTACAGCGGTTATCATGGGAGATTTTAATCTGCATGTCGATTGGTTTAACCAGGTTGGTAAAGGCAGCCTTGAGGAGGAGTTTATAGAATGTGTCCGGGATAATTTCCTGGAACAGTATGTCATGGAACCTACAAGGGAACAAGCGGTCCTAGATCTGGTCCTGTGTAATGAGGCAGGATTGATTAATGATCTCATAGTTCGGGATCCTCTTGGAAGGATCGACCACAATATGGTGGAATTTAAAATACAGTTGGAGGATGACAAGGTAAAATCAAACACTAGTGTTTTGTGCTTAAACAAAGGCGATTACAATGGGATGAGAGAAGAACTAGCTAAGGTAGACTGAGAGCAAAGACTTCATGGTGAAGCAGTTGAGGAACAGTGGAGAACCTTCCGAGCGATCTTTCACAGTGTTCAGGAAAGTTTCATACCGATAAAAAAGAAAGACGGTAGAAAGGGGGAAAATCGACCGTGGATATCTAAGCAGGTGAGGGAGAGTATCAAATTGAAGGAAAAAACATACAAAGTGGCAAAAATTAGTGGGAGACTAGAGGACTGTGAAGTCTTTAGGGGACAACAGAAAGCTACTAAAAAAGCTATAAAGAAGAGTAAGGTAGACTATGAAAGTAAACTTGCTCAGAACATAAAAGCAGATAGTAAAAGTTTCTACAAATATATAAGACAAAAAAGAGTGGCTAAGGTAAATATTGGTCCTTCGGAAGATGAGAAGGGAGATTTAATAATAGGAGATGGGGAAATGGCTGAGGAGCTGAACAGGTTTTTTGGGTCAGTCTTCACAGTGGAAGACACAAATAACATGCCAGTGACTGATGGAAATAAAGATATGATAGGTGAGGACCTTGAGATGATTGTAATCACTAAGGAGGCAGTATTGGGCAAGCTAATGGGGCTAAAGGTAGACAAGTCTCCTGGCCCTGATGGGATGCATCCCAGAGTGTTAAAAGAGATGGCTAGGGAAATTGTAAATGCACTAGTGATAATTTATCAAAAGTCATTAGACTCTGGAGTGGTCCCAGAGGATTGGAAAGTAGCAAACGTGACACCACTGTTTAAAAAAGGAGGTCGGCAGAAAGCGGGTAATTATAGGCCGGTAAGCTTAACTTCGGTTGTAGGGAAAATGCTGGAATCTATCATTAAGGAGGAAACAGCAGGGCACCTGGAGGGAAATTGTCCCATTGGGCAGACGCAGCATGGGTTCATTTGTAATGAAGTTACTGTGAAAATCCCCAAGTCGCCACACTCCATGCCTGTTCGGGTACACTGAGGGAGAATTCAGAATGTCCCATTCACCTAACAAGCACGTCTTTCGGGACCTGTGGGAGGAAACTGTAGCGCCTGGAAGAAACCCACGAGAATGTGCGGACTCCGCAAATACAGTGACCCAAGCCGGGAATCAAATCTGAGTCCCTGGCGCTGAGACTAACAAGATCAACATCTGGATGAGTGAATCTGGGAGAAATTCCTGATCTGATCTGATCTGAATAATAGCCTGTTACCTTTTGCCTCGCCCTGAAAGACCAATAATGAAGCACCAATGTGCCAGATTATCCTACAGTGGAGCCCAAATGGACAACTTTCTGATCTTGGAGGTGAAAATAAAATGAGGAACAAGTTTAAAAAAACTTTTCTGACGCTCATGACTGTATAAAGCACAGAGAGAACATCTTGAATGTTAATTGTTTACTTCACTTTAACCAAACACAGTCCAGTTAGTTGCATGTAAAATCGGGAAAATGGAATAAATTAAAGTTTGCATCAAACAACAGATCTAAGCTGTTGTGATTTATGTTCAGTTGTAAAAGTAATTTTTAATCATTCAACCAAAGTGCCTTTGGGCACTAAAATTACTGGTGTTTACATGGAACACTGTGACCTTGGCTTCTCAGATGTGACAGCTAACAACCCATTAAAATATTTTAACAAGCAGGTACAGGCATTTAGTACATACTGTTTGGAAAAGTAGGAAATTTGGGCAGGTAATCTGTGCTGCATTAAAAACTTTAACAAATGGCGAGGGTGACTAAATGTTGCCACAAAACACTGCAAAATCAAATGGAAAATTAGAACTTATTTGTGCAGTTCACAACACAGCTGCCCTCTGCACGCAAATTCCCATTCACCACAAATGCATAAATTCACACCTTTGAAATCGAATTAAGTCAGAAGAATAATATTTCCTTGGTGCCTTTGTGCATTAAAGACGATTCGTCAAACTATTTGGATTGGATTGGATTTGTTTATTGTCACGTGTACCGAGGTACAGTGAAAAGTATTTTTCTGCGAGCAGCTCAACAGATCATTAAGTACATGGGAAGAAAAGCGCCAGGCTCAGCCTGATCCAATTTAAGGTTGTTCACCGGGCTCTCATGACAGTGGCCCAAATGAGTAGGTTCTTTGGGGTGGAGGACAGGTGTGCGAAGTGTGTGGGGGGGGGGGGGCAGCGAACCATGTCACGTGTTCTGGGCATGTCCAAAACTGGGGGGATTTTGGCAGGGGTTTGCCGACACCATGTCCAAGGTATTAAATACGAGGGTGGAAATGAGTCCAGAGGTGGCGATTTTCGGGGTGTCGCAGGATCCGCGAATCCAGGAGGAGAAAGAGGCAGGTGTTCTGGCCTTTGCTTCCCTTGTAGCCGGAGGCGGATATTACTAGCATGGAGGGACTCGAAGCCCCTGAAATCGGGGACCTGGATACCTGACATTGCTAGCTTCCTCTGCCTGGAGAAAATTGACCTTGAATTGGTATATACCATCTGGAGTCACAAAAGCTTAAATCTCCTTTGTCCTTTACACCCACTACAGCTATTTGATAAACACCCATTTCTTAAAGGTACTCTCACATGACACTCTTCTAAACTCCAATTAATATAATCCTAACCGACTTAATCTCTCCTCATATGACAGTCGTTGGTCTGTGGCATAAATAATATGGAAACACAGAAAAAGCATACAGGCGAAAGCTCCCTGACTTTTCAACAGGCAGTACAGATCCCTTTGTCCCGAGAGAGCGAGGAACACGGCGTCCAAGAAATACAAGGGATGAAGGTGAACTTTTTGGGGCGTCACCCCTCACGTGGTATCCCCACGGCCTGCACCAACAGTGCAGCCACTCTGGCCTCTTGGCACAGGGTCAGCCGCCGAGATGTGGAACATCCCCAGACTAGGCTGAAGGAGATTCTGGCCCGTGTGCGACCTATAGGCGCTGGTCTGGGTGTAACCGCAGGCAACAGGAGGGCCAGCGCTCTAAAAGCCCTGTCGAGATAGGCGTCAGCCCCGGGGCCTTGCCTTGCACATCGTTGACCCAGAAGAGGCAGAGGATGAGGCTGAGATGCAGTTAAACTTTGTGGCTCCTATTTGTGTTGCGATACAGGTGAATGGCCACACGCTCCAGATGGAATTGGATACGGGAGCTGCTGTTTCTGTGGTGGCGCAGAGCACCGATGATCTTATTAAACTGGGTGATCACACTTTGATTTTGGCTGACATGACGGTTCATTTGGCCACTTATACTGGGGAACGACTAAATATTGTGGGGACAAGGCTTGCTTTGGTAGTTTATGGACGCCAATCTCTTCTCTTTCCCCTCGTTGATATGCAAGGAAGCGACCCGAGCCTGTTGGGCAGTGATTGGCTACACCAGCTGCAGTAGTATTGGCAAAATATCATCCTAGTGGGATCTGCCGTTCTGTGTGTGGTACTGAGCAAGTTCGATGCAGTTTTCCAGACTGGTTTTGGGGACCATTAAAAAGGCTGTGTCTCAACCCCCATATTCCCGTGCCCGCTGGGTTCCCCATGCTTTAGTTGAGAAAGTCGAAACCGAACTTCGTCGCTTGGGAAGTTTGGGCATCATTCCACCTGTCCACTTCGCCAATTGGGCATCACTGGTGGTCCCCATCATGAAGGATAAGACAGTCCACCTCTGCGGAGACTATAAATTAATGGTGAAAACGGATTTGAGGTTAGACCATTATCCTTTTCCGCGCATAGAGGATCTTTAAGCTACATTGTCCGGTGGCTGCACATTTACAAAATTGGACATGAGCAATGCTTAGCTACAGTTGGAACTTGATAAGTCCTCAACGAAGTACGTCACGATCAACACGCACAACGGTCTCTACGAGTGTTCTCGCCTGCCATTCAGAGTATTCTTGGCGTGTGCAGTCTTCCAGCTCATCATGAAGAACATTCGATTGCCGCGTGTTGCAGTCTACTTAGACAATGTGCTCATCATGGGGACCATGGACCAGGAGCATTTACAGAACCTCGAAGCGGTGTTGAAGTGTTTTTCTGGGTATGGGGACTGCCTGCGCCATGCGAAGTGCATGTTTCATGCAAAAGAAGTCATCCTTTTGGGGTTTGGGTATCGGGTAGACCGGGATGGCCTGCACCCAGTTGTCGAGAAAGTGAGACCATCAAACTGATCCCGACCCCGCGAGACGCAGTGGCTTTGCTCTTTTCTTGGATTGGTCAGTTATTATGGCAGGTTCATTCCAGATTTGGCAATCATCCTGCCCCCCCCCCCCCTTTCATGTGCTCCTCAAGAAGCAGCCTTGGGTGTGGAGCAAGATCGAGGATGAGGCGATTAAGAAAGGGAAACAATGGTTATCCTCTTCGGGGGTGTTGACACATTTTGATTCTTCAAAGCCACGAGATGCATTGCTCTATGGGATTGGGGCAATCCTACTCTCTGGATGAGCAATGGCCATGAATGTCCGATCGCCTTTGCCTCACGGACGTTGGCTGAAGCTGAGCGAAAGTACATTCAAGTAAAAAAGGAATATATTTGGAGTGAAGTGATTTCATCCGTACGTCTATGGCCACCATTTCTTTATCATGAAACCCTTGCTGGGCCTCCTCCATGAAGTCAAGGCGATCCCACCAATTATATCTGCGAGGATCCAGCGCTGGGCTTTGTTATTGGCCGCTTAGGAATACTCTTTCGAACACCGCCCAGGGACCCAGATTGCGCATCCTGATGTGTTGAGCCTTCTTCCCCTGTAGACCGAATCCGCTGACACCCCCCCCTTCCCCTCCCAAGGCGGATGAAGTGGTCGCTGTTCTGAATTTTATGGACTCCTTGCCCATCACTGTATCATGTATTCATGACTGGATGCAAACTGACCCCATTCTTGCCAAGATGCTATATGGTGACCAGCATCAACAGCTGCCAGGGGTGTTGAAGGCTTTCTCCTCTAAGTTCTCAGAGTTGACCATTAAAGATGGTATTCTCCTATGGGGCTCGAGGGTTGTGGTTCCGTGAAGGTCCAGGCAATTGTGTTGAAGGACCTTCACAATGGGCAACCTGGAGTGCCCAAAATGAAGATAATGGCAAGAAGTTATTTCTGGTGGCTGGGTTTGGGCACGGATATCGAGATGTTGGCTCAACTGTGCTCCATCTGTCAAGAGCACCAGAACCTCCCCACGGCGGCACCACTACACCTATGGGAGTGGCCGGGGCACCCTTGGGCTCCGGTACGCACTGATTCTGCCCGTCCATTCCTGGGTTCAATGTTTCTCGTCCTGGTGGACACCCACTCCAAGAGGCTGGAGGTACACAGGATAGTGGCGATCACCTGCTGGGTGACCAGTGAGCGATTGCCGTTTCCTTTCCCATCCATAGAATCCCAGAGGTGCTGGTAACAGAAAACAGGGCTTGGCAGCATCAAATGGCTTGGCAGAGAGGGCCGTGCAGACTGTAAACAGGGGCTAAAGAAACAGACTTCTGGCTCGATGGACACCAGGCTGGTACTGGGAGAAAGAAACTGCAATACAGCAACATCTCAAATACAGCAATGTGGTAATGGCCAGATAACGTATTGAAGAATTCTCCCCTTTATTCTCGTACAGGGCCATGCTGCACGGAGCAACTGGGGTGGCCCCTGCTGAGATTCTCATGGGTCGTAGGCTTCGCATATGACTGAGTTTGATTCTCCCAGACATTGGTGCGAAGGGGCGCCATAACCAGGAGTTGCAAGGGCATTGCCAGGTTCGATGTCAACATCTCCAATGCCTCGCATCAGACGATGCGGTGTTCATTCATAACTTCAACGACAGTGCTTGCTGACTCCCTGGGATTGTCGTCCGGAACTGTACACAGTATTCCAAATGTGGCCTTACCAAAGTTTTGTACAGCTGCATCATTACCTCATGGCTCTTAAATTCAATCCTTCTGTTAATGAACGCTAGCACACCATAGGCCTTCTTCACAGCTCTATCCACTTGAGTGACAACTTTCAAAGATGTATGATCATAGACCCCAAGATCTCTCTGCTCCTCCACATTGCCAAGAACTCTACCGTTAACCCTGTATTCCGCATTCATATTTGTCCTTCCAAAATGGACAACCTCACACTTTTCAGGGTTAAACTCCATCTGCCACTTCTCAGCCCAGCTCTGCATCCTATCTATGTCTCTTTGCAGCCGACAACAGCCCTCCTCACTACCCACAACTCCACCAATCTTCGTATCGTCTGCAAATTTACTGACCCACTCTTCAATTCCCTCATCCAAGTCATTAATGAAAATCACAAACAGCAGAGGACCCAGAACTGATCCCTGTGGTACGCCACTGGTAACTGGGATCCAGGCTGAATATTTGCCATCCACCACCACTCTCTGACTTCTATCGGTTAGCCAGTTCGTTATCCAACTGGCCAAATTTCCCACTATCCCATGCCTCCTTACTTTCTGCATAAGCCTACCATGGGGAACCTTATCAAATGCCTTACTAAAATCCATGTACACTACATCCACTGCTTTGCCTTCATCCACATGCTTGGTCACCTCCTCAAAGAATTCAATAAGACTTGTAAGGCAAGACCTACCCCTCACAAATCCGTGCTGACTATCCCTCATCAAGCAGAGTCTTTCCAGATGCTCAGAAATCCTATCCTTCAGTACCCTTTCCATTACTTTGCCTACCACCGAAGTAAGACTAACTGGCCTGTAATTCCCAGGTTTATCCCTAGTCCCTTTTTTGAACAGGGGCACGACATTCGCCACTCTCCAATCCCCTGGTACCACCCCTGTTGAAAGTGAGGACGAAAAGATCATTGCCAACGGCTATGCAATTTCATCTCTTGCTTCCCATAGAACCCTTGGATATATCCCGTCAGGCCCGGGGGACTTGTCTATCCTCAAGTTTTTCAAAATGTCCAACACATCTTCCTTCCTAACAAGTATTTCCTCGAGCTTACCAGTCTGTTTCACACTGTCCTCTCCAACAATATGGACCCTCTCATTTGTAAATACAGAAGAAAAGTACTCGTTCAAGACCTTTCCTATCTCTTCAGACTCAATACACAATCTCCCGCTACTGTCCTTGATCGGACCTACCCTCGCTCCAGTCATTCTCATATTTCTCACATATGTGTAAAAGGCCTTGGGATTTTCCTTGATCCTACCCACCAAAGATTGTTCATGCCCTCTCTTAGCTCTCCTAATCCCTTTCTTCAGTTCCCTCCTGGCTATCTTGTATCCCTCCTGCGCCCTGTCTGAACCTTGTTTCCTCAGCCTTACATAAATCTCCTTTTTCCTCTTAACAAGACATTCAACCTCTCTTGTCAACCAAGGTTCCCTCACTCAACCATCTCTTCCCTGCCTGACAGGGACATACATATCAAGGACACGTAGTACCTGTTCCTTGAACAAGTTCCACATTTCACTTGTGTCCTTCCCTGACAGCCTATGTTCCCAACTTATGCACTTCAATTCTTGTCTGACAACATCGTATTTACCCTTCCCCCAATTGTAAACCTTGCCCTGTTGCACGCACCTATCCCTCTCCATTACTAAAGTGAAAGTCACAGAATTGTGGTCACTATCCCCAAAATGCTCCCCCACTAACAAATCTATCACTTGCCCTGGTTCATTGCCAAGTACCAAATCCAATATTGCCTCCCCTCTGGTCGGACAATCTACATACTGTGTCAGAAAAGCTTCCTGGACACAATGCACAAACATCACCCCATCCAAACTATTTGATCTAAAGAGTTTCTCTCAATGTTTGGGAAGTTGAAGTCACCCATGACTACTACCCTGTGACTTCTGCACCTTTCCAAAATCTGTTTCCCAATCTGTTCCTCCACATCTCTGCTACTATTGGGGGGCCTATAGAAAACTCCTAACAAGGTGACTGCTTCTTTCCTATTTCTGACTTCAACCCATACCACCTCAGTAGGCAGATACTCCTCGAACTGCCTTTCTGCAGCTGTTATACTATCTCTAATTAACAATGCCCCCCCCCACGTCTTTTACCACCCTCCCTAATCTTATTGAAACATCTATAACCAGGGTCCTCCAACAACCATTTCTGCCCCTCTTTTTTCCAAGTTTCCGTGATGGCCACCACATCATAGTCCCAAGTACCGATTCATGCCTTAGGTTCATCCACCTTATTCCTGATGTTTCTTGCGTTGAAGTATACACACTTCAACCCATCTCCGTGCCTGCAAGTACTCTCCTTTGTCAGTGTTCCCTTCCCCACTGCCTCACTACACGCTTTGGCGTCCTGAATATCGGCTACCTTAGTTGCTGGACTACAAATCCGGTTCCCATTCCCCTGCCAAATTAGTTTAAACCCTCCCGAAGAGTACTAGAAAACCCTCTCCCAGGATATTGGTGCCCCTCTGGTTCAGATGCAACCCGTCCTGCTTGTACAGGTCCCACCTTCCTCAGAATGCGCTCCAATTATCCAAATACCTGAAGCCCTCCCTCCTACATACCTTTTTCATTATCAGAACTTGCCACTTCCACCTCCATAACATTGCCTGTCTCTCTGCACATTCTCACCTCAACTCGTCTGCTGTTGAAACCTTCATCCAGGCTTTTGTTACCTCTTGACTCAACTATTGTGTGCTCTCTTGGCTGGTCTCCCACCTCACACCATCTATAAACTTGAACTCAGCCAAAACTCTGCTTCTTGAATCCTAATTCACACCAAGTCCCATTCAGTCTTCAGCCCTATTGTTGCTCCCAGTTTAGCAATGCTTCAATTAAAAAATTCCCATCCTTTATTTTCAAATCCCACCATGACCTTGGCCTGGATTCTCCGATTCTGCGGCTATGTCCGCAGGATCTGCCTGGTCTTACGACCAGAAAGTCAGCGCAGCCCCCGCATCGATTCTCCACCTGGTGGGAGGCTAGCAGCCACGCAGCTTAAAGCCCCCGGCATTTCCTGCGGATAGGGCCACAGAACGGCCGGGTCTGTGCACCCAACTGCAGCTCCTCACAGACCGCATGGTTCGGTTGGAGCAGCAATTGGATGCACTTAGGAGCATGCAGGTGGCGGAAAGCGTCATAGATCGCAGTTATGTAAATGTGGTCACACCCAAGGTGCAGGCAGAGAAATGGGTGACCACCAGAAAGGGCAGGCAGTCAGTGCAGGAATCCCCTGTGGTTGTCCCCCTCTCGAACAGATATACCCCTTTGGATACTGTCGGGGGGGATAGCCTATCAGGGGAAAACAGCAGCAGCCAGAGCAGTGGCACCACGGCTGGCTCTGATGTTCAGAAGGGAGGGTCAAAGCGCAGAAGAGTAGTAGTAATAGGGGACTCTATAGTCAGGGGCACAGATAGGCGCTTCTGTGGATGTGAAAGAGACTCCAGGATGGTATGTTGCCTCCCTGGTGCCAGGGTCCAGGATGTCTCCGAACGGGTAGAGGGAATCCTGAAGGGGGAGGGCAAACAGGCAGAGGTCGTTGTACATATTGGTACTAACGACATAGGCAGGAAGGGGCATGAGGTCCTGCAGCAGGAGTTCAGGGAGCTAGGCAGAAAGTTAAAAGACAGGACCTCGAGGGTTGTAATCTCGGGATTACTCCCTGTGCCACGTGCCAGTGAGGCTAGAAATAGGAAGATAGAGCAGACAAACACGTGGCTAAACAGCTGGTGTAGGAGGGAGGGTTTCCGTTATCTGGACCACTGGGAGCTCTTCCGGGGCAGGTGTGACCTGTACAAGATGGACGGGTTGCATCTAAACCGGAGAGGCATAAATATCCTGGCCGCGAGGTTTGCTAGTGTCACACGGGAGGGTTTAAACTAGTATGGCAGGGGGGTGGGCATGGGAGCAATAGGTCAGAAGGTGAGAGCATTGAGGGAGAACTAGGGAATAGGGACAGTGTGGCTCTGAGGCAGAGCAGACGGGGAGAAGTTGCTGAACACAGCGGGTCTGGTGGCCTGAAGTGCATATGTTTTAATGCAAGGAGCATTACGGGTAAGGCAGATGAACTTAGAGCTTGGATTACTACTTGGAACTATGATGTTGTTGCCATTACAGAGACCTGGTTTAGGGAAGGGCAGGATTGGCAGCTAAACGTTCCAGGATTTAGATGTTTCAGGCGGGATAGAGGGGGATGTAAAAGGGGAGGCGGAGTTGCGCTACTTGTTCGGGAGAATATCACAGCTATACTGCGAGAGGACACCTCAGAGGGCAGTGAGGCTATCTGGGTAGAGATCAGGAATAAGAAGGGTGCAGTCACAATGTTGGGGGTATACTACAGGCCTCCCAACAGCCAGCGGGAGATAGAGGAGCAGATAGGTAGACAGATTTTGGAAAAGAGTAAAAACAACAGGGTTGTGGTGATGGGAGACTTCAACTTCCCCAATATTGACTGGGACTCACTTAGTGCCAGGGGCTTAGACGGGGCGGAGTTTGTAAGGAGCATCCAGGAGGGCTTCTTAAAACAATATGTAAACAGTCCAACTAGGGAAGGGGCGGTACTGGACCTGGTATTGGGGAATGAGCCCGGCCAGGTGGTAGATGTTTCAGTAGGGGAGCATTTCGGTAACAGTGACCACAATTCAGTAAGTTTTAAAGTACTGGTGGACAAGGATAAGAGTGGTCCGAGGATGAATGTGCTAAATTGGGGGAAGGTTAATTATAACAATATTAGGCGGGAACTGAAGAACATAGATTGGGGGCGGATGTTTGAGGGCAAATCAACATCTGACATGTGGGAGGCTTTCAAGTGTCAGTTGAAAGGAATACAGGACAGGCATGTTCCTGTGAGGAAGAAAGATAAATACGGCAATTTTCGGGAACCTTGGATGACGAGTGATATTGTAGGCCTCGTCAAAAAGAAAAAGAAGGCATTTGTCAGGGCTAAAAGGCTGGGAACAGACGAAGCCTGTGTGGCATATAAGGAAAGTAGGAAGGAACTTAAGCAAGGAGTCAGGAGGGCTAGAAGGGGTCATGAAAAGTCATTGGCAAATAGGGTTAAGGAAAATCCCAAGGCTTTTTACACGTACATAAAAAGCAAGAGGGTAGCCAGGGAAAGGGTTGGCCCACTGAAGGATAGGCAAGGGAATCTATGTGTGGAGCCAGATGAAATGGGCGAGGTACTAAATGAATACTTTGCATCAGTATTCACCAAAGAGAAGGAATTGGTAGATGTTGAGTCTGGAGAAGGGGGTGTAGATAGCCTGGGTCACATTGTGATCCAAAAAGACGAGGTGTTGGGTGTCTTAAAAAATATTAAGGTAGATAAGTCCCCAGGGCCTGATGGGATCTACCCCAGAATACTGAAGGAGGCTGGACAGGAAATTGCTGAGGCCTTGACAGAAATCTTTGGATCCTCGCTGTCTTCAGGGGATGTCCCGGAGGACTGGAGAATAGCCAATGTTGTTCCTCTGTTTAAGAAGGGTAGCAAGGATAATCCCGGGAACTACAGGCCGGTGAGCCTTACTTCAGTGGTAGGGAAATTACTGGAGAGAATTCTTCGAGACAGGATCTACTCCCATTTGGAAGCAAATGGACGTATTAGTGAGAGGCAGCACGGTTTTGTGAAGGGGAGGTCATGTCTCACTAACTTGATAGAGTTTTTCGAGGAGGTCACTAAGATGATTGATGCAGGTAGGGCAGTAGATGTTGTCTATATGGACTTCAGTAAGGCCTTTGACAAAGTCCCTCATGGTAGACTAGTACAAAAGGTGAAGTCACACGGGATCGGGGTGAACTGGCAAGGTGGATACAGAACTGGCTAGGCCATAGAAGGCAGAGAGTAGCAATGGAGGGATGCTTTTCTAATTGGAGGGCTGTGACCAGTGGTGTTCCACAGGGATCAGTGCTGGGACCTTTGCTCTTTGTAGTATATATAAATGATTTGGAGGAAAATGTAACTGGTCTGATTAGTAAGTTTGCAGACGACACAAAGGTTGGTGGAATTGCGGATAGCGATGAGGACTGTCTGAGGATACAGCAGGATTTAGATTGTCTGGAGACTTGGGCGGAGAGATGGCAGATGGAGTTTAATCTGGACAAATGTGAGGTAATGCATTTTGGAAGGGCTAATGCAGGTAGGGAATATACAGTGAATGGTAGAACCCTCAAGAGTATTGAAAGTCAAAGAGATCTAGGAGTACAGGTCCACAGGTCATTGAAAGGGGCAACACAGGTGGAGAAGGTAGTCAAGAAGGCATACGGCATGCTTGCCTTCATTGGCCGGGGCATTGAGTATAAGAATTGGCAAGTCATGTTGCAGCTGTATAGAACCTTAGTTAGGCCACACTTGGAGTATAGTGTTCAATTCTGGTCGCCACACTACCAGAAGGATGTGGAGGCTTTAGAGAGGGTGCAGAAGAGATTTACCAGAATGTTGCCTGGTATGGAGGGCATTAGCTATGAGGAGAGGTTGAATAAACTTGGTTTGTTCTCACTGGAACGAAGGAGGTTGAGGGGCGACCTGATAGAGGTATACAAAATTATGAGGGGCATGGACAGAGTGGATAGTCAGAGGCTTTTCCCCAGGGTAGAGGGGTCAATTACTAGGGGGCATAGGTTTAAGGTGAGAGGGGCAAGGTTTAGAGTAGATGTACGAGGCAAGTTTTTTACGCAGAGGGTAGTGGGTGCCTGGAACTCACTACCGGAGGAGGTAGTGGAAGCAGGGACTATAGGGACATTTAAGGGGCATCTTGACAAATATATGAATAGGATGGGAATAGAAGGATACGGACCCAGGAAGTGTAGAAGATTGTAGTTTAGTCGGGCAGTATGGTCGGCACGGGCTTGGAGGGCCGAAGGGCCTGTTCCTGTGCTGTACATTTCTTTGTTCTTTGTTCTTTGTCTGTGGCCGCGCATACACATGGCGGCAGCTGTGCGAGGTCCCGGCCGGCCAAAAACTTCCCCACCCCCGAAACCAGCCGCGCCACCCCTAGACCACACCCCCACCAGTCCCCCCAGCCCACGCCGAAGCCTCCCTGCCAGCGGAATGGCCCCCCCCTGATTGTGGCGGTGCTGGACACAGTCCACAGCTGCCACACGAGGTCCCCTAACAGTGTGAGGACGTGAGCGACACCATAGGGGACTCGGCCCATCGGGGGCGGAGCATTGGGGGAGGGCCTCGGGTGTGGCGTACTCCCCGAGTATGGCATTTTTGAGGGGCAGAGCATTGTGAAACAGCGCCGCCCCTGATTCCAGCGTAAACGGGGATTCTCCGGTCGATCGCCGAACGTGATTTTGGCGTCGACGATCGGAGAATCCCGCCCATTACCTCTATTCTCCAACCTCTTCCAATTCTGTTCTCTTGCACATCCCCAATTTTCATTCCTCCATCTTGGCAGACGTACATTCAACCTCTTTGGAGTAGATATTCCTTAAAACCTCGCTCCTTGACCTAACCTGATATCTCCTTATCTGGTTCAGTGTCAAACAATTTTTGATAATGTTCGGTGATGCGATTTGGAAAGTGTAACGATGTTAAGTTCCTGTACAAATTCGAGCTCTTGTTCTTGACGTGCTGACAGAAAATATTTGCTGCCGCATGATGGCAAAGTAAGTTACCAAAGGATTTGTCAAGCCATAATTTCTTTGGTGTGTAATTACAATGGTTGAAACTGACACAGAATGGGCAGTTATGTTGCCCACTCACAAAAGTCAGGAAATTGCTTCAGATATTCATTACTTTTCCCGACGTTTTGAGACCCGAATGAAGCTACGGGATGAAATATGCCCAAGGATGTAAAATGCAGCCAGCTGGAGAATTTGAAGTAGGCGGAAATGGGCCTCAGTGTGTTTAAAGGGGTGAACTCTTCAATACGTTATCTGGCCATTATCGCATTGCTGCATGTGAGATGCTGCGGTGTTGAGCTATCTTTCGCCCAGTGCAAGCCACTATTCTAAGCAAGTGTGTAAGTGAGCTACACACAAGTTCGAGCCAATACCAGACTTTAAAAAAAACAAGGGGATGCCTGAGATTGTCCTGTGGTTTGCCTTTGACAGTTCTTCCTTCTTCTGTGAGGAGCCTTGGGTTTTCACCCTCTGCTATTCTTTGAAAGGCAGGCCTAAATCACCATCTCTATAGCCACTGAAAGTTGGTATTTGAGCATGCCAGCTCCAGTTTCGAAGTATAACTGAAAGTTTAATGTTAGTCTGGAAACTTTATAAACTTATATTCACGCCAGTCACACTAAATTCTGATTGTTCTGGAGCCAAAATGTCTTCACATTAATGCAATATGTGTGAAATAACTGGTCTAATAGATTAAAAGAGAATGGCTTCAGCTTCATTTGGTGCTGGTCACCTTGATGAATGATTTATTTGTAAATTTTATTGCACATATCTGGTTTTCCTCCACTATATGTGCATTAGAAAGAAAGCATGCTAACCAAATGTGACAACTCTTAACAATATGGCTTACATTGAATGCTTTTGATTTACTTCATGATATTTGTTTTGGAATGTAAACTTGCTCAATGCCTCGGCTAATCATGACCTTCAATTTATAGTTTTAAATAAAGTAAGATAGCTCAAAGGTATTTTAGCATCAAATTCAAAGCTAATGGAAACGAGATCATGGAAACTCAAAAGGTAACTGTGGGATATAATTTATCAAATCTGTATGGATAATAAAGTCATAAGAAATAGGAACAGGAGTAGTCCATTCGGTCCATCGAGTCTGCTCCACCATTCAATAGAATCTGACAGTGGCCTTAACTCCACTTTTCTGCCTGTCCCTCATAACACTTGACTCTCTTGTTGATCAAAAGAAGGAAACTATGATACTTAAAGAATGGAATGTGAAAGATCTTTGCTCCTGTCTATTTAATTTGAGCTCCCAACATTTTGGATGTTCACCATACCTCTTGGCCAGGGTGACTTCCAGTGGCGGCTTCTGAGGAAGAGGCCACTCATTAGGTAGCTCCAACCAAGGTCCACGTTTTTTAGGCCCTTTTGCTCGATTCTTCCAGAGACTTTTGCAGGAAAACACTTTGGATCGGCACTACAGGGTTCCCGCACCGAACACATGCCCAAAAGAAAAGGGAAAGGAAGCAAGAAAGGAAGCACAGTGGACAATTCTTCGGGGGACACGGAAGCTTCGCTCAGTTCCTCAGCTGAATCAATGGAGATTTGTTGACGGTGGCCTCCCTGATAGCTCTCGGACATGCTCTCGGGGGTGCTTGCAAAGGAATTTGAAAAGCATTTTGATAAGCAGTAGAAGTTGGTGTCGGAGAGGCTGTGTAAATCGAATGAGGAAACACTAGGCCCCGTCCGGGGAAAACTTGATAAGACCATCGAGGCGGTAAAGAAACATAGCTAGGTGCTAGAGGTTGTGGGAAGGCGCTGACAAAGCAAGGTGAGCAGTTTGGGACATTGCAGGCTGAGATGCCGGTGGTGGCCGATGAGGATAAGAGATTGAAGGTCAAGGTCGATGATCTTGAAAATCGGTCAAGAAAGCTGAACCTCAGAGTCGGGGTGTTGCCGGAGGGGGTGGATTTCCCAAATCTCAATGAATATCTGTTGCAGATGTTTGGGGCGATGATGGGTGATGGTAGTGTTGCTCCCCTGTCAGAGCTGGCCAGGGTCCATTGGACGCCGAATGAGCCACCTTGAGTGATCAGCATTCGGTTACACAGCTTCTGGGAGAGGAGAGGGTCCTAAAGTGGGCCAAAGAGCACCGTTACTCGAAGTGAGAAGGAACCATCATGAGGATTTATGAGGATGTGGGGGCTGAGCTGGCGAGGAAGAGGGCAGCCTTTATTGAGGTTAAAGCCATTCTGTACAAGAAGAATGTTCCGTTTGGGGTGGTGTACCCAGCAAGGTTGCGGGTCACATATGAGTCCAAAGACCTATTAGTTTGAAGCATCGGAGGATGCGGATGACTTTATTAATAAGCATGGACTTGGGTCCAGTTGAATGTGTTGTTTGGGTTCTTTGTTTTCTGTGGCTTGGTTTGGGTGTTGGGATGTCTTGTATAGGGTTGTTGATAAAATGTGTTTTTCTGTTGGTGAGATTGTTTGGAAATTTTTAATGATGTATGGGGATGATTGTTGGTGGTCGGGGGAGGGAGGAGCTGATGGCTGGGAAACGGGCTGGGTCAACATAGGGCTCCTGTTGGAAATTCAGTTTGGTAGAGGAATGTGGGGTGAGGCATAGTTTAACATAGATTAACATAGAATTTACAGTGCAGAAGGAGGCCATTCGGCCCATCGGGTCTGCACCGGCTCTTGGAAAGAGCATCCTACCCAAGGTCAACACCTCCACCCTATCCCCATAACCCAGTAACCCCACCAAACACTAAGGGCAATTTATCATGGCCAATCCACCTAACCTGCACATCTTTGGATTGTGGGAGGAAACCGGAGCACCCGGAGGAAACCCACGCACACACGAGGAGAACGTGCAGACTCCGCACAGACAGTAACCCAAGCCGGAATCGAACCTGGGACCCTAGAGCTGTGAAGCAATTGTGCTATCCACAATGCTACCGTGCTGCCCACCTTGGGTTTATCCTCAAGCTGGGAAATATTGTTGTATTTTTCTTTGTCAGGTTTGACCAAACTCTGCTGTTGGGCCTTTCACACCTTTTATTCTCTCTGGGGATGGCCATTAACACTCTCTTCCCTTTGGTTTCTGTGGCTATGTCTCATCTTTCATTCCCTCACCCCACAGGATAAATATCTCCCACTTTCTATGCCTTTTATCTTTGACAAAGGGTCACCTGGACTCAAAACATGAGCTCTTTTGCCTCCTTAGAGTTGCTGCCAGACCTGCTGAGATTTTCCTTCATTTTCTCTTTTGGTGATGAGCTTAGCGTCAGTATTGGGGTGTGGGAAGATGGGGCTTGGAATTTTCTTACTCTGACGGTGGGGTTGGTGGTCATTTTGGGAGGGCCGTTAGCCTGTTCCTCTTGAATATTTATCTAGTACCCTCTGACGGTACAAATGTTTGATTCTGGGTTGGGGGAGTGGGGAGGTGGGGTGGGCAGGGGGTGGTAGACCCCCAATTTGATTGGTCACCTGGAATATAAGGGGGTTGGGTGGCCCAGTGAAAAGGTTGAGAGTTTCTGCTCACCTGAGGAATCTGAATGGCGATGTGATGCTTTTGCAGGAGACTCACATGCGGGTAAGAGATCAGACCAGGCTGCAGAGGGAGTGGGTGGACGGGCCCGAGGTGCAGCAATTTTGGTCAATAAGCGGGACCCCTGTCGGCCACCAGGATTGTGGCGGATCCTAATGGTAGGTATGTGGTGGTCAGTGAGTCTTTGGCGGGAATACAGGTGGTTTGGGTGAATGTCTATGTCCCCAACTAGAATGACGTGCGGTTCATTAGGAGTCTGCTAGCCTCCATCCCTGATCTAGACATGCACCAGCTGATACTGGGAGGGAATTGCAGTTACGTACTGAAGCCTAAAATGGACCGGTCTCGGCCTCAGTCTCTGGCTCTCTCAGGGGTAGCGAAGGTGCTTTGGGCCTTTATAGAGCTGATGTGGGGCGGGGTGGGAGAGCGGTCGGAACCGTGGAGATTTCTACACCCAAGCGGTAAGGAGTTCTTGTTTTTTTCCCATGTGCATGAGGTATACTCCAGGGTTGACTTTTTTATATTGGTCCCTGCTTCCATGGGTTAAAAGAGCGGAATGTTTGGCGCTAGTAATCTCTGACCATGCTCCATATTTTGTGGGCTTGGTGCTGGAAACGGACTCCATCAGCGCTCGCCATGGATGTTAGATGTACCGCTACTGGTGGAGAAAGCGCATGTCTGCGACTATCGGAGAAAATATTAGGTTTAACAGGATTGACTTGGACTGTCCTTCTGCACGAAGGGAGGCCCTTAAGCCGGTAAGGGGGAGATAATTTCTCATAAAGTGCACTTAGGCCTGTGAGAGTGGAATGGCAATGACTGGTTGGGGCGATCTTAGAAACAGATCGCAAATAGAAACCAACTGCAAATGCTGTTTAACTTGGTGTCCATGGGGAAGGTGGTGAGACAGCTGCGGAACTCAAGGGGCGGTTTATGAGTCTGGGGAGAAGGCAGGCCACAGTTTGGCATACCACCTAAGGCGGCGGGCGGCTTCCTGGGAGATGGTACAGATCAGGGACTCGAGCGGAAACTTGGTTTCTGCTCCGAGGGAAATTAATGAAGCGGTTGAAGCTTTCTATAGGGATTTTTATAGGTCAGAATCCCGAGGAAGTGGGCGGAGTTCTTGGATGGGTTGCCAATCCCAGTGTTGGAGAGAGAGAGAGAGTAGGGAGGAGTTGAAGGCTCCTTTAAGATCTGAGGATATACTGAGGGGCATTGGGCTGATGCAAACAGGAAAGGCTCCTGGCCCTGTGGGTTTCCTGTTGAGTTTGTGGACCAATTGGTGTCATTGATAGATTTGTTCAATGACTCTCGAACTGGGGGATTGTTGCATGATACACTTTCGCAGGCCACCATCTCCCTCATTTTGAAAAAGGATAACGGGCCACCGAATGTGGCTCTTATAGGTCCATCTCTTTTTTGAAGGCGGATGCCAAGATATTGACAAAGGTGCTGGTGCTGCAATTAGAATGCTGGGCGGGATTCTGTGACCCTGAGGCTAAGTGTTGACGCCATCGGAAACGCCATCGTGTTCCTCGACGGCGTCAACACGGCCTCAGGATCAGACATTCTGGCCCCGACAGGGGGTTCACGCCGCTCCAGCTGCTGATCCCGGCGGCAAATGGGCGCCGCGGAATCCATGCATGTGCAGTGGCACCGGCGCAACGCGCGCATGCGCAGTGACTTCTTTCAATGCGCCGGCCCCAACTCAACATGGCGCAGGGCTGCAGGAAGAAGGGAGGCCGCCAGCCAGAGAGGCCAGCCCACCGATCGGTGGGCCCTGATCGAGGGCCAGGCCGTATCGGAGGCCCCATCTGTGGCCGGACCCCCACTCTCCCCTTCCACGCCGAGTTCCCGCCGGCTGAGAGCAGGTGTGGACGGCGTTGGTGGGACGTGATTTTTCTACGACGGCCGCTCGGCCCATCCTGGGCCAAGAATCAGCAGGCTGGCCGTGTAGAGCCGTCCCCGACTGGCGCCGCGCCAACCATGCCGGCGCCAATGGCATCGATTCTCCGCTCTGCGGAGAATTGTGTGCCGGCGTTGAGGTGGCGTGGCTCAATTTGCACCTGTCACGGGGATTCTCCGGCCCGGCCCTGGGCTGAGAGAATCCCGCCCCCTCTGTCCTGGAGGTAGTTACAGAGTGTCATGAGAGTGCTCCTGTAAGAAAGTTTTTTTCTTATCACATGACTTCAGTGATGTCATTTTGTGGGTGGAGCTGAGCTGTGGCTGTGAGATTTTTCAGTTTCATTTTCAGTTTCACTGCTGTGGACTCAGAGGGAGGAAGAAGTGTTTTTTTCCTGTCTTTCTATATTTTCATTTTAAAGAGTTGAAAAAACCATTGATTATAGCTACCTGCTTTGGTAACTGAAAATATATAGTTTGCTTTCCGGAAGGAGGTAAATCTGCTGGTGAGACGGGATCAGAATCTCAGGGAAAGCCAGTCTCATTCAAGTGAGAATGCAGAGAGCTGGACCACGCCCTTGAAAAGGGTTTTTTGATATTGGATTTTGTTTTTGAATTGGAACAGTTAAGGGGGAATTCATGAACTGTTATACATAGATTACTGTAGCTGCAGCTGTCTTTATGTTTGTAATTGATAAAAAGTCTTGCTGTGTGTTATATATATATGATGTGGAGATGCCAGTGTGGACTGGAGAGAGCACAGTGAGAAGTCTTACAACAGGTTAAAGTTCAACCGGTTTGTTTCGAATCACTAACTTACGGAGCGCAGCTTCTTCCTCTTTATATATATATATCTGGGGTGGGATTCTCTCCTACCTGGCGGGGCGGGGGGTCCCAGCGGGACGGAGTGGCGTGAACCACTCCGGCGTCGGGCTGCCCCAAAGGTGCGGATTCCTCCGCATCTTTAGGGGCTAGGCCCGCCCCAGAGTGGCCGGGGCCTGCCGGATGGCGTGGAAGGCCTTTGGCGCATGCGCAGGAGTGTCAGCGGCTGCTGACGTCATCCCTGCGCATGCGTGGGGGGGTCACCTACGCGTCGGCCATCGCGGAGACCGACACGGCCGACCGGTAGGAAAAGAGTGCCCCCGCGGCACAGGCCCGTCCGCGAATCGGTGGGCCCCGATCGCGGGCCAGGCCACTGTGGTGGCACCCCCAGGGGCCAGATCGCCCCGTGCCCCCCCCCCCCCCCCCGGGACCCCGGAGCCCACCTGCGGCACCTGGTGCAGCCGGTATGGGACCTGGTTCAATTCACGGCGGCAGGACCGGCATTACAGCAGCGGGACTTTGGCCCATCGCGGGCCGGAGAATCGCCGGAGGGGGGCCGGCCGACCGGCACGGTGCAATTATTTGTGGTAATTCGATTGTTGGCATGGTCTCTGGGGTGAGCCACAGATTTCACAACACACTAATATACAGTGTGATGTTAATCCTATTTTATTGCACATATATAATGTGCCGAAAAACAGAGTGATGGGAGTTCCTTCCAACACTTATAAGGTTAAAATACATTCAGGACCTTTCGAGACAATTGTATGCAGCCCTGTGAGGCAGCAGCAGATGAACCATTGCCTTTCCAGAGTTAATGTGGTCTAAGAATAACTCAGTCCAAAAAGTTATACACTCACTGAGACTAAAGACAAAAGGCAGAAAATACAACTGCTGGTTTGCACAGATCTCCCCATGTAGATAGATCAGGTGCCACCTCAGACAGGCATGCATTAGCTCACCTGACTATGAAGCTTTGACCATGTTGTGAGGACTGAATTTACTTCTGCCCAGCTGGTGATTAAAATTGTGGTCAGGCCCTCCTGCTTCTTGCCCAATAGGTTTATGCCCGCTGTGATTTTAACTATGGGCTTGACTCAGACAGACAGAACCTCTTTAATATTGAAATTGTTTGGTTTCTATGTCATCATTTGAAAACCAACATGATCTTAACCCTGAGCTACCCAAATTACATACACTGTGGCACCTCACTTTAAAACCTAGCAGTAGACAGGATTGAGGCCCACTGAATTCAAATTGAAGATTTAAGGTTTGCTCCTCTGAGCTCCATAAGGGAATCTTGGGCCTTCCCTACCCTGGCTTGCCCCAGAACCACTTCTGAAAACTGTCCCCTCACCACATGTATTGTGCCAGGGTTCATTCCCTCTGGTTTCAGCCTGTGGCCTAACCAGTCGCCCCGTCATTCTGGTGAGGTCAGGTTGGAGTCCTTGAGCCTACGTGTTCAGAAGGACTGGAAGTGAAGATAACTCATGCCTTTAGGTGGTGTTGAGGGCTTCTCAGCCTCTCTGGCACCCCCTGAATGCCACACTCACCCCCTTGCCCCCAACCCCGATTCCCTCCCCTCCCCGCTATGCATTTCATTTGGGTAGCAAGCACTGTCCCAACATATTGTGGCCACTCACTCGCCCATCCTTTCTTCATAGAATCAAATAATTTACAGTACAGAAGGAGGCCATTCGGCCCATCGAGTCTGCACCGGCCCTTGGAAAGAGCACCCTACTCAATCCCACGCCTCCTGCACCCCATCCTCATAACCCCAATAAATTGTTTTGGACACTAAGAGCAATTTAGCATGGTCTATCCACCTAACCCGCACATCGTTGGCCTGTAGGAGGAAACCGGAGCACCTGGAGGAAACCTGGGTGCCTACCAATTGTGATAATTATGGGCTGAGAAACACACGGGGAGAACGTGCAGACTCCACACAGACAGTGACCCAAGCCGGGAATCGAACCTGGGACCCTGGAGCTGTGGAGCAACTGTGCTAACCACTGTGCTACCGTGTTGCCCTGTCTTGTGTCACCTGAGTCTACTGATGCGGGAAGACCCCGACTCTGCCAACTAACAATCCCGCACAAAAGTAAGGAATCGTTTAGGTGTGCAGGACCTTCATTTCGTGGATTTTTGAGAATCGTGTAACCTGCAAACAAACACACACGCTGCTGGTCTGCACTTTACCACAACCTGAGACAGCAAGCAAGCACTTGTAACAACTGAGCAATAACAAAATAAAATCATCGGAAAAGAGACGCATCTACTTGGCTCAACAGTGTATCTGCACAATGATTTACTGACCCAGCAGAGCAGTATTCGATTCAGATTGTCCATTGCTAAATTCCCACCATCCCCCCATAACAATTGGTTTAAACATTGTTCTTAAACAAGTGTGAACCCCTGTGGGGTTTTTTTGAAGCACAATAAATGAAAATTGATTGCGGAGAATGCTAATCATGCTGAATCATGTGTACATCTGGGAGAGTGGCTGCGTCGATCCTTTCATTTTTTGGGGTTTATGAGCAGTGTAATTGTAGTGTATCTGACAACAGTGGAGAGTAAAACCTTTAATTTTTCTGTGTCTGGGTTCTGCCAGACATTTTTCCCAGAAATGCATGTGAGAAAATATAGCTAATTTCTGGTGTTCACTGTGTAACTGCCTACCAATTGTGATAATTATGGGCTGAGAAGTGAAACAAATATGCACTTTAAGCAATAAGTTGGTATTTTGGGTTCCGCAGGATACAAATTATTCCCCTTTGCATGATGCGGCTGTGAATTATTTAAAGGGAAAAGTATTATCGCTATTGTTCAGGGACAGAATAAAACAAACCTGCAGGCTGACCATTACTTCATCTGCGGCAGGGTTGGATGGGTAAGTGCTTTGACTGTCCTTCGGGGGTGGGGGGTGGAGGTGGGGGGGCAGACCAGCGTCAAATTAAGGGGTTACAAAATTAAAGGGACTTCATTGCGTGGTTTGGAAAAATAAAACCTCACGGCCACTGCAGCCCCTGAGAAACGTTTGCACTTCAGCGATGATGAGAACTTGTTACAATGTGTTTCCACTGCTAAAAAAAGGCCAAGAAAAATATCACATCACCAGACAGACATCAAAGCCTCGGCCCCTCCAGTTCTTGCTCCTGTGCACCTAAGCAGCTGCCAAAGCATACAGGGGCAACAGCGCTGTGCTCAGCAGCTGCTCGTAATAGATTGCATGTTTGACAGACTTCCCAAAAACGAGAACATTTGCATAAGAACCTTCCACTTTTCGCCGATTTAAGCCGCTCTTGTTTTAACCTCCTGAATGTGTCCAGACAGAAAATAAAATTATTTGAGGGGCAGATTGTTTCCTTGTAAATTGCATAAACCAAGCAGAATACTCAACATTTTTAAAACTCACACTACCATTTGAAGAAAACTATTTCGTTGACAGTTGTTTCACCCCTTTCGCCCCATTCATGCCTCTCCGACAGCTGGCATGTCGACATATTGTCTGTGGGCTCTTTGATGGCCCCTAATGCCAATGCAGCTATGTGTCTAAGGTGTGTTGCCATGGATACGCGAGAGAGGAACATGCTGGTTTGTGTTTCCTGGAGTAAGAGCACTTGGCCCAACTCAACCATAATCTAGTCGGTATTGGCTGGCCAAGACGCCTGTCCAACAGCCATTGACAGTGGCCAGAATGTTCCGGCAGTTGGGATTCATTCCTCCCTCCGGCAGGGAACCCCCGCAGTGGAGTGAGGTGGCTTCAACGGGAAATCCCATTAACAAGCGGTGAGAGTGTAGACTCCCGCCATCAGCGAACAGCGCACCGTCGCGAAACGCGCAGCTAGGGGAACCAGGGAATCCAGTCCAGTGTTTCAGCTTGTACCTGCAGAAGCACAAAGCAAACTTTAAAACTATTGTCCAAGGGACATTAGCAGGTTCCCGAAGTCCAAAAGGAATGAAGGAACTTGCATTTTAAAAAAATATAAATTTAGAGTACCCAATACTTTTTTTCCAATTAAGGGGCAATTTAGCGTGGTCAAGCCACCTACCCTGCACATCTTTGGGTTATGGGGGTGAGACCCACACAGGGAGCTGGCATTTATAAAGCACCTTTCATTACCTCGTGATGTCCCAAAATGCTTTGCAGGCAACAAAGTTATTTTGCTCAAATATAAGGATTTTTACCACTTGTGCTGGCTGGGGCGGGAAAACCAGACCCATTTTGGCGGCTGCACAGATGGCTTTTCCTGCCAGGTAATCCAGCGTTTGGTGCAAAATAAATCTGCAGGTGTGGCCCCTGACGTCAAGTTGCGGGTGCGGGGTAGGTAAAAGCTGGCAATGCTGGGCATCCCAAATTTGAGGCACAATATAAAAATGGCACCCCGATCTCCGATATGAAACAAATAGCTTTCGCGCCACCCCCCCCCCCCCCCACATACACAGAAACCCCTCCCACGCGCACAAGAGAAACCACTCCCTACGGACATGAGGAACCCACTCTACACAGACACAAGGAATCACCCCCAGTGGTGCCACTGGCATTATTTTGGGCATCAGTGGCAATGAGATCCCGCCGACGAGGTTTCTGTTTCTTTTGGTCACACGATATTTTATGCTAACAGTGTCGTTTATGCTCAGGGTGAATGCGGCTGCATAACCATGGCCAATATAGAAAGTATCGCAACCAGTTCGGCACACATATGCCTTTTGGCTTAGATTCACATTCCTCCCAATTGTGCAATGCTGATGGGGTGGGATTTAATCTTATAGCCTCCTTTCCTTACTCTCGTGAGGTATGGATATCCAAGGCCCCACATAGCAAGCAAAAGACAGCGGAATTCCCCCATGGCACAGCTGCTGGGTTCATTGGCAACAGGGGAGATGATTCAAAAATTGGTTTGACGCCGGTGTGAACTTCCCGGCGGATATTCCGCTGGTGGCCACCATTGCGGGTCGGGAAACCTAATGCGATGTGGATGACTTGAATCCCCGCCCCCCCCCCCCCCCCCCCCCCCCCCCCCCACCGCCCTTGATTCTCCGAGACGCCAGTGGGAAAGCACTCCGGTCCAGAAGATGTGTAGAACAATGCGGTGTGCCGAAGTCGGGCCTGGGGTTACCTCTGGAGTTTGAGATGGAGGTCACCATCAACCCTGGACCCTGCAACACCACAGCGGTGGTGGCGGGGCGGGGAGGGGTGGGGGGCGGCATCTAATAATAATAATAATCTTTATTGTCACAACTAGGCTTACATTAACACAGCAATGAAGTTACCTAGTCACTATATTCCGGCGTCTGTTTGGGTGCACAAAGGGAGAATTCAGAATGTCCAAATTACCTAACAGCACATCTTTCTACAGATAGATCTTCCAGATTCAGTGTCATTGAGGGGGGTCCACCTTCCAGCCTCTGACTGTTCCTCGAGATCAATCTTCATTTTCTGGAAGTCCACCTTCTTTCTTCAACGGTGGGTCAGTGATGTGTCATTAGGGTAATTGGGCAGCACGGTAGCACAGTGGGTAGCACTGTTGCTTCACAGCTCCAGGGTCCCAAGTTCGATTCCCGGCTTGAGTCACTGTCTGTTTGGAGTCTCCACGTTCTCCTCGTGCCTGCGTGGGTTTCCTCCGGGGGCTCCGGTTTCCTCCCACAAGTCCCGAAAGACGTGCTGTTAGGTAATTTGGACATTCTGAATTCTCCCTCCGTGTACCCAAACAGGCGCCGGAATGTGGCGACTAGGAGCTTTTCACAGTAATTTCATTGCAGTGTTGGTGTAAGCCTACTTATTTGGTGCATCACAAATGTGACATTAATGCACATTACCTCCTTGCTTCATTGTGTCCCTTTATTTCTTCTTTTCGTCCTTGCTGACCTAGTCCCCCCTCCCCTCTCTCCTTTTTTATTTTCCTTTACCTGCTGGCCACAAGCACACAATCTGGGAATGACTGGAATCAGAACTCAGAGTGTCATTGGCTCCTGTCTGATTGTTTTGTGGTGCTGGGTGTGGCAGTATTTCCGAGTGGTCATTGAGCTCAGTGATGGATGGGATTGTGGTTCTCCACAATTATTAAGGCAGAACACACAAATAAATAAACCACCATCTCCTCCTTTTCCATAAACCTGGGGAGCAATCTAACAGAAAAGTCCTCCTCCTCTGACGCGGCCCCAGGATTACCGTGCCGCTGTGCCAGATTGTTGGGGGCACAACGGACCACCACCAAGCGGCAACCCTCCGGGGGGTGCATTGTAGGGCATGACCAGAGCGGTCGAGGCACTGGAACCGCATTTTCGGCAGTCTAATGCACTGCTCAATGACAGCCCGGATGGCCACATGGGCCTCGTTATATTGGGTTGCCCCATCGGTCACTGGCCTCCGTTACTGGCGTCATTAGCTAGGTCCTAAGCGGGTACCCATTATCCTCCAAGAGCCAACTGGTCATCTTGGGGTGTCCCTCGAAGGCACCGGATTTCTCCAACTGCCCCAGGATGTAGCTGTCGTGCACAAGGCACTCACAGACCGACCGGTGCGCGCAAGGTGACACACGTGCCATCTATTACCCTGGACCATCCCGGCAATGGTGAAGAATTCTGCTGTCCAGGCAGCTTCATTGGCTTGGTCCAGGTCAAAGTTTATATAGTAAAAAGTCTTACAACACCAGGTTAAATCCAACAGGTTTGTTTCGAATCACTAGCTTTCGGAGCACTGCTTCATCCTCAGGTGAGCAGTGCTCCGAAAGCTAGTGATTCGAAACAAACCTGTTGGACTTTAACCTGGTGTTGTAAGACTTCTTACTGTGCTCACCCCAGTCCAACGCCAGCATCTCCACATCAAAGTTTATATAGTCAGCTGCCCGGGTGACCATGACGGCCTTTGGGAGCGGGTAGCCTCCTCCTCCTCCATGAGATGCCAAATCTGCAAGTACATGGCACAGGTGCCACACCGCCTCCTTGTTGAGGCGGAGCCTCCTGCGGCACATACTATCTGACATCTCTTTGAACAATCAGCGATGCCTGTACACCTTGGGCCATTGCGGGCCTCCCCCTCAGTGTCCCTCCCTGGCCTGATGGGCTACCGGATCCTCTGGCTGTGGGGCGGGCCCCTACATCGGCTGCTACCTCGAGCCTCTGTCGATGCTGCTGCCACTACTTTCTCTGGCGTCTGGCTGCCTGGGTGCCACTGTGAAGGCAGCTGCTGCGGGGTCCACAATATCATCCATACCATGATATCTGTAAGGAATTGGAGACTGACAATCAGTTATGGCTTCCACCCCGGGTACCCTCTGATCCCCCAAGCCTCCCCCATCCTTACATTCTCTGCCATCTCTCAGTGTGCCATCCAATGAGCCGGTAGTGCTG
Organism: Scyliorhinus torazame; assembly: GCF_047496885.1. Classification (NCBI taxonomy): domain Eukaryota; kingdom Metazoa; phylum Chordata; class Chondrichthyes; order Carcharhiniformes; family Scyliorhinidae; genus Scyliorhinus; species Scyliorhinus torazame. The sequence goes on along the minus strand of NC_092711.1, from coordinate 293,067,247 downwards.
GGGGACCCCGCCCTGCACATGCATAGCAGAGGCCTCGGGGTACCGAACCTCAGTCCCCTGCTGTGAACAGCACCGGAACCAGGCTCAGGTACCCCCCTCCTCCCAATCCACACCACACTCATCCTCTGGTCACGTAGGTATCCCCAATGCTGCGGCCCAGCTCTTGGGTGTCAGGCTGTTGTCCCTGCGGTTTTGAAGCCTCCAGTGTCCAGGCCTCACAGTCTGATTGGTATGCTGTGTAGTAACACCCACCTGCAACGTGGCACATCTACCCACAGGAATCCACCGAAGAATATTTTGTTTGTTAAACCGTCAACAGTAACAAAGATTTGAAAATCAACTACGTAACATTCCACATATCACACTAACCTTTAAACAAGGAAACTTCACCATTCCATATTGAGACCAATGCAAAGCTATATCAGCTCATTTTCACCAAAAAGAACAAACAGGATAAGGCTGAGAATGTGTTATCAAGTCCAGAACTTTGTCCTGGAAATGATCTGTCCATCAATGTGTGACTTGTTCCACGTATCAGTGTCATTCTCTGTCCAGGAGCCGCAGCTGTGCAGGCCCCTCCCACACGGCCCAATCTCACCGGAACCAAATCCTGCCATCCGCATATTTCACTGGCACTCAAGGTGCAGTTGAACAACCTTGACTTCCAGCGTGTTTAACCCACAGTGCATGCCAGTTACATGCAGCATTCAGTACATCAGCAATCAAAGCAATAGCAATCTGCAAAAGCATTTCTTCTAAAGTGTCCCATTTAGAACAATCCTGCGCAGGAGGTCCTGTAGCGTCTTCTTGCTTCAAACCAGATTGCCTTCTTATCCCAGGACCCAGGTGTCTTGGAAAAAATCGTCCGACTTTCCGGCTACAGTAAAGGAAGGAAACAGCAACAGCAGCCTCCAGGCATCTGCAGCCACCAGCAGGAGCAAGCAGTAAACACAACCTGCAGCTGTGAAGTGCTCTCACATTACTAGCCTCGCCAAATCCCTATAAGCGATAACCTTCCGCTGGGCGGACAGAGGCCACCACAGTCAGTGGGGGTTAAAGTGACTTTCACCACATTACCATGGATTGGGGTGTTTGGTGGGATGGACAGGCAGAACCTGAAGCTGCCCCTGCTATGTGTATACACAATTCGGGGGATAGCATGTCAGAACCGCGGGTGCTGAGCAACCCCCCCACCCAAGCCCAGTGGGAATTCCCCACAAATGGTGATCGACCCCACCTCCCTCCCCCCCCCCTTCCCCATCGACTGGGTCCGCCACCCCCTTCCCACTGACTGGGTCCACCACCCCCTTCCCACTGACTGGGCCCACCACCACTCCCTCTCCCTGGAGGCTCCTGCACCCCTGGGCACTGGGGCAGCAGCCCTCGTGCACCTGGGCCGACTGCCTGTTTTCCAAACTCACCTCCTCCGATCCCCACAGCCGCCACTTTGCGAGCTTCACACTTTTAAATAGATGTGCTACAGGGCGCCCGCGTGACCGCTCGCTGGGGAGCCGTTTGATAGGAGGTCCTTCTCTTTAATGACATGAAGAGTGGCCTCCATAGGTGATTATTGGTTTCTCATCCAGGTCTCGCCAACGGGAGCGGACCGGTTAGTTCAGAAACCGACTGGCGCAAGCACGGTTCCCGATTTCGGACTCTCCCGCGATCTAACCGGCTCCCTCGGACTTGTGCCCAGCACAGTGAGGCCATTAGATCTCGCCGTTCAATACCGGAAATCTCCAAAAAGATGCTGAAGTAAGCCAGCTGAAGGTTTAAAAGTGTGATTGATAACTTCTTGTTCGACAAGGGTGGTAAGGGATTTGGAGCCAAGGTGGGTAAATAGAGTAAAAATACAAATCAGCCGGGCGGAACAGACATGAGGGGCCAAATGAGTTATTCCTAACTTACTAACGATTCTGCCCATTCTGCCTGGAACCCGCCAGACTGAGTTTTTAAAAATTCATTTGCGGGATGTGGGCATTGCTGATTAGGCCAGTGTTTATTGTCCATCCCTAGTTGCCCTTTAGAAGGTGGATGGTGAGCTGACCTCTTGAACCCCTGCAGTGCCTGCGGTGTAGATACACCCATTGTGCTGTTAGGGAGGGAGCTCCAGGATGTTGCCCCAGCGACAGTGAGGGAACGGCGATATATTTCCAAGTCGGGGTGGTGAGTGACTTGGAGGGGAACCTCCAGGTGGTGGGGTTCCCAGGTATCTGCTGCTCTTGTGCTTCTAGATGGTGGTGGTCGTGGGTATGGAAGGTGCTGCCTAAGGAAGCTTGGTGAATTACTGCAGTGCATCTTGTAGATGCACACGGCTGCTACTGTTCATCGGTGGGGTGGAGGGATTGAAGTGAAATGCTTTGTCCTGGATGGTGTCGAGCTTCTTGAGTGTTGTTGGAGCTGTACTCATCCAGGCAAGTGGAGAGTATTCCATTACACTCTTGACTTGTGCCTTGTAGATGGTGGACAGGCTTTGGGGGGGTCAGGAGGCGAGTTACTCGCTGCAGGTTTCCTAAACTTTGACTTGCTCTGGTAGCCACAGTATTAATATGGCTAGTCCAGTTCAGTTTCTGATCAATGGTAACCCCCAGGATGTTGATTGTGGGGGGATTCAGCAATGGTAATGCCATTGAATGTCAGTATAGCAATTGAACACTAATAAAGATTCGAAGGCTTGCCTTGCAATGAATGATGTAAAGTGAAATGTTGCCTCCACTTGTAAGAAAGAAAGAAGTTTTTTTAAAAATCACAATTTTACAGGGCATCGTAGCAAAATGTGAACATTTTGGGTGGAATTTTCATTCTCTGCACAGGGGCTGATTTAGCACAGTGGGCTAAACAGCTGGCAGAACAAGGCAGCAGTGCGGGTTCGATTCCCGTACTGGCCTCCCCGAACAGGCGCTGGAATGTGGCGACTAGGGGCTTTTCACAGTAACTTCATTGAAGCCTACTTGTGACAATAAGTGATTATTATTATAGAATGCTGGCTGAGGAGAGAAAGGCGTCGAGCTGCTCGCTGATTACATAGCAGGGCTTTCGCTCCAGAAATCAAGATTCTCATTTTCCGACTCTGGTGATGTTTTGCGCGGATCTCGCCGTTAGCGCTCACGGCAAACCCGAGTGGAAAATTGTGGCATTTTTCTCTAATTTGCTCCTCTCCTTTCCTGAAACTATTAACTTTACGATGGCTGATCCAGTTGTTGCACCCATTTTACTCCCTGCCGTCATTGAAAGCTTCATCCTCCATGGATGAATCTGCGGACTATTCCAGGAAAAAGGACGTAGCAACCTCCCCAAACTTTATCCCTGTCTGGCTCAGATTTAAACTTTCAAAAAGGACATTTAGTGCTGATATCAAGAGAAATTCCTTGGTTTAAGGGAGATCAATAAACGGAATGGACAACCAGATTGTATATTGGAGGCAAAAAGTCCAGATGTATTTCAGAACCATTTAGATCCTCTAATGGTGGGTGACTTCAGGACCATTCTGGGCTCCATACTGCTAAAGATCTTGTAGCATGCATGTGTAAAAGATTCAAGCTGGGAAATCTCGCTGATTTTTCCTCTTGCTTGTCCAGTCAATTACAGCACCTTTGATATCACCAGCTGTTAACGGTGTTCTATTCCAGAAAGGCAGCTGGTGAAGAGTAGAACTGGAGCCAATCTTAAAACAATTTCATGAGAAGTTATTCAGGGAGATACAGATTACTTAGGCAGCATAAGCCTCCTAGGTTCCGACCACAGTTCCAGTCTGCTTCTATTTATAATGTGGAGATGCCGGCGTTGGACTGGGGTGAGCACAGTAAGAAGTCTTACAACACCAGGTTAAAGTCCAACAGGTTTGTTTCAAATCACTAGCTTTCGGAGCACAGCTCCTTCCTCAGGTGAATTAAGAGGTAGGTTCCAGAAACATTTATATAGACCAAGTCAAAGATGCAAGACAATACTTTGAATGTGAGCATTTGCAGGTAATTAAGTCTTTACAGAGCCAGCGAGAGGGGTAACCCCAAGTTAAACAGGTGTGAATTGTATCAAGCCAGGACAGTTGGTAGGATTTCGCAGGCCAGATGGTGGGGGGTGAATGTAATGTGACATGAATCCCAGGTCCCGGTTGAGGCCGCACTCATGTGTGCGGAACATGGCTATAAGTTTCTGCTCAGCGATTCTGCATTGTCGCGCGTCCTGAAGGCCGCCTTGGAGAACGCTTACCCGGAGATCAGAGGCTGAATGCCCTCGGGATAAAAGCCGGGAGACCCTGCTCCCAGGATCTATCCAGCTTGCAACGCCTTGCGAGATCTAACACGATCTCACGCGGTGTGAAAAGAAAATCTGCATATTAAAGCGAGACAGCTAGTCACACTTTGTACAGATTCCTGAGTTAGCCGAGGCGTGGGATCAATCTTCTTCACCTCGGAGACCTCAGGTGAGCGCCGTTCAGTACTGGTCTCCACAAACAGGGATCAGATGGCATGGCACTCATGGGGGTCTCCCAGGGGATTGGAGGCCCCAGGTGCATGCCCTGTGGTCAGGGTGGCACCCTGGCATTGCTGGTACCACCTGGACACCCTGGCAGTGCCACCTGGGTGCCAGCCTGGCACTGATGGCTGGCAGTGGCACTGGCAGTGGCACTACCAGTGTGCCAGGTTGGCACTGCCAAAGTGCCAAGATGGCAATTTTTGTGTGTGGGTGATCGGGCCTGGGGTGCTCTGCGCAGGTGTTGGGGGGGGGGGGTGCGGGATCCCTGCAAACCTCCCAAAGTACATTGCGGCTTGGAGGGGGGGTCGGGGGTCGTGTCGGGGGCCTCGGAGATTGGGATGTTATTTAAAATGGCATCCCGATCTCTCCCTCCACTGAAGAGTTCTGTTGATGTATTTCTCGGTGCTCGCTGTGGGACATCGTTCCCTTTTAGTTAAATCGCGCCCAATATATAACTAACAGGGGGAGGGAGAAGGGGGTTGTGCTCATTTAGAGAGTTCTCAGGTAGTCACAAGCTGATTACATTATATTGTTTACTTATCATGAATGTTGAACTCAAGTGACGTTGGTAAATTCTAGAATGAAACTTACTCGGCAAAAGTAACATAGGCCGAGATTTTCCGGCTCAACTGCCTCTGATATCAATGAACCTTTGATGGTCCGTTGCTTCCCCCATGGCAGCTCCCACCCTGGTAGGACTAGAAAGTCCTGGCCATAATGCCTATAACATGCAAAATGCCCCATAACATGTAGCCATAATTCTGGCTGCTAGTTTTCAGTTCTGGGGCAAGAACAATGGACTATGCAAGAGCTGGAACTTGTACAACATCACATGTTGAAGGGCTACGAAAGAGAGAAATCCAAACATTCAACTCATTAGGTTTAATGCTTGCGAGGGACAGCAAGAAAAATTTACTATTTTCTAATAATTCCAATTCAAGTATTGCATTGTTTAAAATCATGCAGTACCAATTAACCTCTGTATATTATTTCATCTGCAAACAAATCTGACCAGATTATTTTATCCACTGTGCAGTGGATGTATTTTCTGCCTTTAAAAGTGAGAATGTAATCAGTGCCCCACCTATTCTCCAGTAGACGTATGATTGAAATGGGTTTAGTTATTAAACCCGTGCGCGAGATGATAACGAACAATGGTGTGAATTTTGGTTGACGGAGGAAATAATCTGCTTCTGGTACTTGCCAATCAGCCATGACTGTGAGAACAAGTGAGCAAACTGCTTCCTAATTTGGCATCAATTGACATTAGGCTGGCAGTAGTACTCAGAGAGGGCAGAAGGTGGCTGGTGTCAGAACAGAAGGGGCCACAATGGTGCAGTATGCAGTCCTTTTCTGAGGTTGGGGCGGAAGCAAGCTTTTGGAAACATCTAGTAGGAGTTTTGTTTAGTGACACTTGACCTAGGTGTACTTAATTCTGACACGGGACAACTACAAAACAGAGGGGTCCTATTTCCAAGATGATTAAAAACCCTCATCTTTTAGAAGTGCAACATTCGCAACAAAATAAATGAGATAAACCATCAAATGTAAGAGAAAACTCAGCATAATTCATGCCGAATAAATAAAAATATGTCCTGATTTAATAGCAGCGCTGGTTAGGAGAAATTCCAGCAGAAAGCAGGAACAATATTAATGTTATAAGGCATGACTGACTGACACACACACAGGATTAGGAGCATTTGCTTTCTAAGTGAAAAGGAACATGAAATGTGATTTTGGAAAAGCAGAACTATTTTTTGCCAAGTGGAAAAATGTTAGTACGTTCTTAGGTACAAACCTCTGAAGTTAATGTCATTGTAGATTTCAAACAAAACAGATTGGGTAACTATTGTACAAATAAATTGTGATTAATTAGATTAAAAATGTATGACAACATAGAAACCAAGATCAAAAACTATTTCCAGACAGAGTATGTGTATGTGATTAATGTATATTAAGTCTTTTAAATATCAAGGAAACTAAGCATGAAGTGGAAAATATGTGTTTTATTCCACTTTGTATTGATGTGTGTGATGTCTGCAGTCAGGCATTACTCAACGGCACTTAGTACAATCCCCTTTGGACAATGCATCTCACAGTTTCTTTACTTTGAACATGAGAGTTTTCCTTATGTTTACGATACAAACAGTTCAATTTGCTTTGGAAGAATTCCAGAAGGGCTTCGCTTGTTGACCCATTTAGCCATGCAACTTCACACTCAGTCATTGGTCGGAATCTTGCTAAGGTGCTGGGAGTCTCGCTTTCAGGCTGCAGAGTTGGCGAGGGAACCACGTCTCCTCTTTTCAAGAAGCTCCGCCAAACCAAAATCTGATCAGGAAGTGGCAAGGCCAGAGGCGGGACTTCCCCTCGCATTAAGATCCCAGGGGCAGCAGCCTTGTCTACAGGAGCTGCTGGCCAATCAGAGGCTGGCAGTCCTTGTGCTCAGTGGTGCCACATGGGAGGCTGTGGCTGCTGCTGGAAGGACAGGCATCAGGATTTTGGGATCATGAGGTGAGCCAGATATTTAATGTGGGGGATCTCGTGCGGGGGGAGAGGGGGGTGGGGTTATAAGAAGAGGGCAACAGTGCGGTCGGCAGCGAGGGGAGCAGTTGACTATCAGTGCGCCAACCCCCTTTCTTCCTGGTGCCCAGTTCCTTGATTGGGTACTGAGTGCCTTTGACTGCTAGGGGTGACTAGTTGGCTGTGTAGTTTTATCTGTTGTGCACACCACAAGGTGACAGACTCGCCTACACCTAGGTTAATGCCAAAGATGGTGGGGTGAGGCCCTCAAATGGTTATGAGTTGGCCACTTGCGTCGTTATATATGTATAATTGTTAAATGTGCTGATGACACAAAGATAGTTAAGAATGTAAATTGTGAAGAGAACATATGGGGCGGGATTCTCCGACCCCCCGCCGGGTCGGAGAATCGCCGGGGGTCGGCGTGAATCCCGCCCCCACCGTCCTCCTAATTCTCCGCCTCCCCAAAAATCAGTGAGTCGCGCCGCCCGCCTTAGAGAATGCCGGGGTCCGGCGCGACTCAATGGGCGCTGGGGCTGCCTGAATTCTCCGGCCTGCGATGGGCCGAAGTCCTGCCTGTCTATTGCCAGTCCCGTCAGCGTAATTTTGAGTAGGTCCCTTACAGGCGGGACCTGGCGGCGCGGGCAGGCTCCAGGGTTCTTGGGGGGACACGGGGGGATCTGGCCCTGGGAGGTACACCCACGGTGGCCTGGCCCGCAATCGGGGCCCACCGATCCACGGGCGGGCCTGTGCCGTGGGGGCACTCCATCCTTCCGCACCGGAGGCTGTAGCGGTCCGCCATTACCAGTGCGGAAACAAAGCCTTCTGCGCATGTGCGGGGATGATGCCAGCACACGCTGGCACTCCCGCGCATGCGCCAACTCGCGCCGGCCGGCCGAGGCCCTTCAGTGCCGGTTGGCGTGGTGCCAAGCCCCTTTCCTGCCGGCCAGCGGGGCGCAAACCACTCCGGGGCGGACCTAGCCCCTGAAGGTGCGGAGGTTCACGCCACTCCATCCCGCCGAGACCCCCCTCCGCCCCGCCGGGTTGGGGAGAATCCCGCCCAGGAGTCTGCTAGAAGAATGAGGGGTGACTTCACTGAAATTTACAGGATTCTTTCAGGGTGTGGCATGTTAGATGTAGATAAGATATTTCCCCTGACTGGTCAGTCTAAAACCAGGGGACATATTCGAAGGATCAAGGGTAGCCATTTAAGACTGAGGTGAGGAGGAATTTCTTCACTCAGAGGGTGATGGATCTTTGGGATTTTCAGCCCCAAAGGGCTGTGGCAGACGAATAGAGATGAAGTCAATGAGGCTTTATTAAGCGTGACTTGTTCCCCGCAGTTCAGTAGCAGACTGGCCTGCGGGGGAGAACTCCTGGTTCTTATACTCCGCCTTCAGGGTGGAGCTAGAGGTCAACAGCCAACCAGGACCTGGGATCTGTCAGCCAATGACATCATGGCTTCACAGTCCCACATGACCCCTAATGCATACTACCACAGTGTAGCAGGCTTGATGAGCTGAATGGCCTACTCCAGTTCCTATGTTTCAATGCAAAGCAATTAAAAAAATATATTTTATTCAGGCATTCTTATAAAAATAAACAAAAGCGGAAGAGAAATCGTACAACATTATAAATAACCAACACCCACTCCACCCCCCCTTCTCCCATCCTGCCGTCCCCATTTTTGCACTCTTCCACCCCCCTTTGCTGACCCCTCAATCCTCCTTAAAAAAGTCAATGAACAGCTTCCGCCTCCGAGTGAACCCCTCAACCGACCCCCTCAGGACGAACTTGACCTCCTCCAGCCTCAGGGATTCTGCCAGGTCGCTCACTCACACCCCCATTCTCAGTGGCTCTGAGACCCACCATCCAAAACAGGTCCCTCTCTGGGCCATCAGGGAGGCAAAGGCCAAGACATCGGCCTCTCTCGCCCCCTGGACTCCCGGGTCTCCCGACACCCCAAATATCACTACCTCTTGGCCACCTTCACCCCCAGCACCTCGGACCTTACATCCGCAAAATCCTGCCAGAGCCCCTTCTGCTTCGGACATGCCCGAAACATGTTGACGTGATTCGCAGGCCTCCCCGCGCACTGCCCACATCTATCCTCTACCTCCTCGAAAAACCTTCTCATCCACGTTACCGGCATATGTGCTCTATGAGTTACTTTAAACAGAATGAGGCTTAGCCTTGCACACATTGAGGTCACATTCACCCTTCGCAGGCAGGGCCTCAGCCCACGTCCCGCCCTCCACCTCCCCTCCCAGCTCCTCCGCCCACTTATGCTTTTTATCCTCCACCAGGGCCTCCTCCCAGTCCGCCAACTTCTTGTAGATCTCGAACACTTTCCCCTCCCTTATCCTGTCCTTCGACACTACCTTATCCTGCAACCTCAGGGGCGGTAACCCAGGAAAAAATGACACTTCCCTCCTCACAAAACCCCGAACATGCAGGGACCTAAAACCATCTCCTCTGGGCAGCTCATATCTTCCTACATGTCCTCCAGCTTTGCGAATATGCCCCACAAACAGATCACCGAATCGCTCAATCCCTGCCTGCTGCCACCTCCGAAACCTCACGTTTAGCTCCCCCACCCCGCCGTGTCACCATTGTCTGCAGCTTGGACACTCTGTGGGGGAATGCTGGAGTAAACGCAATACATACAGGAAGGGCCATATTGCTGATAAGGCATGTTGGGCTTAGGAAACTTCTCTTACATCAAGAAGGTGCAAGAAGAACAACACAAGCAAACAATCTAGTCGTGTTTGCAGATTAATGGCTGAAGCTCATGAATACTCAAAAGACAGCAAAGCTGAGCTACTGCAAGAGCTTCAGCTAGGTTTTTTTTTGTCAATATAGGGAGATCAACAACATTTTTGGGGCATATCCAAAGCTTGAAAGTCATGTAATTGAAGTGGATATGGGCATAGAAATATTGCTAATACCCGAGACAAAATATCATCAAAAGCTGAAGCATCTGCTTTGAAAACCGATGTACACTGAAGAGGTCGTACTATTGAAAGGATGTGTTATGGTGCAAGTCAAAGCAAATGGGCAGATGGCGAAGCTGCCTCTTTATGTTGCCTTTGGAAACGTTCCTGCTCTATTTAGCAGAGCATGGTTGGTTAAGATTAGGCTTAACTGGGAAACAGTCAATCACTTTGTGGATTCAAGGAGCAACTGCAACAACTTCTGAAGAAGTACGAGACGGTGTTCAAAGATTCGCCATGCTATATGACTGGAGTTGAGGTACACCTAAAAATCAAGCCAGACAGCTAGAATTGTACCATACGCCAACAGGCCTAAAGTTGAAGATGATATAGAAAGATTAGTGAGGACAGGAGACATTGAACCTGTTGTTACAAGTGATTGGGTGACATCAATCATTCCTGGATTAAAACGGGATGGCTCAGTGAGAATTTGTGAAGATTTAAAAACTGCTATCAAACCAGTTTTGTGCGTAGATCATTACCACTGACATTGATTGAAGACTTGTTTGCTGGACTTTCTGGAGGTCAGAAATTCAATAAAATTGATCCTTTACAGATATATCTGCAGATACCGTGCACAGTTTTAGGAGAGGAACGACTGATGACATTTGCTTTACACATTCTTACTCACCATTGTAACGCACACAGGTCTGTTTCATAACAGAAGACTTCCTTTTTAAAAAATAATAATCCTAATTGTCACAAGTAGACTTACATTAACACTGCAATGAAGTTACTGTGAAAAGCCCCTAGTCACCACATTCTGGCGCCGGTTCGGGTACACAGAGGGAGAATTCAGAATGTCCAAATTACCTAACAGCACACCTTTCGGGACTTATGGGAGAAAACTGGAGCATCCGGAGGAAACCCACGCAGGGAGAATGTGCAGACTCCGCCTCGACCCAAGCCGGGAATCGAACCTGGGACCCTGGCGCTGTGAAGCAACAGTGCTTACTGTTAACCGCTACAGTGCTGACCCTTAGCTTCCACCTTAGCTCTCTATCCTTCATTGGCCTCCAGCACCGTCCACAGCTCCTCACCCATCGAGGTGAACTGCTCACTATGTTGTGACAGAACCTCCTCCACCCCCTTCAGCTTCTCTGCTTGCTCCCGACCCTCAGCCGGTGTCTTCAACACTGCCGCCTTCACCGGGGCTATCGTCTCCTCCAGCAATACCTTCATCGTTGCTATCATTTCTTTCTGCATCACTGCCATGTGCGAGACAAACTGCTTTTCAAACTTGCCAGCCATCACGTTGGTCATCTTCTGTACTGTGAAGGGTGCGGCCCCACCCAGCGACCCAGCCTCTGTCATCTTTCTTGCTGCTGGGCTGACCCGTTCGCTCGATGGTGAACCTTCGCTTTCCTCCTCCTTCCCGACGGCTTTTTTCTGGTTCTTCGACCCCTACACCACATGGTACACGACCCTTCCCCACCGACAAATCTACAAAAAAGAAAATCCAACTCCCAACCATTCCCCCTTCTTCCTTATGTCTTCCTTCACCTGTTCATCCATAAACTGTCCCTGGGACCGGGCATTAAATTTCAAAAAACCAAGCCCTGAGCAGGAGCCACCCAACGTGCGACTTCCATCTCCATGCCACCGCCGGAAGTCTTAGGTTTGCATGTTCTTAGAGATTGAGGACGTACACTCAGTATGGCCAGAAGACAACGATGACTGAGCAGAACACCAGAGCAGATTGTCAGTGATAATGGTTCGCAGTTTACTTCGAAGGAGTTTGAGGACTACTTCAAAGGGGGCAGTATGCACCATATCAAGTCAACTCTATATCATCCAGCAACGAATGGATTGGCTGAATGTTTTGTGCAATCATTAAAGCATTCTATAAAAGGAGCAGGAGAAATTATTAAGAAGAGCAAACAAATTTCTAATATCTTACTGAAACACTATACATGCTACCAAGCAAAGTTCACCGGCAAAGCTGTTGTTTAAGAGGAAACTGCGGACACCGTTTGATTTGGTAACTCCACCTGGTACATTAGAGATTGTCAAACAGCAACAACCTGCACAAATTGCTAGGAGGGAGAAAATCTCTAAAAAGCGGGTATTCAACCAGGGTGGGAGTGTGTTCGCTAAGAGTTACACCAGGAATGGGTACCAGCTACGATCCTAGCAAAAACAAGATCATACACCGTACAGACGGATGATGAAAGAGTTTGGTGACATCATCCAGGTCAGTTACTAACATGAAGCGAGTTTGCCGAAACGCCTCAACAAGAGGTTCTACTTTTAGAAGATCGAGAGAGCTATATTCTGGAGCAGAGATCAGAGACAATAACAAGTTCAGATTCTGTTTCTGAGGACTTGTCAATGCCTATTGTGCCAGATACTGAAATAGCTACTCAAGAAGTACCACCTACAGAAAGGAATGAAGACACTTCTGAGGTCACAAGTAACCAAATTCCAAAGATGTGCAGGTTAGGTGGATTGGTCAAGCTAAATTGTCCTTAGTGTCCAAAAATTGTTAGGTGGGGTTACTGGGTTACGGGGATAGGGTGGAGGTGTGGGCTTGCGTAGGGTGCCCTTTCCAAGGGCCGGTAAAGACTCAATGGGCCAAATGGCCTCCTTCTGCACGGTAAATTCTATGATCTATAAATTCAAGAATGCCGAATTCTACCAAAATGGAATAAATATCCACCAGAGAGACGGTCTGATTGAATTGAATTTATGTATAGAAATAACATATCTGGGGATCTGTTGTATAAATGTTGACTGTTGTCTTTGCACTAATGAAGTAAAGAGTGAGGGAAGTTATGTATCTGGGAATATATTCCTGCTGGTTCTGCATCACGCGATGTGTAGTGACATCAGCAGAGTATTTGCGCGACTTTGAACAGATCACCATCTTTGATTGTGTGAGCAACACCCTTAATAAACCTCTCGTCATATTTTACACAAATCCAACGTGTGGTCACCTCCATACCTTTCCCCTTTGCAGTAACAAAGAAATGTAGCACCGTGGTGCCCTTCTTCAGGGTTTTGTGCACGTGCCGGCACCATGACGGGCAGTGCCGGCTGCATTTGTGTCGAGACAAAGGCGGTCATGGGACCATGAGGCATATCATGAGTCTCAGTCAGAGAGGCGGAATGTGTGGCTTCAGAAGATGGGGTCCCTGGGATGGTGACACCACCTGTATCATCCCTTCATGCCTCAGTCCATTCCGGGCCTAGCTGCCTTTTAGCACTCACCAATTACGGGCGGCACGTGGCACAATGGTTAGCACTGCTGTCTCACAGCTCCAGGTACCCGGGTTCGATTCTGACCTTGGGTGACTGTGTGAAGTTTGTACATTCTTACCGTAAGAAGGATTGGCCATGCTAAATTGCCCCTTAGTGTCAAAGCTAGGCGGGGTTATGGGGATAGGACAGGGGAGTGGGCCTAGGTAGGGTGCTCTTTCGGAGGGTCAGTGCAGACCCGATGGGATGACTGGTCTCCTTTTCCACTGCAGGGATTCTATTCGAATCTGCTTATATATGCACAAATCCATGTACCATCACCGCAGTGTTATAGAATGCGTCATACAATCTGCTGATGCCAGTCTGCTGCTCCTTCATTCACTTTATGTTCTGCCCTCTCCACAAGGGTAGCCACTCTTTCAATGGATGTCCTCATATACCTGAGACATTGGAAGGAGAAGCTCCAAACACTTTACCTGCTCTAAATAAAGAAACTACAAACTCAAGGAGCATAATTTGGGAGATAGACAATCCCCCAAACCTCGTCTAGATTCCTACCACACAACAAAACAGTTTGAGGTCCCCTTTGCGAAAAACAATTGCTCACAACTGCAGCACGCTGCACAGTCAACTTCTGCAGGTGATCAGGCACCACACCAGCAGTAATCCATTGGAGAGGTAAGATTTTTATACTTACATTACCATCGAGTTGGGAGGAAGGGGCCTCAGTATTGAATTCCCATGGCAACCTCTGCCTGCCACTTCCTCCCGCCACCATGATCACCTCCCTTCTCCAGCCCATCCCCAACTCACCTGAGAGACTCCAGTCACCATACACAGCCTATTGCAGACAACCAAAGAGCATGGCTATCCCGATCAGATTATTATGTATCATGCAACCTCACAACTGGGCCGGGGGCTGCCACTTTCAGACCCGTTCTAAATCAAATCACCCTGAAAAGGCAAATTATCTCAAAAATCTGAACAATATGTTAAACAAGTTATTTCATGCTGTTGCAATGCAATGTGTTCGTAGATGGTATTTTCCATGAACAGTAAGAAGTCATCAATCCAAAATGATGCCCCACCTGCCACATAATTGAGTAACACTGTGCATAAATATCAGTGTTGGTGCAATAGGGTAGAACTCTCAAGAGTATTGAAAGTCAGAGAAATCTATGTGTACAGGTCTACAAGTTACTGAAAGGGGCAACACAGGTGGAGAAGGTAGTCAAGAAAGCATACGGCATGCTTGCCTTCATTGGCCGGGGCATTGAGTATAAGAATTGGCAAGTCATGTTGCAGCTGTATAGAACCTTAGTTAGGCCACACTTGGAGTATAGTGTTCAATTCTGGTCGCCACACTACCAGAAGGATGTGGAGGCTTTAGAGAGGGTGCAGAAGAGATTTACCAGGATGTTGCCTGGTATGGAGGGCATTAGCTATGAGGAGCGGTTGAATAAACTCGGTTTGTTCGCACTGGAACGACGGAGGTTGAGGGGCGACCTGATAGAGGTGTACAAAATTATGAGGGGCATAGACAGAGTGGATAGTCAGAGGCTTTTCCCCAGGGTAGAGGGGTCAATTACTAGGGGGCATAGGTTTAAGGTGGAAGCAGGGACGATAGTGACATTTAAGGGGCATCTTGACAAATACATGAATAGGATGGGAATAGAGGGATACGGACCCAGGAAGTGTAGGAGATTTTAGTTTAGTCGGGCAGCATGGTCGGCACAGGCTTGGAGGGCAGAAGGGCCTGTTCCTGTGCTGTACTTTTCTTTGTTCTTTGTTCTAATACCAGGTCCATAAGCCGTACGTCCCAACTATTAACTGATCAAATCAAACAACATGCTAACTCTTTAAATCCCCCCCAAGTCTTTATCACTATCATATTTACATCCTACATATTTACAAACTAGCATTAGGCCCCATATTTCATGTCTAACAGGCATAGCGTTATCCAATTTGTAGGTTGGATAATGCTATTCCATTTGAAAGGAGAAAAACCCAACCTAGCGAAAACATAATTCACGAAGACAGGGCTATTTTACTTGGTTGCTGAAAAGCCTGAGGGCAAAATGTGTTTGCTAATATCACTACACAAGTGAAATCCTTAAACCAGCACTGCAATTATAAGGAATGACTTGATTAGCTAAATTTAACAATCCAGGCTACAACACCATTGTTTGATTCGTTGTTACATTACCCTCGAGCATGGATCCTCATTAGGAGTGCCAGCTTGGTTAATTTTCTCATTGCCTTAATTTTGTAATTGCTTTCCTTGCTTATTAGTGAAACCAATTGAGTTTAATTATTCGGTGTAATTTTGCAGATCCCTTCCCAAGGCACAAGCAAGGAAGTTCGAACACTTTTTTATGGAAGTTCTAACACTTTGGGGGATTTCTTCTAAAGAGCTGAAGTTCATCTCTCTGATGCTGCAAAGCCTGGCTTTTTGTGCAAAAGGTTTGCTTTGAAGAATTTACAGATTTGTGGTTAATCAACTCTGCTCACTAATTCAACAGGCGCCGGAATGTGGCGACTAGGGGCTTTTTACAGTAACTTCATTTGAAGCCTACTTGTGACAATAAGCGCTTTTCATTTTCATTTTTTCATTTCCAAAAGTGTGAATTATTTTTCCTCTAACCTTCCAATTCCTCATAATTACACTCTCTAAATCTTTGCACTGAAGGACAGTACTGAGCACTCCCACACCCCAGGAACCATGCACTGGCCTTAACTACTCTTTTCAATCAATGGGAAGTGATGATCGTCCTTTTCTTCCCCTTGACCCGTGCACCCTTCTTCTTAGTGAAACTCATATTTCACATTTAGTTGACAAGCATTAGGGTCCAGGGCAACAAGGCTATGAGATACAGAATAGTGAAAGACTAAATCTGGCCAAAGTGGAGGGAAAGGATGCCGTATGATCCAAATTGTTAAAAATAATGTAGAGGATCAATGTAGTAAATGTAGAAAGATACTTCACTGTATTGGATAAGGAGGATGTGACCACTATTTAAGGAGTAGCTACTTTGTACAGCTTTGTCAACTTGCTCTGGGGTTGCTAGACCCCTCAAAGCCAATTAAATGTTAGCCATGTTGGTGTGGGATGAGTGTGACATATAGGGCTGATCAGATATAGGATGGTAGGTGTTCTATACTAAAAGATAGTAGCAAATAAGTTTTTTTTTGTGACACTATAATAGCTTGGTGGTCATTTTTAAAAATTGCCATCCGTTTTTCATTTTGAGAACTTCACCATCACCTTTCTGTCCCGTAACAGATTCTGCCCACTCCCTGGATTGTCATTCACACAGAGATATTGTCGCCACCTGGGTTGGCCACTTCCCGACTTAAAATGGAGATCCGCAAAGAATGCAGGGAAATTCAGTCAAGCCAGGAAAAACTAGCAGGTGCAAAGTTACTGTGTATTAAAACTTGCAGAAACCCAGACAGCACTGAAACCAACAGCCATCTGAATATTAATGAGCGATCCCCGGGAACAATTGAAACAGTTAAGATGAATAAGGCCAAGCCAGACTCCTCGGCGCCAGCAGGAGCCAAGACAAAGGAACGCCAACGGACACTCAGGGACCGCCCAGCAATCAGGGAACAACTCCAGTATTGGAGAAATCGATCCAAGTGATCGGAACGTAGTCCAATGACTTGGAACCAGACACGGGGTCCGCCCCGAACGGGGACTATAAAGTAGAGTCCCCAAGTTCAATTTGTCCTTCTTGGCAGGTCCACTCAGCAGTGCGAAACAATCCTTGACAGTGACCTGCCAAGCTACTGCATCAACCAAGTCAGTCTCCAGTCAATGCACGCTACAAGATAGGTGCTCCTAGCTACCAGTCCATACCAGCTTTGAATCCTGCAGACTCAGAATCGAACTAAAGGCCATTTGTTCCCCTGGCCTGGCGGGCCAGTTCCAAGCGAAGTATAGGCCTTTTAGTGTTAGAGATAGTCTAGTAAGTAGAGTTTTATGCATGAGTAGTGATTGACTGTGTATAATAAATGTGTTTTGATTTGAATCTTACTAATTGGTATGTCGAGTTATTGATCAGTACTTGAACTTGAACCTTGTGGCGGTATCATAAAGATACCTGGCGACTCTAGAACAAAGGTTATAGAAACAGAGCAAATTAAGTAAAGACACAACGGGCAACGAATTAAGAGCCAACCAAAGTTAGCAACAATATCTACATCAGTGAGTTTTTCAATAATCTACTTTTCAAGTAGCTTCTGGATCACACTTGTCTGTCACATCCTTCTCTGAATGTACACAACAATTTGTCAATGCTCTATGTTGACTGTATGCTCCCTCCCTTATCTCAACACCCAATCTTTGATTTCAACTCTGCACACTCACCAATTGTCTCCTCTATATTCCTCATTTACTAGCAGGGTGTCTGTGTCCTAATTATTACTTCGTAACCATAGATTATCATAGAATTTACGGTGCAGAAGGAGGCCATTCGGCCCATCGAGTCTGCACCGGCCCTTGGAAAGAGCACCCTACCCAAGGTCAACACCTCCACCCTATCCCCATAACCCAGTAACTCCACACAACACGAAGGGCAATTTTGGACACTAAGGGCAATTTATCATGGCCAATCAACCTAATCTGCACATCTTTGGACTGTGGGAGGAAACCCACGCACACACTGGGAGGATGTGCAGACTCCGCACAGACAGTGACCCAAGCTGGAATCGAACCTGGGACCCTGGAGCTGTGAAGCAATTGTGCTATCCACAATGCTACCGTGCTGCCCAATGTAACTTGAGTATTTAACCAATGTAACCAGGCCAATGTAACTTGAGTATTTGCTGTGTCCAAGCGTTTGAACATATTCTGGCTGCTTCTTCAGTCGACCCAAGGCCCAAGTCTTCAATGCCAACCTTTCTTTCCTACCTCCTCTCTTTAAATTATTTTCTCTTCATGTCTCACGGAATTACAGAATTGTTGCAGCACAGAAGGAGGCCATTCGGTCCATTGTATCTGCGCCAGGTCTCTGAATGAGCAATTCGCCTAGTCCCGTTCCCAAGACTTCTTCCTGTAACCCTGCACCTTCTTCCATTTCAGATAATAATCCAATTCTCTCTTGAATACGTTCCAATATCCATTTCCAGTGAGATGTGATTGCTGACAGCTTGGTTTCCAAGCTTTTTGAAAAGGTGAAGTATTAGGAACCGAAATCAGTAAAGATGTATCTGTGAGGGGTAAAAATGTGTGTGTATGTGTGTGAGGGGTGGGGGTGGGGGGGCATTGGGGGGCACAGAAAATAAATGTTTTAATTCTCATCCCACCAATCCCCTCATTTTCTACACATAACATGCCACCTTAACTCAATAGATTCCACCACCTCCTCTGTGCAGACCAGTGCCCTGTAATGGCAGCTAATAATGCCATCAAATGTGGGGAATTGTATAAATACAACATCATGAATATATGTATCAGGAAAAGCGATATAACCTGAAAGGAAGTATATACTCTACTGCATCGAGAGAATTCTTCAAGCCAGGATCTACTCCCATTTGGAAGCAAATGGACGTATTAGTGAGAGGCAGCATGGTTTTGTGAAGGACAGGTCGTGTCTCACTAACTTGATAGAGTTTTTCGAAGAGATCACAAAGATGATTGATGCAGGTAGGGCAGTGGATGTTGTCTATATGGACTTCAGTAAGGCCTTTGACAAGGTCCCTCATGGTAGACTGGTACAAAAGGTGAAGTCACACGGGATCAGGGGTGAGCTGGCAAGGTGGATACAGAACTGGCTAGGTCATAGAAGGCAGAGAGTAGCAATGGAAGGGTGCTTTTCTAATTGGAGGGCTGTGACTAGCGATGTTCCGTAGGGATCAGTGCTGGGACCTTTGCTGTTCATAGTATATATAAATGATTTGGAGGAAAAAGTAACTGGTCTGATTATTAAGTTTGCAGACCACACAAAGGTAGGTGGAATTGCGGATAGCGATGAGGACTGTCAGAGGATACAGCAGGATTTAGATCGTTTGGAGACTTGGGAGGAGAGATGGCAGATGGAGTTTAATCCGGACAAATGTGAGGTAATGCATTTTGGAAGGTCTAATGCAGGTAGGGAATATACAGTGAATGGTAGAACCCTCAAGAGTATTGAAAGTCAGAGAGATCTAGGTGTACAGGTCCACAGGTCACTGAAAGGGGCAACACAGGTGGAGAATGTAGTCAAGAAGGCATACGGCATGCTTGCCTTCATTGGCCGAGGCACTGAGTATAAGAATTGGCAAGTCATGTTGCAGCTGTATAGAACCTTAGTTAGGCCACACTTGGAGTATAGTGTTCAATTCTGGTCGCCACACTACCGGAAGGATGTGGAGGCTTTAGAGAGGGTGCAGAAGAGACTTACCAGGGTGTTGCCTGGTATGGAGGGCATTAGCTATGAGGAGTGGTTAAATAAACTCGGTTTGCTCTCACTGGAGTGACGGAGGTTGAGGGGCGACCTGATAGAGGTCTATAAAATTATGAGGGGCATAGACAGAGTGGATAGTCAGAGGCTTTTCCCCAGGGTAGAGGGGTCAATTACTAGGGGGCATAGGTTTAAGGTGCGAGGGGCAAGGTTTAGAGGAGATGTACGAGGCAAGTTTTTTACACAGAGGGTAGTGGGTGTCTGGAACACGCTGCCGGAAGAGGTTGTGGAAGCAGGGACGATAGCGACATTTAAGGGGCATCTTGACAAATACATGAATAGGATGGGAATAGAGGGAATACCCAGGAAGTGTAGAAAACGTTAGTTTAGATGGGCAGCATGGTCGGCACGGGCTTGGAGGACCCTCTCACCTGCCAGCTCATCTGCGGAGTGCCGCAAAATCCTCACCTATGCTCCTCTCCGTTCTGCCCTCTTGGCTACTTAGCCCTTCCAAAACCCTACTCTACCTAACCCAAACAACAACCTTCCCACCTAGCGATGCCAAGCTGACTGGTCTATAATTTCCTGTTTTCTCTCTATCTCCATGTTTAAATAGTGGGGTTATATTAGCTCCCTCAAATCTGTAGGAACTATTCCAGAGTCTATAGGATCTTGAAAGGTGACCACCAATGCATCCACTATTTCTAGGACCACTTCCTTAAGTACGGCTGTACTTTTCTTTGTTCTTTGTTCTTTGTTAACTCTGATAAAAAAAGGTCCTATTCTTGTTCCAATTACATTTGGCAGAGTGGGAAGAGAGTGCAAAGGATTGTAGAGATAGAGAACAAATCCTCCTGGAACTCGATCTTGTCATTAGGAGCTGTTTGTTCTGAAGGGAGTTGGGTTAAAAATCTGGTACTGAGCCTGCACTTGTCAACAGTGCGATCAACTAGGCAATTTTGCCACAGAAGCCTCTTAATTGTCCCAGGACTGGCGGCTCTGAAGCACAGCAGAGCTATGAGAAGAGATTGTTCTCTGCTGAGATTTGCAGGAGACACCGGGGCTACAGCAGGTTAGGAAGAAATAAAAAGACACCAGAGGGCTGACATTAGAGGGGAAATCACTCTGGAAAAATCCTTAGGGCTGTGGGGGCTGTCATCCCTGTCTGCAGCCTTTCTTTCACAAAACTTTCTCCCCAGGGCTTCCCCTTGGTGTCACTCCACTATTGGCAAAATGGTCATAAAATGGTACATAGCTGGGCCTTTAATTATGGAAATGGTCCTTGGAATGAAAAACCTGTCCACATCCAATCCCACCGTTGGTGATATGCCCCGATGGTAGAACCATGTCAAGGAGCTGATCTGACGTACATCCCTGTGATTTCATCAGCCCCCTCACCTGCCAGCTCATCTGCGGAGTGCCACAAAATTCTCACCTATGCCCCTCTCCGTTCTGCCCTTTTGGCTACTTAGCCCTTCCAAAACCCTACTCTACCTAACCCAAACAACAACCTTCCCACCTAGCGATGCCAAGCTGACTGGTCTATAATTTCCTGTTTTCTCTCTATCTCCATGTTTAAATAGTGGGGTTATATTAGCTCCCTCAAATCTGTAGGAACTATAGAATCTTGAAAGGTGACCACCAATGCATCCACTATTTCTAGGACCACTTCCTTAAGTACTGTGGGATGTAGATTATGAGGCCCGGGGATGTAGCGGTCTTCAATGCCATCAATTTCTCCCACACCATTTCCCTAGTAATACCGATTTCCTTCAGTTCCTCCCTCTCACTAAACCCTGTGTTCCCCAACAGTTCTGGTACATTATTTGCATCCTTCTTTAGTTGGTCAGCCAATTATTTGTTCCCCATCATATATGACCTTGATCCTTTGTCATTTGTCTTCACCAATCTTTTACTCTTCATGTACCTATAGAAGCTTTTACAGTCAGCTTTTATATTCCCGCAAGCTTACTCTCGTACTCTATTCTCCCCTTCTTAATCAATCCGTTTTTTGCTGAATTCTAAGCTGCTCCTAATCCTCAGCTCCTCATTTTTTTCTGGCCAATTTTTATGCCTCTTCCTTGGATCTAATACTAACTCTAATTTATTTTGTAAGCAATGGTTTGGCTTTCCCATTTTATGTTTCTGCCAAACATTAATGAACAATTATTGCAGTTCACCCTGCGCTCTTTCAATGTTTGCCATTGCCTATCCACTGTCATCCCTTTAAATAATGTTCCCCAATCCATCATAGCCAACACGCACCTCATACCATCATAGTTTGTTTTATTAAGATTCGCGATCCGAGTCTAAGAATCAATAACTCTCCACCTTGATGAAAAATTCTAACATATTATGGTCATTCATCCCCAAGGGGTCCAGCACAACTAGATTGTCAATCTCATTACACAATACCTAGTCTAAGATGGCCTGTTCTCCAGTTGGTTCATCAACATATTGGTCCAGATCGCCTTGAGAGGGTCTGCGCAGGGGTTCTACAGGCGGTGGCAACCGTTCCTAGACTATCTCGCGGAGCGTTAGAGGAAGGTTGGTCAGCAGCAGCAGCAACCTTGGGGGGGGAGGGGGGGGGGGCGGTGGAGGGGATGTACTGGGAGAGGGGAGGGGGGGGGAAATGGGGGACTGCCTGGGAGGGTAGATGAGCAAGAGATAACATGAAGGCTTGGGGAAACTGGCACGTACGGGTGAGGGCCAGTGTACAAAGCTGTGTAAATATATCATTTTGCCATGTATATATCTTGCTCTGCGTGATTTCTCGGGTTTTTTTGTTACGAGGGGGTGGGGGGGGGGGGGGGGTATTGTTTGTAAGGGAGAACAATTGTGTTAAAAAACTTTAATAAATATATATTTTTTAAAAAACATATTGGTCCAGAAAACCATTCTATATACACTCCAGGAATTCCTCCTCGAAGGTATTGTTACTAATTTGATTTGCCCAATCAATATGCAGATTAAATTCATCCATAATTACACATGTTCCTTTACCGCATGTGACTCTAATTTCCTCCTGTTTAATGCCATTCCCAGCATCACCACTACAGTTTGGGAGTTTATATACAGCCCCCACACATGTTTTTTGTCTCTTGGTGTTTGTCAGCTCTACCCTTACAGATTCCACATCGTTGGAGCTAATACCCTTCCTCACTACTGTGTTAACTTCCTCTTTAACCAGTAATGAAACCCCACCACCGTTTCCTTTTTGTCTGTCCTTCCTAAATACCCCTGGATGTTTAGTTCCCATCCCTGGTCATCCTGCAGCCAAGTCTCCATGATCCCAACTATATCATACCCGTTTACATATATTTGTGCGATTAATTCATCCACTTTATTGTGACTGCTTCATGCATTAAGACACAAAGCCTTAAGATTTGTCTTTTTGGCATTCCTGGTCCCATTCCCATTCTTTTTCCCTGTGGACCTGTTTGATTCTGGCTCTTGATTTTCTGCCTATCACTTTTTTAATTCCCCTTTCTGTCTTTGGTTCCTGTTCCTTGTTTCCCCCTCCTCTGACTCCTTGCGTAGGTTCTGTTATGTATCAGAGAATATATTCCTGCTGGTGGAACATCACCTGATCTGCAGTGACGTCAGCAGAGAGTGCTTCACATTGGTAGTATGAGCAACGTCTCCTAATAAACCTCTCATCGTGTTTGTAAGAATCCAGAGTGTAGGTACCTCCATACCTTTTCTCTCTGTGGCACTTAGAGATATAACAAAAGAGGAAACTGGCGATGAGGATTGAAGCAGGAAAACAAAACAGCTGAAAAGAAATTGCAGACAAGGAAAGTGGAGATGGCACTGCGAGTGGAGAAAAGATTCTCGGGACTGCACTCACATGTCGGGTAAAGCAAAACTGCCGATGCTGAAGTTTAAAAAAAAATAGGAACACAGCTGCAAGTAAAGAAGAACTGCAGTTCGAAAACCTGCTTGCCATTGAAGTAGGTAGAGTCTGGGCTGCAGGCACCATGCCTGTGGTGAAGCTAAATGGGCTGCGGGGAATGGGGATTAAAAGATCTTCCGAATCTGTACAGACCACGACTCGGGAAATCCACAGTCAGGCAATGAGAAAAATGCCTAAGTTGAATTGTGGATCAGGGTATCTCTTGTTCCATATATCAAAAAGAATCAAAAGGTTGGTTGAAGTATAGACCCGAGGATCCCGTATCCGGAATGGTGAGAAAAAGGGCACCGTGGATGCATTTGATGAAGGTTGTGTGAGAATGCACCTTATATGAAGAGAGATTACAACTTTATTTCATAGCTAATCAAATACTGGCGGCCCTAAAGGTTGCAACAGTTCTCAGTTTAATAGGGCATTAAGCTTTAATGCAGCTGCAAAACTGAGTTCATGGGAGAAACGTCCTAAAACAAACTAATGAAGATATTTTAGAAAGGCATTTCTCACCGAGACTGTTTTTAATTGCAGAAAGGTTTAGATTTCGCTGTCGTAGTCAGTAAGAAGGTGAAAGCATTTTACACTTCGGAGCAACTTTAAGAAGGTTAGCAAAGTACTGCGAGTTTGGTGCAACGCTGGACGACACCCTTCGTGATGGACGGGTATGTGGATATTCAAAGGAAGCTGCTTACTGTGAGCGACTTAATTCTCAAATCTGCTGTGGAAGTTGCTATGTCTATGGAGCTAGCAACAAAAGAGGCTACGCAGATAGGGCTGGAGCGAAGATCCACAAGATGGAGACGACAAGAAACAAGGCTGTACAGAGACAACCATGTCACTGGAGGTCCCACAACGGGGGAATGCTGAATTAGAGAAAATAAGTGCAAGAACTATGGCAAAAAGGGCGATATTGCCAAAGCATGCCGGGTTCGGCAAACATACTGACACCAAAGATGTGCAAGAAAAAATAGCATCTAAGCAAAATAGTCATGTCTATAGGTTAGTAGATAAAGTTCAAGAACCCTCAGGAGATGACATACCTGAACAATGTTAAGAGTTGAAGCTGAGTGTCTTGTCAGTACGGGATAATCAATAACGTTTTTGGGAATTCCCAAAACTTTATGGTAACCAGATCAAAATGGATGTGAATACGGTGCAGCTGTAACATTGATAGCTGAGACAATTGGTAATCAAATGCTATCCTAAGGACATACACAGAAGAGGTCATACCACTAAAAGGATACATTGCAGTAAAAGTCAATTAACAAACAGCGGAGTTGCCTCTCCACATTATCTGTGGAAACGTTCCTGCTTTATTTGGTAGAGCACGGTTAGGGAAAATAAACTCAACTGGGGAGCAATTAATCAACTAGTGGATTCAATGAATGACCTGCAACAACTTCTGGAAAAGTATGGAAATGTGTTTGAAGACTCACTGGGCTCAACGATAGGACTTGAAGTCCAACTCAAAATCAAGCCAAACAGTGCACAAACAGTGCACAAAGCTAGAACCATGCCATATGTCATCAGGTCAAAAGTTGAAGAAGAACTAGAAAGACTAGTCCAAACAGGAGTTGTTGAACCAGTTGCTACAAGTGCTCGGGCAACACCAATAGTTCCTGTATTGAAACATGATGGCTCAGTGAGAATATGTGGAGATTTTAAAACAACTATTGACCTCGTATTGTGTGCAGATCTCTATCCACTGATGCACATTGAAGATTTGTTTGCAGGCCTTTCTGGAGGGCAGAAATGCGCAGCCACGGACTCAGCCATTCTCCGGGCCATATCGGGAGGTAGAGCCATCATGAAAGCCACCGTTCCCATGCAGGCATGGAGACATAGCCTCAAAATCTGAGAATCCAGCCCTAAGTGTTGATGCCAATGCAGAATTCGTGGACTTCCATGACAGCAAAATTGGCATGAACCTGGATCGATTCAGCAACTGTGGAAGGGCTAGCACCGGCACCACGTAGAACACAACCACTTCCAATGAGAAACAGTGCGGGATTCTCTGGGTCCGTGACAAGCTGCAGCCACATTTACACATTACAATCCACACGCACACTCATCCCAGCCAACAAGATGGCACTGATTGTGCTGGGGCACGCCATTACAACTGATGGGTCAGCTGGGGCCAGAGGGCACCGAGAGGAGTGGCCTGGGAGGACACCTATACGACCCATGGCCCTAAGTTCACAGTGGGCTGTTAGCGGCGTGCGCAGCTGCATGGCTGCCTTATCGGCTGCGGCAATGGTGTTCCGCGCCCGACCACCCCGACCCCACAGCCACCTCCTGGCCATCCACCGCTACTCCACGAAACAACATGAAATGAACCACACAAAAGGAGGCAAAATACACACTTGGTTTAGACAAGAAACTGTAGGGATCACAACAACCTGCTATAGCACGAAAAGAGTGCTAGTAATGATTAGTGAGGGAGAGCCAAGCTGGAGAGGGACATCTTCCAGGACTGGAACAAATTATTATATATTTCTATTTTTCCCAGAACAGGAACTCAGTATTATTTGTGCAAATATTGTTCTTTGGCTAATTAATTCTTAATCACCTTTAAAGCGTTGTAGTTTACAAATAAACCCAGTGATTTTCTTCCTCTATATCCTCTTGGGGCAATGATTCAACGTATAGCTCATCCAAATGATGAACTTACGTGTGTGGTCTAAACAACGGGTTTAGCCAGGCTATTCAACTGTGGCAAACATCACAGCAGGACTGATCCTGCTTTCAGTCCAATGTCACATTTCCACAGGAGTCACTGTCAATTAAACAAGATTGACAACCGGGGACAATTCTCTTACCAGCCAAGGGATGCCGAGCATCAAATAGCTCGGCACAGGCGAGAGGTTTCTTTCCTTCGTCCCTTTTTTTAGACGGAATTCTCCCATATATCTTCAGAGCGTTAGGCTTTGACTGAAAACCGACACGTAGCTCTCCAGCTGCACAGCCAAATTTTTAATCCGGATTTTCAGGCCCTCTGAAACAAAAATGAATGGATGTGGTTCATGCCACCAGTCTGGCAATGCGGGGCCTGATAGATCTGGCAAGGACATGGATGACACACCTCACAAGCATCAGGCTCTCTCACCTGCCCACCATAATGCCAACAACTGGGCTCTACCCACCAGACCAACTTCAGACACCCTCCCCCTTGCGGTTATCGGGGTCCCCCCTCTCTCCTCCTCCCCCTCGCAAGCATCAGGGATTTCCTCTCTCACCCCCTCACCCACGCTTGCCCAGGACTCTCCCATCTCCTCCCCCCCCCCCCCACCCCACCCCAGTCTCGGGGGCACCCTCCCACATCTTGCCCCTCTCCCTCCCACAACCGCAATCTCGGGGCCACCTCCACCCTCGCGGGCAGCAACCCTCCCCAACACGCATAAGCGGAACACCTCCCATTGGCTGCCCAGAGGGCCCGTCCCTGGCACTGCCCCCCGGCACAGGTGGGCACTGCCCCCTAGAACAGGTGGGCACTGCCAGGTTGGGCAGGTTTCTGGACTGGAGGAGTCGGGAAATGTGACCTCGCCGGCGAGAACTGTGTTTCCTGATTCTTGTGCGAATTTGCACCTGCTTTGCCGCTCTCGCTGACAGAAAATGTGGGCGCAAAATCGCCGGCCTTGTCTGTGTAACTCCTGTGTGGCAGCTGGGACATCTGTGAAACCTCCTGGATCATTCATTATCAAAGGTAATTCCCATTCAGTAAATAAAGAGTAGCTGTGATAAGACCAAGCCTGCTTCAGATTCTTTATCAAAATTCCAAATTCAGATGAGAAAAAATTCAGTTCCCCACAATATAAAATGTCACACTTCAAGTCAAACCCATGACATCCAATCTTGATTCAGATTAATATTTTTGGTTAAAGATTGTGGCCACTTTAGATCATGCCTCCTTTCAATTCTACAGCAGAATACTATGGTAATAAAATCCATGAGCAAACAGGGTTTTATGGCAACAGTGCATGACTTCTTCGAAATAGGCATGTTTTTCCAAAAGTGGTTACAAAAGTTGCATTTTCACAAAATTACCGCTATTATCATATTTGGAATATCTTTTTTCGTTTGGTTCCAGAAATTAAAACACAATTTTGTTTTGTGGTCATTAAGAAAGTCCAATTCAATTAAAAGCAGACTAGAAATGCAGGTGCGTTACTGCACTTCACTCGAGAATGTCTCAAATAACTTGCACATGTTATTTTTTTTTTCACCTAGGAATCGAAAAGTCCAGGAAATCACCAGCCCTATATGAAGGGTGGTCTCTAAGGTTCTCCTTGACCCCAAATGATTACTCTTTTATTTATACATGAGGGGAGTGCGGTATTTGTGCCCCAGCAAATCTCCCTGTTTCCCTTAAGAGCAGAAAATTGAGAAAGTGGTTTCATTGTTCGTGTGTAATTCTGATTCTTGAGTCCTTTCCCCCCTGTTCGTCTGCTTTACTTGTTTCCCTTCCCCATCGCCATCTTATGCTGGCTTTACTCCCCTCCCAGACTTTCTGAAAATGTTGTAGCCATCTCCATCCGAAGTGGAGACAATCAGTCGAACTTTCAGGTCCCATTGGGGCTGGTGCTTGGGGCACCAACAAGGTGCAAGAAGAATGACAAAAGTAAACAATCTAGTCATGTTTACAAACTAGTGGGCAGTATGTGGCGCAGTAGTTAGCACTGCTGCCTCACAGTGCTGAGGACCCGGGTTCGATCCCAGCCCTCTGTGTGGAGTTTGCACATTCTCCCTGTGTTTGAGTGGGTCTTACCCCCACCACGCAGAAGATGTGCAGGGTAGGTGACCTGGCCACGTTAAATTGCCCCATAATTGCCCCCCCCCCCCCCCCCCACCGGCGATGCTCCGCGCGCGATGGGCCGAGTGGCCGCCGAGATAGGCCGAGTCCCGCCAGCGCCGTTCACGTGTGGTCCTACCCAGCGGGACCTCGGCATTCATCCTGCCTGGGGCAGCCTGGTGGGGGGGAGGGAGGATCCGACCCCGGGGGGAGAGGGGGGGGGGCCTCCACGGTGGCCTGGCCCGCGATCGTGCCTACCGATCGGCGGGCCGGCTTGTCCTGGTGGGGGCCTATGTTCCTCCACGCTGGGCCCCTGTAGGTCTCCACCATGTTGCGTCAGGGCCGGTGCGGAGAAGGCAACTAGCGCGCATGCGTGAGTTCATGCCGGTTGTAGCGCATGACGAATTCGCGCCGGCTGTAGCACACATGCGCAGACCCGCGGCACCGGTATCGGCAGCTGGAGCTGCGTGAGTCACTCCAGTGCCGTGCTGGCCCCCTGTGAGGCACAGGATCGCTGCTCCTAGGGGCCTGTTTACGACGGCATCAACACTTAGCCTCAGGATCAGAGAATCCCGCCCTGGATTCTCAAAATTTATATTAAAATAATACAATAAAAAATGTTTACGAATTAGTGGATGAAGCTCAAGATCACTCAAAAGGCCATGCAACCGAACTACAGCAAAAGTTTAAGTGTCTTATCAAGGCAGGGCGATGAACACGCATGGTTGGTTAAGATTAGGCTTAATTGGGAAAGTGTCAATCATTCAGTGGATTCAAAGAGCAACTTGTAACAACTTCCGATGAAGTACAAGAAGGTGTTCGAAGATTCACTTGGCTCTATGACTGGAGTTAAGTTCCACCTAAAAATTAAGCCAGACAGCATGTCTCAAAGGTAGAACCGTACCGTATGCCATCAGGCCAAAAGTTGAAGAAGAACCAGAACGATTAGTACGAACAGGAGTCATTGAACCTGTTGCTACAAGTGAATGGGCAACACCAATAGTTCCTGTATTAAAATGGGATGGCTCAGTCATCCAATTTATGGAGATTTTAAAACTACTATTAACATATTATCGTGTGCAAATCATTATCCACTGCTGCTAATTGAAGACTTGTTTGTTGGTCTTTCTGGAGGGCAGAAATTCAGTAAAATTAATCTTTCACAGGCATACGAATGTGGCTGTCTAATCATAGCCTCTACTCACATCATAACGCACAAAGATCTGTTTAGTTACAGAAAACCTCCTTTTGGAAAATCATCTGTGCCTGCTCTGTTTCAAAGATCTTTGGATCAAATTCTAAGTGGGTTGAATGGAGTGCAATGTTATTTAAATGACATACTCATCATCGGTTCAAGGGAACAGGAACATGAGGGCGGCACAGTAGCACAGTGGTTAGCACTGTTGCTTCACAGTGCCAGGGTCCCAGATTCGATTCCCGGCTTGGGTCACTGTCTGTCCAGAGTCTGTGCGTTCTCCCTGTGTCTGCGTGGGTTTCCTCCGGGTACTCCAGTTTCCTCTCACAAATGTACTGTACACACCCCTGTCAGCATCAACGGGGCCGAGGTGGAGGTGGTTAGCAGTTTCAAATTCCTAGGTGTGCACATCTCCAAAACTCGGTCCTGGTCCACCCACGTCAACGCTACCACCAAGAAAGCACAACCGCGCCTATACTTCCTCAGGAAACTAAGGAAATTCGTCAGTCCACATTGACTCTTATCAACTTTTACAGATGCACCATAGAGAGCATCCTATCGGGCTGCATCACAGCCTGGTATGGCAACTGCTCGGCCCAGGACCGCAAGAAACTTCAGAGAGTCATGAACACCGCCCAGTCCATCACACAAACCTGCCTCCCATCCATTGACTCCATCTACACCTCCCGCTACCTGGGGAAAGCGGGCAGTATAATCAAAGATCCCTCCCACCCAGCTTACTCACTCTTCCAACTTCTTCCATCGGGCAGGAGATACAGAAGTCTGAGAACACGCACGAACAGACTCAAAAACAGCTTCTTCCCCACTGTCACCAGACTCCTAAATGACCTTCTTATGGACTTACTTCATTAACACTACACCCTATATGCTTCATCCGATGCCAGTGCTTATTCCCTTTTCTTCTCATGTACTTAATGATCTGTTGAGCTGCTCGCAGAAAAATACTTTTCACTGTACCTCGGTACACGTGACAATAAACAAATCCAATCCAAATTCTGAAAGACGTGCTGTTAGGCAATTTGGCCATTCTGAATTCTCCCTCTGTGTACCCGAACAGGCGCCGGAATATGGCGACTATGGGTGTTTCACAGCAACTTCATTGCAGTGTTAATGTAAGCCTACTTGTGACAATAAAGATTATTATTATTTTGAGAATTTGAGTGCTACCTTGAAGTGTTTATAGAGCCACAATCTGAGAGTTAAAAAAGAAAAAGTGCGACTTTTTCAAGTCATTCGTAAATTACCTCGGTCATATTATTGACAAAGAAGACAAAGAGCTGAAGAAAATGTCAGCAATCTTAGAAAATGTGACACAATTAAGGCCATTTTTAGGATTGATCAATTATTATGGTAAATTTGTGTCGAATGTAGGAACACAACTGAAGCCTTTACACATTTTGCTATGTGCCAATCAGACATGGCACTGGTCAGAAGAATGTGAGAATGGATACAATGAAGTGAAAGAAGTTTTACTGAAGTTAGAGCTATTGGTTCATTAGAATCCCAAGATGACGTTCAGTCAGCTTGCGATGATGCAACCTACGTTGTCAGTGCCATTGTCTCACACATTATGCCTTTAAGAGAGGAACGGCCGATAGCATTTGCTTCAGGCACTCCTACTAGTGCAGAAATGAGTTACGCTCAGCTCGAAAAAGAGGCTGGAGAATCATTTTCAGTGTGGGAAAGGTCCACCATTGCCTTTATGGGTGTCATTTTGATAATATTTTGTATTTCTCGCTCATGGATAGTGCACCTGTGACTTCATCTTAAGCTTAAAGATATACAAGAACCGATTCAGTGATGGGGAAGGTGATGGCATGAGGGAGGAGCATGAGGGAGGAACTGACGAACTGACGAAAATCGACTGGGAGCAGAGCCTAGTGGGAAAGACAGTAGAACAGCAATGGCAGGAGTTTCTGGGAGTAATTGAGGACGCAGTACAGAGGTTCATCCCAAAGAAAAGAAAGGTTATCAGAGGGGGGATTAGGCAGCCATGGCTGACAAAGGAAGTTAGGGAATGCATCAAAGCAAAAGAGAAAGCCTATAATGTGGCAAAGAGTAGTGGGAAGTCAGAAGATTGGGTAGGCTACAAAAACAAACAGAGGATAACAAAGAGAGAGATAAGGAAAGAGAGGATCAAATTTGAAGGTATGCTAGCCAGTAACATTAGGAATGATAGTAAAAGTTTCTTTAAATACATTAAAAACAAACGGGAGGCAAAGGTTGACATTGGGCCGCTCCAAAATGACACTGGTAATTTTGTGATGGGAGACAAGGAAATAGCCGAGGAACTGAATAAGTACTTTGCCTCAGTCTTCACAGTAGAAGACATGAGTAATATCCCAACAATTCTGGAGAGTCAGGGGACAGAGTTGAATATGTTAGCCATCACAAAGGAGAAACTAAGAGGTCTAAAAATTGATAAATCTCCAGGCCCAGATGGGCTACATCCTAGAGTTCTAAAGGAGATAGCTGAAGAAATAGTGGAGGCATTGGTGATGATGTTTCAAAAGTCACTGGAGTCAGGGAAAGTACCAGAGGATTGGAAAATCGCTGTTGTAACCCCCCTGTTCAAGAAGGGAACAAGGAAAAAGATGGAAAATTATAGGCCAATTAGCCTAACCTCGGTTGTTGGCAAGATTCTAGAATCCATTGTTAAGGATGAGATTTCTAAATTCTTGGAAGTGCAGGGTCGGATTAGGACAAGTCAGCATGGATTTAGTAAGGGGAGGTCTTGCCTGACAAACCTGTTAGAGTTCTTTGAAGAGATAACAAATAGGTTAGACCAAGGAGAGCCAATGGATGTTATCTATCTTGACTTCCAAAAGGCCTTTGATAAGGTGCCTCACGGGAGACTGCTGAGTAAAATAAGGGCCCATGGTATTCGAGGCAAGGTACTAACATGGATTGACGACTGGCTGTCAGGCAGAAGGCAGAGAGTTGGGATAAAAGGTTCTTTTTCGGAATGGCAACCGGTGACGAGTGGTGTCCCGCAGGGTTCAGTGTTGGGGCCACAGCTGTTCTCTTTATATATTAACGATCTAGATGACGGGACTGAGGGCATTCTGGCTAAGTTTGCCGATGATACAAAGATAGGTGGAGGGGCAGGTAGTATGGAGGAGGTGGGGAGGCTGCAGAAAGATTTAGACAGTTTAGGAGAGTGGTCCAAGAAGTGGCTGATGAAATTCAACGTGGGCAAGTGCGAGGTCTTGCACTTTGGAAAAAAGACTAGAGGCGTGGACTATTTTCTAAACGGTGACAAAATTCATAATGCTGAAGTGCAAAGGGACTTGGGAGTCCTAGTCCAGGATTCTCTAAAGGTAAACATGCAGGTTGAGTCCGTAATTAAGAAAGCAAATGCAATGTTGTCATTCATCTCAAGAGGCTTGGAATATAAAAGCAGGGATGTACTTCTGAAGCTTTGTAAAGCATTAGTTAGGCCCCATTTAGAATACTGTGAGCAATTTTGGGCCCCACACCTCAGGAAGGACATACTGGCACTGGAGCGGGTCCAGCGGAGATTCACACGGATGATCCCAGGAATGGTAGGCCTAACATACGATGAACGTCTGAGGATCCTGGGATTATATTCATTGGAGTTTAGGAGGTTGAGGGGAGATTTAATAGAAACTTACAAGATAATGAATGGCTTAGATAGGGTGGATGTAGGGAAGTTGTTTCCATTAGCAGGGGAGACTAGGACCCGGGGGCACAGCCTTAGAATAAAAGGGAGTCACTTTAGAACAGAGATGAGGAGAAATTTCTTCAGCCAGAGAGTGGTGGGTCTGTGGAATTCATTGCCACAGAGGGCGGTGGAGGCCGGGACGTTGAGTGTCTTTAAGACAGAAGTTGATAAATTCTTGATTTCTCGAGGAATTAAGGGCTATGGAGAGAGAGCGGGTAAATGGAGTTGAAATCAGCCATGATTGAATGGTGGAGTGGACTCGATGGGCCGAATGGCCTTACTTCCACTCCTATGTCTTATGGTCTTATGGACCTAAAAAGGAACGTTGTCAGACGATCATTGGAAAAATCCAGACCTCAAGCCACACATCATACGAAGACGTGAGTTGACAGTACAGAACGGAGTTCCATTTTGGGAAATCCGTGGGATTATTCCTCCGTGCTTGCATAGTAGAGTCCTTGACCAACTGCAGGAAGGACATCTGGTGTGGTGGGAATGAAGGAATTGGTATATGGTTATTTTTGGTGGCAAGGATTAGATGCTCAAATTGAAGAGAAAGTTGGGCACTGCCAACCTTGTGCAAAACTAAGGAACACTCCACATGAGACTACACATCGATTACACTGGTCCACTGAAGGGACACATGTTCTTAGTAATTATGGACGCACACTCAAATTGGCAAGAAGTCGCGATAATGAAGTCAACGATGACTGAGTAGACTGCTGAGAAACTAGACAAAGTATTTGCAAGATTTGGAACACGGGAGCAGGGAGTCAGTGATAATTTACTTTGAAGGCGCTTGAGGAATATTTGAAAGAGGACAGTATACACCATATCAAGTCAGTTCGATATCATCCAGCAATGAATGGATTCGCTGAATGTTTTGTACAATCATTAAATCATTCTATCAAAGCATCAAAGGACGAGGAAATATTATCAAGAAGAGTAAACACAATTCTAATATCTTAATGGAACATTGTACCTGCTACCACATAAGGTTCATTGGCAATACTGTTATTCAAGAGGAAACTATGAAAACAGTTTGATTGGGTGGCACGGTAGCATAGTGGTTAGCACTGTTGCTTCACAGCGCCAGGGACCCAGGTTTGATTCCTGGCTTGGGTCACTCTCCATGCGGAGTCTGCACATTCTCCCCGTGTCTGTGTAGGTTTCCTCCGGGCGCTCCTGTTTCCTCCCACCAGGCCCGAAAGACAGGCTGTTAGTTGAATTGAGCATTCTGAATTCTCCCTCAGGGTACCCGAACAGGTGCCGGAATATGGTGACTGGGAGATTCTCACAGTAACTTCGTTGCAGTGTTAATGTAAGCCTACTTGTGACAATAATAAAGATTATTATTATTTGTTAACTCATCGTGATCCTTGAGAGATTGTCAAACAGCTACCACAAGCACAAAAAAAATGAATATTCAACTATGATCTTAGCAAAGACAGGTCTAATACATATACCGTACGGACAGATTATGAAAGAGTTTGGTGACATCATGCTGATCAGTTACTTGCTGCACAAAATGAGTTCACAAAAACTTCTCAAGAGGTTCTACCCTTGGAAAATATATAGAGCTATACTTCAGAACAAAGGCCAGAGACAGTGAGGAGTTCAGATCCTGTTTCTGAAGACTGTAGTATTTCTATTGTGACAGATACTGAAATCACCACTCTAGAAGTACCATATACAGAAAGGAATAAGGACACTTCTGAGGCCGAATTCTACCAAGAAGGAATAGACGTCCACCACAGCGACTGCCTTATTGAGTTGTATATATGTATAGTAATAATGCATTGTGGATCTGTTGTATAAATGTTAATTATGGATTTTGTTCTAATGAAGTAAAGAGTGAGGGATGTTATGTATCTGGGAATACGCTCCTGCTGGTTCTGCGTCATGTGATGTGTAGTGACGTCAGCAGAATGTTTGCGCCACTTTGAACAGATCACCATCTTTGATTGTATGAGCAACACCCTTAATAAACCTCTCATCATGTTTTACAAGAATCCAGAGTGTGGGCACCTCCATTCCTTTTCCCTTTGCGGCAACAACAAAATATTACAGCGAGGGGTGGGACAATAGGAACATCCCACTAGTGCAAATGTCATTTGGGGAACAAAGGCCTGCCACCCCATTGCCGTAGCACCTGGACAGAGGGGCCTATGCCACTGCGCATCCAGAGCAGGCCCATAGATGGTACACAATGGAAATCAACATTAAACAAGGACAAATGTGGCCTTGCTCTGACCATTGCCAGTCTGGTCCGTGACAGCTCTGACCAATGTCCGGTAGTTGTCCAGCTGAAGAGAATCAGAAAGATAAATACTTCACGTGGCGCCAGGAGTAGTTCACTTGGTTCCACAAATCCAGATTGAGATGCTACCTCCCCAGCCCCCAGCATTACCTACCCCGCCCCCACTGGCTTTCTTGCCTGCCGAAAACAGTGGTGGAAAATTACCCCCACTATTCTCGTAGCACTTCACAGGATGGATCCCATATTATATTAAGTCAACGGCAAACGTGGTCAGGAATTCAGATCATGTGTCACGTATAATTCTCAGTTGGTTATGAGTGGTTGCTAGGTACCAGGTACTTCAAAGGACAGAAAGGATGTTTCTGAGCAAAAGGAAATGTGTCAGTGGTTATGGCAGAAGTTTGGCACTTCAGATTTTCCATCCAAAGATATGATGCAGTTCCTCACTAGTAGTCCCCACTACCACATCTCAACCCGCGATCTAGACAGCGGAACATTGGAATGGTTTCACCTCCAAAATGGGGAGCAATCGCTTGCCACCCCATTGCCATGGTATCTGGACAGAGGAGCCCACACCATTGGGCAGCCAGAGCAGGCCCATAGATGGTACACAATGGAAATCAATGTCAAACCAGGACAAATGTGGACTTGCTCTGACCATTGTCAGTACGGGCCATGTGGGCTCTGACCAATGTCAGCCGGCTGTCTAACTGAACAGGATCCGAATGACGAGCACTTCACATGACGCCAGGAGTGGCTTACGTTGTTTCACACATCTAGACTGAGCTGCTACTTCTCCAGTCCCCTGCAACCCCCCCCCCCCCCCTCCCCCCCTCCCTTACCACCTCCCAGATATTGCCCTACACCTGTGACTCATCTTCCTGTGGTTCAGACGCCAGTCGGCTTTGGCGTGAAGTGAGAACATTCCATTTTAGGTTGCCAGCCCAATGCAAACCAGGCCCAGTATTCAAACCGACAGGGGGTCCATTTCATTCTCTTAGGACACGCTTGTTCGTTAGTTTACAAAATATTGGCAATGGGGGAAAGAAGGCTGTTTGAGTGGATGGGGCAGTTGGAGGTGGGGAATCATATCATGAAACCTCCATAAATATGGCCAATGAGGGTTGGCAATTAAACTTATCCTGTCCCCTTGCACTTGTATATATTCACGTTGTGCCTTACTCAGCCATGGAAGGAGGACGGAGGGAATTCTGGTTGATAACATGGGTATATTACAGAATGCATTTGAAATAATGGGGAGTCCTAGCAAGGTCCACCCTCAAGATATCCATTTCAACAGGCATCTTCTTCTTTATAGATGGTGATCCCAATGTAAAATTACAAATATTGTGGCCTTTGAAGCAGTTGGGTTTAGAATATAAGAACTAGGAGCAGGAGTAGGCCATCTGGCCCCTCGAGCCTGCTCCGCCATTCAATGAGATCATGGTTTATTGCCGGACAGACCCAAAATAAAGTATAGTAACCCCTTGACCTCTGGTGAAGTGTTAATTCTTTCGCCTGTCCCAGAATGATGCACTATCAATTACCACAAAGACGAGAGTAGTGGAATAATCGAGGCTTTATTGAGCAAAGATGTTGTGCCTCCTGTAGCTGCTACCAGAACGGCTGCAGCACCGGCAAGCACACACATTTATACGCCGCCTACTGGGCGGAGCCAGCAGGCAGGGATTTACCCATGTACCTCTAGTATATGTGTCTTACCGTAATACACATAATGCAGCTAGTGGTGACTACCACACAGAAGAGCAGGAATAGCCCATTCAGGGCAGTCATGGATTGCCCCAGCTGCTTCGCCATCATCGTTCAATTGCATACGCATCGTCAGATTATTGACTGCTGAAACGTAGCCCGTCCTCTGACCTTTCCTCTGAAATAAATACAAACAACATTATAACTACAACCAACATCGTGCACAAAATTACATAGAAGCCAAAGGTAAACATGCTCAGTAGTTTCCAGAAATATTGCGTGTCAATATACAATTTTTTTATATGTGCCAGTGTGCTGGTGTACACCAATGACAATGTCATGTGTGACCAAACTGAAGTAAATTTATCTTGTTTTGGTTTTGTTTCTGTCTCTTTAAATATTAGCCGTGATACACCAGAATCTGGATGAGGTCATTTCTCCTCCTTGATCAGTTTCACGTTACGGCACAGACCCTTCCATGTGGGTGAAATGGCTTCTCACTCAATTCTTTACTCACAAAGGGATGACAGCAGAAGTCACATGACTACGGCAAGCCACAGTACCCTCAGGCAGCTGTGTGCAAAATACATTTCTCCAAGCAGAGACTATTAGAAAATTCAGGTGGTGAGGTGCACAACCCCTGACCCCCCCAACCCCACCCCAAAACCACCCCCACGCCCCCCTACTTCCCCACCGCTGATCAGGCTTTCCCTCACCCCTTCTCGGATTTTTCTTTTTAGTTCTTCTTTCAGCCAACACATGACAATGATGGCGGGGAGCCAGGTTCATTTCCCGTGGGATTTCGACCTTGCCACTTATTTTTGTGGTCACCATTGGGAAGGTGGTGATAAAACCTGAGAACAGACAATGAGGGCCATTGTAGCATCCTTCAATGTCTCCATTTGGCTCCACAGACTTCCCTGATGAAGGCTTCAGTGCTCAGCCTGCAGTGCGAAAGATCAGTTGCCCAGCACTTTGAGCGTTTATGTTTTAGAAGGATGCTCTAGCTGGCAACCATGGCAACAGTGGATACCAGGGGCAAGCTGACATTTCTTGTATCCAGCATTGCTAGGGTGCAATGACTTTGTAGAATATGCTTCCCTCATTTGTAAGTTTTACAATGCCTTCCCATATTTGGGAGCACGAATCCTATAACCTGTCATCTTTGGCAGGGAAATCGAGGAAGACTTGAGAAGACAAGCAAACACGAGGAGAGCAGCTCCTGAGGAATT
Organism: Scyliorhinus torazame; assembly: GCF_047496885.1. NCBI lineage: Eukaryota > Metazoa > Chordata > Chondrichthyes > Carcharhiniformes > Scyliorhinidae > Scyliorhinus > Scyliorhinus torazame. The sequence continues at coordinate 293,028,872 of NC_092711.1, read as the reverse complement.
TAATAGCAGCTGAGGCAGGATCGTGTAGCATGTTTATCCTGATACTGCAACATTTTGTCAGTTACCGGCTAGAGGGAGGAATAATGCTACGCGACAGTGTTGGTTTGCATAGGAATCTCAGTTCCTCCTTAGCTGCGAGTGGTCGGAAGTTCAAACTTTTCCAAGACACAAATAAAAAGGGCTTTCATGTTTCTGAGAGTTTATCTGAAAATCTGAGAGAAGGGACTGATCTGTTTGAAACTACCGAAAGAACAAATTGGATTCAAATTTCTAAGGAGCAGATTAAATTATATTAACTCCTACAGTGGTAAGAAATGAAACTCAATGCATTTATGTAAGTTATTTACAAAGGATTATTATTGTTGCAATGTCTTTTATTTTGCCACGTGAGATTAAATAGCAACATGGAATCATATTATATGAGGTTATTATAAAATCATATGCTTCATTATCTTTTGTAATATGAATTTGCTTGCTATTTTAGACTGAAAATTGTGACTATTGGTGCTACATTGCTTTACAAAGATCTTATAAGGCATTGGAATAGCCCAGTAGCTAAAGATAGTTACTAGATCCTCACTGTTCATTTCCTGAGTCCATGCAACACTACCAGACCTCAATGCAAGAATAGACACTCTTCAAAGGTACGAGATTCCGGAGCTTTCCCATTGGAGTGATTTCAGAAAAAGGAACCAAAAAAAATAGTTAAAATGGATCTGAAACATAATACATGTTCTAACGTATTCACTAGCTTTACTTTCATCATTTCCATTCTTTTTCTCTTTCCTCTAATGTTTCCCTTCTTATTTTTTTAATCTCTTTTAGTTCTTCCTCTTTCTTTCTTTTCTTCTTTCAGAGTGGTTCCAGGCTGTATTACGTGTACCCGTTTATACCAAATTAAATTGCTGTAGCTGTAAACAATATTTTTAGCCGTGACTTTAACGATACCCACTTGACGGGAACATGTGGGATTCCAGTCAAATGCCCAGTTTTACTCTCCACCCGATTTCATGATCCATTGACTTGGGGGTTGAAAAAAAGGCTTTACTTACCCCCACCCCCCCAAAAAGATTCCGTCAGTTCAACAGATTTTCAGGCTATAAGTGGATTCAGAATTTTGTCACATTACGCATGTACAGCTGTGTTTCTTGGGGAAAGCGTTCCAGTTTTGATTGACTTTGCATGTTCAAACCAAATCCAACACCTGAACCAGGTTAATTTACTTGGCTATACATAGACTGATAGGAAACATACTGGTTCTGAGTAGCGTACAGACAGTCCTCGATTTTAAGCCGTTCGAGTTACGACAAGTGACACTTACGACATTTATAAATTGACATTCTTTTTCGACTTTACAACGTCACTTTCAAATTTACGACGCCAAGGCAGCATGTTTATATGTGCGCATTGACTTTCTGCGCTGTCCATCTATATGACTGGACAGGTAGAACCATCTTTATTAGGTTGGAAACAAGTGTTTTATTCCGTTAAGTTTCTGTCACGATTCTAATGAGTTTATATGTCATATTTAATATGCGCTCAGACTCACAGAAGTTAAGCAGACAACTGACAGTGATTGAGTGGCTTCATTAAATCCCCCACACTAACGGAGGAACTTGTGCTAAGGCGTTCAGGCATCAACAGTCACCGCAGTGACTTGATAGGACGAAAGTTGAGAGCCCCCCCATGAGTGTTTTCCAGCCCATTAATACCTTTGTTCCCATGGGAAAATCGGTTCTGGCTTACAACATTTTGACTTATAATGTGGTATTCAGGAACCAATTGTATTGTAAATCTGAGGACTGCCTGCACTCGTTTGGTCCATAACTCTGACATCAATCACTGCATTAATAATTTGTTGAGTTGGGGAAGAGGGGTTAACTTTGTACTCATTATTGTTATTGATATCAGTATTGCTGACTGGAAATATTCCCAATTTTTGCACCCCATCAAATATTATTAAATCAAGTTGGACAATGATCCCTGGTCCATTCATGGGAGACTTGTTTTCGGCATTGTGACTTCCCACACTACGACTGTCATTTCGAGCTTCCAAATAATCTGCTGGCAAATCCTGGCATCTCCTTTACATTTGCTCTGTGTGCAGAGCAAGTTAAGACAAGAGAACGTCATAGGGGCGAGCCTAACCCAGCACTCATAGCACCAATGACGACCCGGTAGTGTAAACAAAAGAGCTTTCATCAATGATATGAATGTGGAGAGAGAGCAATGTCTCCACAGCATTTTGTGCTTCCCGGAACTGGAGATAAAATAGACAGTATGGTGGAAGATGAAATGTAATACAAACAACGCACATTCAAAACAAAAGGCTGATGTAGACACATTTGTGGAACTAGCTAACTGCCATTGAAAGGAATCTGGACACGTTGGCATAATTGGCGTATAACGTGTAAAATCAGTGTGAGGCTCCATTGAAAAGGAAAACATTGCATTGAACCAAATGCTGAAATAGTAGCATGTAAATTGGAGACTATTATGGCGTAATCTGCTCAGACCCTGCCTTTGTTTCCAATTTGACCAACAAGGAGAACATTTAAACCTTGGGAACAATGCAGAGAAATGCCAGAAGGCTCCTTATCTGCATTTATCTAATAGCCTTGCAAAGTAATACTGAAGTAACGTCACTGCATTTAGACAAAATAATAATAGTACTGAGCTAATTAGTGTGCCCTTGTGAGTCCCACACATAGAGGCACAGGTGCAAAATATTACACTGCTGTTATAGTGGAGAATAATAATTGAATGCCTTCGTATCCAATCTTTAAAGACAATTTTTAAAATAAGTATGCAGTGAATGTTCCAATCAACATATTTGCGCTCTTGGGAAATCTGATAAATAGGAGGTCGGTTTTTGAAGGATTTCTTTACAGTAGTCTAGATTAATGGGTTCTGAAATTTAATGAAGCCATTAAAACTTAAGTTCTTTACTTAATGATTTTTAGAAAATAAATGGTGTAATAAATTAGCTTTTTACTAATGACAGGAGATAAAGTCTTACTCCAAACAAGGCTGGTTTAATCAGAGATAACATGATCTGGCCATCTCTACTTTAGCGATGATCTGTGCAGCAAACCCAACTGAATTCATCACAAACTAGCAGATTAATAAATACCCTTCCAGAGATGTGTGCTATGGGTATGTGGGGATTGGCACATTTCTTTGCAATCTGATTCCTAATTAACACTTTAAAGACCTGAATGCTCATATTCCTGCAACAATGGCATCGGCTAATGTTTGGGCTGGGGGGGGGGGGGGGGGGGGGGGGGGGATTCAGAACGTGAGTTGAGAAACATCTTATGGTGATAAGGATTCCTCCAATTGTACTTTATGACTTTTAGCATTTGAAGCTTAACAAAAATTGTTATTACAGATGTTGCTATAATAGAAAGCAGATGTGATCCAAGAACACGAGAAAGCACATTCAGTACAAAATGAGCTGGATTAGCACCAGGATGTGGTGGGGCCGTTTGCTAAATTGATGGCGTGTTGAAGGCTCTATCTTTGAACTTGCAGTGCCTGGTACCACCTGTAATGCTCGGGCAAGATACCAGCGCAAGCAAATGAAGAATATTTTCACAATTCCTCTCATGTTCCAGGAATCACAATCTGCCGACATTCCAGCCGACTGTTGAATCAGATCAGACATGCATCCATAAAGTTGTGATTGTGAAAGTGGGAATGCGAGGACTGTGGCGCTTTCTGAAAATGGAGCAACTCCCTTTAACTCTCTCTCCATTTCCAGGAATCCCACCTGTGCCTATTCTACAGGATTCGGCAGATAGGGGTGTGTTTCAAGGCACCAACACTTGTTTGCATTGGGAATATGCGAAATAGGGCTAATGATTTTGTGTAGAAAATATTTGTTATTGACCAGATCTGCTCAGAAACCAGCATTTTATTATTCATTATGCAAATTTATACTGTAGCACTGGCAGCAAAGAACAGGAAGGCCAGAAGCTCCATGATTTGTCATATTGTCACATCAGACCAGTCGTCTATCATTGGTGAACTGCTCAAATTTTTCTAATGTGGGTTATAACAGCCCATAACCCAAGATATAAAATGCTGCAGACCTCATGCTATCCTATTCCTGGTGGTTTGCCAATAGGACCGATTAGGGATAAAAAGGTCCTTGCGCATGGAGGCAGGAGGAATAGCGGAGAGATTAAACAAATACTTTGATCTGTCTTCACAAAGGAAGAAGAGGCTACCCAGGCCAAGGTGAGCGAGCAGTTAACTAGTACATTTGAGGAATTTACATTTGAGAAGTGGAGGTGTTAGAAAGGTTATTTTTGCTTTTTGTAAATTTGTTCACGGGATGCGGGTGTCACTGGCTGGCCCAGCATTTATTGTCCATCCCTAATTTCCCTTGAACTGAGTGGCTTGCTAGGCCATTTCAGAGGGTAGTTAAAAGTCAACCACATTTCTATGGGTCTGGAGTCGCATGTAGATCAGACCAGGTGAGGATGGCATATTTCCTTCCCTAACAGGACATTAGTGAACCAGATGGGTTTTTACCACAATCGACAATAGTTTTGTGGACCTTTAATTCCAGATTTTTATCGAATTCAAACTTCACCATCTGCCAAGGTGGGATTTGAACCAGGGTCCCCAGAGCATTACCCTGGGTCTCTTGGATTATTAGTCCAGCAACAATTCCACTAATCCACTGCCTTCTCTTAAATGATAAGATTCCAGGAACAGATAAGATGCATCCACGGGTAGTGAGGGAAGTGAGAGTGGAAATTGCAGACACTGGGCGCAATCTACCCGAATGGGGACAGAGTCTTGTAGTGGTGTGATTAGCCGAGTGTTTCCCGGCACTTGGAGCACTATTAAATACTCCACTATCTAACACCCATCCAGGTAGATCAGGCGTCTCAGCAAGGAATGTGCAGCTGAGGCCGTACTTAGACTCGTTCCCTGCACTGCCTGGATGCCACCCAAGTGACACTGCCAGGGTGACAGGATGGTAGTGCCAGGGTGCCTGACTGGCGCCAGCAGTGCCTAGATGCCATCCTGTCCAGAGGGCAAGCATCTGGGGGGGCTCCAAATTCTTGGGAGACCCCCACGGGTGCCGTTATATCTGGTCGTCTTCTCGTTTGTGGAGACTACAACAGGTGGGATTCACATCGCGAAGTCTCATGAGATCGCCTTTGATGTCACGAGGCATGGCGAGCCGGGTAGATCTGAAAGTGGAATCTGCTGGCATCTACCATTGGCATCTGGCGTTGTGCCGCGCTGTTTTTCAGGGGCAATTTTACCGCCGGATTTCGTCCTCTAGTGATAATCCTCCGATCTTCCTCAGATACAGGGGTGGTGCTAGAGGACTGGAGAATTGCAAATGTTACACCTTGTTCATAAAGGTGTGCAAGGATAATGCCGACAACTACAGACCAGTAAGTTTGACTTCGGGGAGTGAAACTTCTGGAAACTACAGTTAGGGACAAAATCAATAGTCACTTAAACAAAGAGCTCTTTCCTCTCCCTACCGATGCTGCCAGAGCTGCTGAGATTTCCAGCATTTTCTCTTTCATCACTTAAACAAATGCAGGTTAATTAAGAAGGATTCACTAAGGGAAAAAACTAACTTGCTGGAGTTGTTGGAGGAGGTAACAGAGAAAGTTGATAAGGGCAGTGCTGTTGATGTGCTATATATGAATTTTGTAAATTGACATTACTGATTGACGGAGGTGGTGCGTTTTGAGAGGGCAGTTCATAAAGCATGTAGTATCTTGGGCTTTATTAATAGGGGCATTGAGTATAAGAGTAAGTAGGTCATGGTGAACTTGTCTAAGGATGCTACCTAGGCCTCATCTACAGTACTGCGTCCAGTTCTGGGCACAGTACTTGAAGCAGGATGTAAAGGTATTGGAGAGAGTACAGAAGAGATTCAGAAGAATGATTCCAGGGATAAAGAACTGTAGCTATGAGGATAAATTGGAGAGGTAGGGACTGTTTTCATTGGAGAAAAGAAGACTGAGAGGAGACTTGATAGAGGGATTTGAGATCCTGAACATCAAGGACTAGAGGACACAGATTCAAAATAATTGGCCAAAGGCATAAAAGAGATGCCAATAATTTATTTTTATCTAGAGGGTAGTTAGAGTTTGGGACAAAGTTCATGAGAGGGTGGGAGATGCAAGTTGGATTGAGGTATTCAAATGGGAATTAGATTTCTATCTGGAAAGTGAGAATGTGCAAGGTTACGGGGATAAGGGGTTGGGAGCGGAACTAAGTTGGATGCTCTTTCAGAGGACCAGTACAGACTAGATGGGCTGAATGGGCTTCTGTACTGTAAAGATCCTGTGATTCTTTGCATAATATGCTTCTCACAACACGTGAGAGGTTCCACATGACTGCCAAAGTAGCTTATGAACATTTTCCTTGCAAATACCAACATGCTCAAAATCCAAATATTCTTATGTAATCCTAAAAATTGTAAAATGGAATAAATTAAACAATATTATGGACTATTGATGCCCAAGATGTAAAGAGGATTCAACTCACCATGGCTGCTGTAAAGTATGATGGGGAGTAGCAGAATTAACTACAGAATGATTTGCTTGTGGATATCTAAAGATATGGGGAGAATTTCACAGGTGAAGTGCACGCTCGGCGGATGGTACCTGATCAACCATGATTTCCGATTCCAGCTGACATCAATTCACAGGGCTTGATTCAACTAATTGGGAACAAAGTCCCATAGCCAGCGTGTTTAGCCATGTGTTTCCTGGTACTCGCATTGCATAAGGGACCTCAGCGGGGAATGCGTAGCTGAGGTTTTGTACGCTGGGAGCTCTGATCACCAGAACTCCTCAGTGAAGCGAGAGATCGGGACGCATCCAACGCCATTGTATGCCGTTTAATGCACTTCTGGGCCAGTGCCTGCCTGCTCAGCAGATGCAAAATTCTACCCGTTATGATTTTGCATCCATAGATCAGGAATTGCACCAGGATCTTCTTGTTTTGGCTCAGTACCGGCAGACATTGCATTTTTCCACAAGCCATTGTCTAAAAGATTATACAGCATGTAAAACGAGGGGGATACCTTCAGATGTTCTTGTATGTGCAATAATACTGGGCCTTAGGAAGGTACAGGACCAGCCAGAGTTTGCCCAGTCTTGTTATAATATTGTAGCTTTGTCTTTAATAGTATTGTAATTCTCCCAGTTTCTCAGTAACAACTTAATGAATAGGTAACTACCAGCATTCAACAAATTAATAAATTCTATTCTGACACAGGCTTATCAATGCCTAAATATTTCCATACTCTGGTCTGTGCACTATTCAAAGTTTAAAACATCTGGGGCGTCATTCTCCGACCCCCCGCCGGGTTGGAGAATGGCCGTTGGCCGCCGTGAATCCCGCCCCCGCCGAAGTCTCCGCTCCCGGAGATTGGGCGGGGGCGGGAATCCGGCCGCGCCGGTTGGCGGGACCCCCCGCTGGATTCTCCGGCCCGAATGGGCCGAAGTCCCGCCCAGGAATTGCCTGTCCCGCCGGCGTAAATCAAACCTGGTATTTACCGGCGGGACCAGGCGGCGTGGGCGGGCTCCGGGGTCCTGGGGGGGGGGCGCGGGGCGATCTGACCCCGGGGGGTGCCCCCACGGTGGCCTGGCCCGCGATCGGGGCCCACCGATCCGCGGGCGGGCCTGTGCCGTGGGGGCACTCTTTCCCTTCCGCCTCCGCCACGGTCTCCACCATGGCGGAGGCGGAAGTGACTCTCCCCACTGCGCATGCGCGGGAAACTGACAGTGGCCGCTGACGCTCCCGCGCATGCGCTGGGAAACTTGACAGCGGCCGCTGACGCTCCCGCGCATGCGCCGCATTTCCGCGCCAGTTGGCAGGGCAACAAACGCCATTTCCGCCAGCTGGCGGGGCGGAAATCCCTCCGGCGTCGGCCTAGCCCCTCAATGTTGGGGCTAGGCCGCCAAAGATGCGGAGACTTCCGCACCTTTTTGCCGGCGCGATGCCCGTCTGATTTGCGCCGGCTTTGGCGCCAGTCGGCGGGCATCCCGCCGTTGGGGGAGAATTTCGCCCAAGTTCTTTCTTGTATATTTAAAATACAGAATTATGTTTTTGATAGGTTGTACAGATAACAATGGCTAAATTGGGGGCCGGTTTTGCTCTGTTGGTTGGACAGCTAGTTTGTGATGCAGAGTAAGGCCAACAGCACAGGTCAGGTTCCCATACGGGCTGAGGTTATTCATGAGGCCTTCTCAACCTTGCCCCTTGCCTGAGGTGTGGTGATCCTCAGGTTAAATCACCACCAGTCAGCTCTCCCCCCCAAAGGGGAAAGCAGCCTATGGTCACCAGGGACTATGGTGACTTTTAATATTCTCAAATGATTACACTTTATTGTTTTTAACATTTGGGGCATAAATTGGTGAGCAAAATCTCAGCTAAGGAACCGTGGATTTAAAATGCTTTTACTTCAAAAAGAGCGAAGCAATAGTGCTACTAAATTGTTGAAACCGGCTTGTGGTTTCGCTAATCTATACTGGGAAGGTTTCCTTCCCTTCATAAGTAACTCTGGTCTGACCAAGGTTGGTTATTTCAAAACTAATGGGCGCAATTTTCCCAGTCCCGCACCGGGCCGGAGAATCGCCGCAACCGCGCCACGCCACCCTGATGCCGGCGCGCGATTCTCCGAGGTGCGGAGAATCGGCGCCATTTGCGCTGGCGCATTTGGCACGGCGCCGGTCACTGGTCGCTGTACAAGGCTGTGCCGCCGATTCTCCGGCCCGGATGGACCGATCAGCCGCGCGGAAAAAGGAGCGACCCGCCGGCGCAGTCCACACCAGGTCACTGTCGGCGGGAACTCTGCGCGAAGGGTCGGGGGGCGGACTTTGAGGGGGGAGGGGGCCTCCGTCCCCAGGGGGTCCTCCGATGGGGCCTGGCCCGCGATCGGGGCCCACTGATTGGCGGGCCTGCCTCTCCCCCCCCCCGGGCCTACTTTGTTGCGCGTCCGGCCCCAGAACCCCCGCGCCATGTTGCGTCGGGGCCGGCGCATTCCGTAAAGCCACTGCGCATGCGCAGGGTGGCGCCGCCCCCAGTGCGCGGCAGGAATTGCGGCTGGAGCAGCGTGAACCGCTCCAGCGCCGTGCTGGCCCCCTGTGATCGCTAGTGCCGGCGCCCGTTTTGCACCGTCGTGAAACGCGACGGCGTTCACGACGGCGGGGACACTCTGTCCTGCGATCGGCGAATCGCGCCCAATTTATTTACACTATATACACCATAAACAAGTTGAGCTACTAAGTAAGCACATCTCTTGTGTATAGATTATTCCATCTGCTCCCCAGAGTCTCACGCACATGACTGGTGAAGTCATTGTCACATGATAATTCACATCACTATCATATTACCATAACTGTTAACCCATTCTACTCCACTTTCTGTGTTACTGACTCAGATCAGTACTGTGCTGGGGTTGGGGGGTACACGTCTCCTTCCCCCTGTTGCCACACAGTAGTGTCTATCTGGGCAAGACTGTGTTGCTTGCTGGGCTCATCCAGGTACCGTAACAAAGGTCCAAAGTTCAACCTGGACTGGGGTGCAAGGTCAGGCTGGGGGGAGTCAGGGTGGAGGGGTTGGTAGGCTGATGAAGACAAGGGGGACTATGCAAGGAAGGAGGAGGAAGGGTGAGGGCTCATGATGACAGGCAGCGGGGCAAGGAGGTGGATGAAGAAGACAAAAATGGAAGGCAGAGGGAAGACCATGAGGAGGAAAGCTGGACCCTGATAAGGATGCACAAAACACGGACAAAATAGAGGATCTAAAGGCAGGAGAGATGCACAGAGAGTTCAGAAAATGAGGTGGGGGCCTGTTAGTGTGTCATGTTAGGGGTGGTTCACATGAACACTTAACAGGTTGGGGCTGCAATGGTTTGTGAAGGTCACTGTTGTAAATATTCTCTTTGGAAACAGGAACAATTGAAGGATCCCGTGTAAGTTCAAGGGCTGGCAGACAGCAGTCAGAGAACGCAGACATTCCTGCTGTGAAATGAAAAGGAGTCACAGATGACAGGCGGTGGAGGGGCTATGTGGACCCCAGTCTGAAGTCAGAGAAAGGAGACAGTGCAGAAGAGCAGAGGGAATGCAGCAGGATTGTTGGAAGCATGGTGCACCCCAGCTACAGGGATGGGCTAGGGCTTTGTTATAACCTTCACGAAGGGCCGCCGAGGGTATGGTGATGGTCACAGGGGGCACTTGCAGCCTATAGATGGGAACACATAGTGTAGCGGGAGGGGTATGTGAAGTTCTCATGGAGAGGGAACCCTGTAAGTGACTGTGTGCACGGCCTCCCGATGGGGTGGTATAAAGACTCAGGAAGCCGAACAGAAGGTTGAACGCTGGTTTATTCATGGTCATAAGAATCTGCCTTTGGCAGGAAATACACACACACGCAGGATAAGTCTTGTGGGACAACAAACATGCCTGTCCCTGCCCGGGCCAGTCTTAATACTAAGTTATTAAGAGCTCCAGCTGGGCAGGTCTCCACCTACTAGGGCAAGCTCATATTTCAGCAGCCCCAAGGGAAGATCAATCTGGGCCTGGTGGGGTTTATTACAGGTGGGTACAAGCCCACATGTGGCACGGGCTTCTCGTAGGCGATTGGGTTGTGGGTGCAGTTGGGAATGTGCGCCACCACAATGACAAGATCCAGGTCAATTACACAGGATAGAAACCCCATTGCCAAGGAAACCACAGCAAGCCAGAATTCAGACTTTGTGCTTTTAAAAGGATAGGCACAACTTGATAGCCTCACGTCAAAGTTCCACTGTGGAAGGCGGGAATGCAGCCTTGGAGAGTGAAGGCCATAGCGAAGGGGGCACAGCGGCAGCAATTATGTCCTCCAAGCAGCGAAGTGGAGTCGCGGGTTAACAATTAATGCCAAGCATCAGTCAGCAAAAGGATTCCATTCATTCACCAGGAGCAGTGGGCAGCTCATGGTTATGCCAAGTCAAAGGTTGGGATTTCCCCCGATATCGGCAAAGTCTGACGTTCGGTGGAAAAAGCAGCGTTAAGCCCGCTGATGGCAATGGCGTCTTTTCTCACCATATTGTGCGGCACTTAGACAAAAAAATGTTAATGCATGGGTTCCATGCTATATTGCTGGCGGAAGGCCGCTGATTCAGACATGGGGCGAAATTCTCCGTTATCGGCGGAAACTCCGCCGATCGGCGCAAAAAACGGCGCAAATCCCACTTGCGTCACGTCATAAAAATGGGCAGAATAGTCTGCGGCCCGAAATGGGCTAGCAGCGACGTAACGGGATCCGCGCTTGCGCAGTGGTTCACGCCGTGCAGCGTCATACGCGCTGCACGGCGTGACGGCTCATAAGGCCGCGCAGCTCCCCCCCATCCGACCGGAACAGCCGACCGCAACACCCGACTTGATGGCTGGCCGTCGCTCAGCCCCGAGGTTCGAGTCACGCGATGTGGAGGCGCTCCTGGATGCGGTGGAGCAGAGGAGGGACGCCCTGTATCCCGGGCACGGCCGCAGAGTTGCCCCACGCCACAGCCGGCGTCTGTGAAGGGAGGTGGCAGAGGCCGTCACCGCTGTGGCCCTAACACCACGGACAGGCACCCAGTGCCACAAGAAGGTGAACGACCTCGTCAGAGCAGGCAGGGTGAGCGTCCCCCATATCCCCCATATCCCCTCTCCCCCAAATCCCCCCCTCCCCCATATCCCCCCCTCCCCCATATCCCCCCCTCCCCCATATCCCCCATATCCCCCTCCCCCATATCCCCCCCTCCCCCATATCCCCCCCTCCCCCATATCCCCCCTCCCCCATATCCCCCATATCCCCCCTCCCCCATATCCCCCCTCCCCCATATCCCCCATATCCCCCCTCCCCCATATCCCCATATTCCCCCCTCCCCCATATCCCCCCTCCCCCATATCCCCCCTCCCCATATCCCCCCCTCCCCCATATCCCCCATATTCCCCCCTCCCCCATATCCCCCCTCCCCCATATCCCCCATATCCCCCCTCCCCCATATTCCCCATATCCCTCCCTCCCCCATATCCCCCCTCCCACATATCCCCCCTCCCCCATATCCCCCATATCCCCCCTCCCCCATATCCCCCATATCCCCCCTCCCCCATATCCCCCTCCACCATATCCCCCATATTCCCCCCTCCCCCATATCCCCCATATCCCCCCTCCCCCATATCCCCCATATCCCCCCTCCCCCATATCCCCCCTCCCCCATATCCCCCATATCCCCAAGTGAATCCAGCCCTAACCTTAACCTCTGCAATGCACGCGCAACCGATGGCGTGCATTCATATACCTGCCTAACACTGTTGCCTTTTACCCCTGCCACCCCCCCCCCCCCCCCCCCCCCCAGGAGAAGCGCGCACACAACAATAGGGAGCATGTGAGGACTGGAGGAGGGCCCGCTGATGAGAGGCCACTGACCGTACACGAGGAAAGGGCCCTGGAACTGGCTGGCGGACCTGAGGACCGGGAGGTTGCTGATGCAGAGGTCGGGGCCCCACGAGCAAGTGAGCCACCAACAGCCCGTCCCCATATCCCCCCTCCCCTATATCCCCCTCTCCCGTATCACCTGATCACTGCCTGATGTCTAACCATGCATGCTTCATTGTGTATCGCAGGACCAAACGTCCAGGCACCCATCCCCGCAGATGCAGACCGCCCGCAGGATGCCCCTCGGAGACCACGGGAGACGGAGAGACCCGCACCCTCCAGCATGCGACGCCCGCAGGATGCCCCTCGGAGACCACGGGAGACGGAGAGACCCGAACCCTCCAGCATGCGACGCCCGCAGGATGCCCCTCGGAGACCACGGGAGACGGAGAGACCTGGAGCAACAGGGAGACGACACCCCCGTCACGTGCGGGAGCGACCACCCAGCGATGAGGGGGGCAGCCACAGGCCCCCGTCACATCCGAGCCAGGACACCACTACCCAGGACACCACTATCCAGGACACCCCTACCCGGGACACCACTACCCAGGACACCCCTACCCGGGACACCACTACCCGGGACAGCACTACCCGGGACAGCACTACCCGGGACAGCACTACCCAGGACACCCCTACCCGGGAAGACGAAATACCGGACAGTGACTCAGAGTGGATGGGTGGAGACGAACCCCCACCCCAAAGTGCCATGGACTCAGAGTGGGACGAAGAGCACGACACAACGCCACTGCTGTCACCAACACCCTCCACCATCGCAGAAACACTCACCACGGTTGGGCACTTTAGTGATGAGGCGTCTGGTACACTCACTGGTGCGCACAACACAGCCGTCCCGGTACAGCAGGTGGAGGTAGGAGCAGCAGAGGGACCGGGCGGTCGGAGGGCAGCCCAGGCCAAGCGAACATCTGCCGCCCAGATGGATCCCGGGTTCCTGCAGTTACCACACCCACACATAGATCCGATGCAACCACCGACACGGAGACGAGCGAATAGGGTGACGGGTGGCTTGCGGCGGCTGCGGTCGCAGGTGGAGGAGTCCACCCGCGTCCAGGAGCTGGGAGTGGTCCCGGTCATGCGTGCCACCCAGGCTGACACCGCACGGGTGGCGTCCGCGGTGGAGGCAATGGGTGCGACGGTGTCAGACATGGGGAACGGTTTGCGAGGCCTGGGGCCTTCCGTGCAGGCGGCGTCTGTGGCCCAGGAAATGGCTGCCCTCTCACAGGAGGCCATGAGCCAGTGCCAGCGCCAGATGGCAGAGGCGCTCAACGCCATAGCCCAGTCTCAGCAGGCCATGGCCCAGTCTCAGCAGGCCATAGCCCAGTCTCTGCAGGCCATGGCCCAGTCTCTGCAGGCCATGGCCCAGTCTAAGCAGGCCATCGCTGAGGGCATCGGCGCCAGTGGCCATGTGCGAGCTGGCGTCGCACTGTCGCAGACAGGGTTCGACAACCCCCTGGGCTCCATGGCTGCAAACCTGCAGACCCCTGTCGATACCAGCACGGGCCTCCAGGACTGGCAGCGCCAGATGTCGGGGGCGCGTCGGATGGCCAGTCCGTTCGCATCCCCCACCCATGTAGAGGCCTGGGGGCCATCGGGCACCCCGAGGGAGGAGGAGGTGGTGTGGTCCGTCCCGGCTCCCTCTGTAGATGAGGTCCCGGTACACCGCGACACCTCGGACTCCCCCCCTTCCGTCCCAGGTGCATCGGGTGGGCAACGGGCAGGACAGGCTGGCAGCTCGCCATCCCAGTCGCCCGGGCCGCAGCCTGGCCCATCTAGGCCAGGACGCCCCAGGAAACGGCCGCCAAAGGGATCCAGTGTCAGAGGGCAGGAATCACAGGAGTCCACCTCCAGTTCTGCTGTACCGTCTGGGGAACCACGTAGACGTAGTCAAAGGGCCCGTAAGGCCAAACAATTAGACACTGAGTAAGTTGGCACGGGTGCAGGGCACAGATGAGTTTTAGGCGCTAGGGCACGTGCATGAACTCCTTTGGTTATTAAAGTCAATGTTACACCTACCGAAGCTGCCTTTGTGCTCTGTCCAAAGTGTGCGGGGGTGTCATGTACGTTGAGCGCAAGTGTGTGTGTGAGGGGTGGTCTTACCTCAGCCCCAGGTGAGTCTGCCCCCTTCCCCCTGGGCCGCCATCAACATCCCCCGGGCAGAGGACGGGACCGTGCGCTGCAGTGTCACAGCCGCATGCAGGGATGGTCCGGGTGGATGGTGGTACTGTGGCCATGGGTCAGACATAGTCCAACGATGTAGAGCCAGGAGCTCATCGGAGGCGGGTTGTCATCATTCTCCATGGCCTGCGATAGACACGCGTCCACCCGCAACTGGGTGAGCCCGGCCCGTTGTGCCGCCGGTGGATCGGCAATTGTGAGTGGGGGGGTGGTGTGCATGCGGGTGGGGTGTGTGGGGTTGGGGAGGGGGGTGAGGGTGCTGGGTGGGTGGATGGGTGGGGGGTGTGGGTGGTCGGCTGTTGTCATGGTGTGCGGTCTGTGGCCATACTACCCGATTCCCATGCCCATCTAGTCAGTGAAGCGGGCGTCTATCAGTCTGTCCCGTGCCCGCTGGGCCAGCCGGTAACGGTGGACAGCCACCCGTCTGTGTCTACCCCGTCTGCCCTGACCATTGCCCCCATCCCCCTCATCTGGGGAGGACTGGGCCTCTTCCTGCTGCTCCTCCACTCCGCCCTCCTCTGCCTGCGGCACATCGCCCCTCTGCTGGGCTATGTTGTGCAGGACGCAGCACGCCACAATGATGCGGCCGACCCTATCTGACCGATACTGGAGGGCGCCCCCAGAGAGGTCCAGGCACCTGAAACGCATCTTCAGCACGCCAAAGCACCTCTCGATCACTCCCCTTGTCGCTACATGGGCATCATTGTAGCGGTTCTCCGCCTCATTGCGTGGCCTCCGTATAGGCGTCATCAGCCACGATCGCAATGGGTAGCCCCTGTCGCCCAGCAACCAGCCCCTCAGCCGGGGATGGCGTCCCTCGTACATGCCGGGGATGGATGACCGCGACAACACAAATGAGTCGTGTACACTGCCTGGGTGACGGGCGCAGACGTGCAGGATCATCATGCGGTGGTCGCAGACCACCTGTACGTTCATCGAATAGGTCCCCTTCCTATTAGTGAACACGGCCCTGTTATCTGCAGGTGGCCGCACGGCGACGTGCATCCCATCGATCGCGCCCTGGACCATGGGGAACCCGGCAATGGCAGAGAAGCCCACGGCCCGGGCATCTTGGCTGGCCCGGTCCACGGGGAAGCGGATGTAGCGGTGCGCCATGGCATAAAGGGCATCTGTCACTGCCCGGATGCACCGATGCACCGATGTCTGCGATATGCCGGACAGGTCCCCACTCGGTGCCTGGAATGACCCCGTTGCATAAAAGTTCAGGGCCACCGTAACCTTGACGGACACGGGGAGAGGGTGTCCCCCGCCAGTGCCACGCGGTGACAGGTGTGCCAGCAGGTGGCAGATGTGTGCCACGGTTTCCCGGCTCATCCGGAGTCTCCTCCTGCATTCCCGGTCCGTGAGGTCCTGGTATGACTGCCGGGGCCGGTACACACGGGGCGCCCTCGGGTGCCTCCGTTGCCGTGGGGCCGCGACGTCCTCCTCCCCCTCCTCGTCCTGTCGGTCAGGTGTCCCTCCAGCCTGGGCGGCTGCCGCCTGCCCCTCTGCGGCAGCCTGCGCCGCCTCTCATGCACGCTCCTCCTCCTCCTCCTCCTCCTCATCCAGGGCAACATAGACATGAGCGGCTGCCACCACGGCGGCCAACATCGCTGGATGATCTGAAAACATGACGACCTGGTGGGGGGGAGGGGAACGACGACATGTCATCATTGCCCATATCCCCTCCTCCCCCCAGCCAGGTGGCATGGACCGCATGGGTCCAACTGTTGGAGGCTGGCACCTGGCCAGGTGGACCAACTCATTTGCCCTCCCATCACCCACCCCGGCACGGACCCCCCCCCCCCAACCTCCACCCCGGCACGGACCCCCTCCCCAAACCCAACCTCCACCCCAGCACGGACCCCCCCCCAACCTCCACCCCGGCACGGACCCCCTCCCCAACCTCCACCCCGGCACGGACCCCCCCCAACCACCACCCCGGCACGGACCCCCTCCCCAACCTCCACCCCGGCACGGACCCCCTCCCCAACCTCCACCCCGGCACGGACCCCCTCCCCAACCTCCACCCCGGCACGGACCCCCTCCCCAACCTCCACCCCGGCACGGACCCCCTCCCCAACCTCCACCCCGGCACGGACCCCCTCCCCAACCCCCAACCTCCACCCCAGCACGGTCCCCCCCCCCCAACCTCCACCCCGGCACGGACCCCCTCCCCAACCCCCAACCTCCACCCCGGCACGGACCCCCTCCCCAACCCCCAAACTCCACCCCAGCACGGACCCCCCCCCAACCTCCACCCCGGCACGGACACCCTCCCCAACCCCCAACCTCCACCCCGGCACGGACCCCCTCCCCAACCCCCAACCTCCACCCCAGCACGGACCCCCCCCCCAACCTCCACCCCGGCACGGACCCCCTACCCAACCTCCACCCCGGCACGGACCCCCTCCCCAACCTCCACCCCGGCACGGACCCCCTCCCCAACCCCCAACATCCACCCCAGCATGGACCCCCCCCCCAACCTCCACCCCGGCACGGACCCCCTCCACAACCCCCAACCTCCACCCCGGCACGGACCCCCCCCAACCTCCATCCCGGCACGGACCCCCTCCCCAACCCCCAACCTCCACCCCGGCACGGACCCCCTCCCCAACCCCCAACCTCCACCCCAGCACGGACCCCCCCCCAACCTCCACCCCGGCACGGACCCCCTCCCCAACCCCCAACCTCCACCCCGGCACGGACCCCCTCCCCAACCCCCAACCTCCACCCCAGCACGGACCCCCCCCCCCAACCTCCACCCCGGCACGGACCCCCTCCCCAACCTCCACCCCGGCACGGACCCCCTCCCCAACCTCCACCCCGGCACGGACCCCCTCCCCAACCCCCAACCTCCACCCCAGCACGGACCCCCCCCCCCAACCTCCACCCCGGCACGGACCCCCTCCCCAACCTCCACCCCGGCACGGACCCCCTCCCCAACCTCCACCCCGGCACGGACCCCCTCCCCAACCCCCAACCTCCACCCCAGCACGGACCCCCCCCCCAACCTCCACCCCGGCACGGACCCCCTCCACAACCCCCAACCTCCACCCCGGCACGGACCCCCTCCCCAACCTCCACCCCGGCACGGACCCCCTCCCCAACCCCCAACATCCACCCCAGCATGGACCCCCCCCCCCAACCTCCACCCCGGCACGGACCCCCTCCACAACCCCCAACCTCCACCCCGGCACGGACCCCCCCCAACCTCCACCCCGGCACGGACCCCCTCCCCAACCCCCAACCTCCACCCCGGCACGGACCCCCTCCCCAACCCCCAACCTCCACCCCAGCACGGACCCCCCCCCAACCTCCACCCCGGCACGGACCCCCTCCCCAACCCCCAACCTCCACCCCGCCACGGACCCCCTCCCCAACCCCCAACCTCCACCCCAGCACGGACCCCCCCCCCAACCTCCACCCCGGCACGGACCCCCTCCCCAACCTCCACCCCGGCACGGACCCCCTCCCCAACCTCCACCCCGGCACGGACCCCCTCCCCAACCCCCAACCTCCACCCCAGCACGGACCCCCCCCCCCAACCTCCACCCCGGCACGGACCCCCTCCCCAACCTCCACCCCGGCACGGACCCCCTCCCCAACCTCCACCCCGGCACGGACCCCCTCCCCAACCCCCAACCTCCACCCCAGCACGGACCCCCCCCCCCAACCTCCACCCCGGCACGCACCCCCTCCACAACCCCCAACCTCCACCCCGGCACGGACCCCCTCCCGGCACTCCCCCGGAGCCCAGCCTACTCTAACCACCCCCCCCCCCCCCGCCGCACACACACACAAGCCGAGACACACCTCTCCTCAGGCAATCAGTCTGCGGCCACGCCATTTCCTGCCCAGAGCCAACCCCCCAGGCCGTCACTCACCTCCTCGCTGGTCGGCGTGAGCCTGGAGCACCGGGTCACGCCGATGAAAAGGAGGTTTGATTCACGTCGACGTGAACGGTCATCACGTCGACGGGACTTCGGCCCATCCGGAAGGGAGAATATCGGCAGGCCGAAAATCGGCTGCCTTGCGCAGACCCGTGACATTCTCCGCGGCAGCGGCGCCATTAACGCCCCGCCGACTTTTCTCCCTTCGGAGACTTCGGCGGGGGCGGGGGCGTGATTCACGGCGGCCAACGGCCATTCTCCGACCCGGCGGGGGGTCGGAGAATGACGCCCATGGTCTCATAAACAGAGAATTCCACCCAAAATCTTGAGTAGCCTTTGAAAGATCTCCACACAGATTGATGTGCATTTCCCAAATGACCACCCCGGCATGGACCCCCTCCCCAACCCCCAACCTCCACCCCGGCACGGACCCCCTCCCCAACCCCCAACCTCCACCCCAGCACGGACCCCCCCCAACCTCCACCCCGGCACGGACACCCTCCCCAACCCCCAACCTCCGCCCCGGCACGGACCCCCTCCCCAACCCCCAACCTCCACCCCAGCACGGACCCCCCCCCCCAACCTCCACCCCGGCACGGACCCCCTCCCCAACCTCCACCCCGGCACGGACCCCCTCCCCAACCTCCACCACGGATTCTTCTATGAAGAATCTCCTCCCTCATAGTCTTTGGGTGATGGTTGAAGACTAGAAGATTATCGACTACCATTAGATGCTTCCTTTGTTCATGGCATTTTTGTAGGAACTTCGTTTGTCAGACTGTATTTTGACCATCATTCTCATCAAAATTCCTGACCTGGGTACATTCCATGGGCTAGATTCTCCATTTCTGAGACCAAGTGTTGACGCCAGCGCAGGATTCGTGGAGTTCCACGACAGCAAAATTTGGGCCGCACCTGGACCGATTCAGCTAGCTGCTGCCCAGACAGGTTTCGGGCTTCTGGAATGGACAGTCCCATCGATTGTGTAGATGCAATCGCGGAGCCAGGGACTATATGAGGGGTTGTCAGCAAGCATCCAGCACCCGTAGGTGCAGTTGGCAATTGCAGTCCGTGCCTGGACATTACCCTGGTACTGCGCGGGGGTCACCCCGGCAACTTGGCCCGTTCCACCATCACCGCGCCACCCCCCCCCCCCCCCCTCCCCACCCACCCCCTCCTCCCTGGCCCTGGCCTGTTCAGGTACACTGAGGGAGAATTTAGAATGTTCAATTCACCTAACAGCACATCTCCCGGGCCTTGTGGGAGGAAACCGGAGCGCCCGGAGGAAACCCACGCAGACATAAGAACATAAGAACTAGGAGCAGGAGTAGGCCATCAGGCCCTTCGAGCCTGCTCCGCCAATCAATGAGATCATGGCTGACCTTTTGTGAACTCAGCTCCACTTTCCCGCCCGAACCCCATAACCCTTTAGTTCTTTATTCTTCAAAAAACTATCTATCTTTATCTTGAAAACATTCAATGAAGGAGCCTCAACTGCTTCACTGGGCAAGGAATTCCACAGATTTGCACCCCTTTGGGTGAAGAAGTCCCTCCTAAGCTCAGTCCTAAATCTACTTCCCCTTATTTTGAGGCTATGCCCCCTAGTTCTGCTTTCACCCGCCAGTGGAAACAACCTGCCCGCATCTATCCTATCTATTCCCTTCGTAATTTTATATGTTTCTATAAGATCCCCCCTCATCCTTCTAAATTCCAACGAGTACAGTCCCAGTCTACTCAACCTCTCCTTGTAATCCAACCCGCTCAACTTTGGGATTAACACGGGGAGAACGTGCAGACTCCGCACAGATAGTGACCCAAGCCAGGGATCGAACCGGGGTCCCTGATGCTATGAAGCAACAGTGCTAACCGCTGTGTTACCGTGATGCCCAGGTCACTGCCAATGCTTCTTTCTCTATAATGTGCCAATTCTTTTTTCTTTACAATTAAGGGGCATTTAGTGCGGCCAATTCACCTACCATGCATATCTTTGGGTTGTGGGGGTCAGACCCTCGCAAACACAGGGAGAATGTGCAAACTCCACACGGACAGTGACCCAGGGCTGAGATCGAACCCCAGTCCTTAACGGTGTGAGGTAGCAGTGTCCTGCAGGCAAAGTAGATTGGCTTTCTGTTACTATTCTTCTGGATCTAAATGTGCATAGCTCTAAGGCCCCTTCAGGAAGCATCGGTGGCTACCATTGTGGGTATAATAATGCACCAGCACCTCTGAAGAGATCAGCCTTTGCTTTATTCGCTGAAATGCATTGGTTTGTTCAATACCCCAAACCCACTGTCGGCCTTTCCCCAAAAGGTTTCTGAAAGATTCAATAATTGTAGTTACATTTGGAGTGAATTTTCCAACCTGATTGATGACTCCGAGGAGCTTTCGGTCATCAGTAACACACTTGTGGAAAGTGACTGGTGGCTTTTGTTTATTTGCGGGTCTGGCATTGTGCCCTCTCATTGTAGGTTGTGTCCCAAGAATGGTAAATTCACATTTCTCGGTTATGTCTCTTGTAACGCTTTCAGAACTTTGCGATCTCCGTGATCATGTTCCTTTCTTGTGGAGCCATGGATGAGCAGGTCATCCATATAACAAGTTACTCCCTTTTCTTCTTCCAGAATGTTTAACATAGTTTGCTGCAATATCTCCAGAGCTGATGATCCATTGAAGGGAAGGTGATTAAATCAGATTCGCCTAAAAGGCGTAGCAAATGTTAATAACCTGGACTCCAGGTGGAGGGGTGTTTGCCAAAACACATCATTAACGTCAAGTTTAGTGAAGGGGACACTGTCAGCATGGTGTGCCAAGCTGTCAGCCACTGACGCCGTGGAATAGATTTCTCTCTGGACTGCTTTGCTTAGCTGCGTGAAGTCTATGCAAAGCCTGAGCTGATCATTCGACCTGAGAACTATTACCAACTTTGAGCACCAACTTGTTGGCTCTGTGACGGGTGACATGACACCTCTCTGTAACATTCTGTCGAGTTCCTCTTTAACTTTTGGCACCAATGGGTGTGGTACCCTCCTGGGAGTGTATAGATAGATACGCTTAGCATCTTGAAGCAATGTAATAAGGCATTCATGCTTAAACATACCAAGCCATTGCCACTGAAAGAGCTGTGGGAACGCTTGGCGGAATTCAGTCCTATTGTCTAATGTAGGACTTTGTCCACGTTTTGCAGGATGCCATGTTGTGTGCATGCATTTCTGCTCAGTAAAGAAATGCTTTGATTGTGCAAGATGTGGAGAGTCTGTGTAACCTGTCACGCATCGTGGTGAAAGGTGGCCGTTATCTGACCTTTTACTTGTAAATTTGACCCCCCCCCCCCCCCCCCCCCCAGCCCCGAACATTTCAGTTTAGTGTTAGATGGCCGGATGGGCACTGTGTTGGGCCATTCCAAATGATCAGCAAATATTGTAACTCCAGCTCTGGTTTCAAGTCGTTTTTAAAGCCTTTCAGCGGAATTCTCCGTCGGCGGGATCCTCCGGTCCGCCGGCAGGGCACCCACACCCGCGGATTTTCCATTGGCTGTTTGCGGGAACGGAGAATCCCGCAGCCAGCGTGGGCTCGCCGCGCCGGAAAACGCAGCTGGCGGACCGAAGAATCCCGCCCAAATTTCTAAAGCGAATGATCAAAAAGCCTTGCTCATGATCCTTTACTTCGTCAAGGGAACCCGTAGTGTCATTTCTGTGCTTATTCCCAATTTTCTGAATTGTCTGTAGGGAACCCGGGTCGGGATTCTCCGACCCCCCCGCCGGGTCGGAGAATCGGCGGGGGCTGGCGTGAATCCCGCCCCCGCCGGTTGCCGAATTCTCCGGCCCCGGAGATTTGGCGGGGGCGTAAATCGCGCCGCGCCGGTTGGCGGGCCCCCCCCAGCGATTCTCTGGCCCAGATGGGCCGAAGTCCCGCTGCTAGAATGCCTGTCCCGCCGGTGTGGATTAAACCACCTCTCTTACCGGCGGGACAAGGCGGCGTGGGCGGGCTCCGGGGTCCTGGGGTGGGCGCGGGGCAATCTGGCCCCGGGGGGTGCCCCCACGGTGGCCTGGCCCGGGATCGGGGCCCACCGATCCGTGGGCGGGCCTGTGACGTGGGGACACTCTTTTCCTTCCGCCTTCACCACGGTCTCCACCATGACGGAGGCAGAAGAGACTCCCTCCACTGCGCATGCGCGGGGATGCCGTGAGCGGCCGCTGATGCTCCCGCACATGCGCCGGCCGGCAATGTAATTTCCGCACCAGCTGGCGGGGCACCAAAGGCCTTTCCCACCAGCTGGCCTGGCGGAAATCAGTCCGGCGTGGGCCTAGCCACTCAAGGTTAGGGCTCGGCTGCTCAAGGGGGGGGAGGATTCCGCACCTTTGGGGCGGTGCGATGCCGGACTGATTTGCGCAGTTTTTGGCGCCGGTCGGTGGACATCGCGCCAATTACGGAGAATTACGCCCCCGGGTTCGATTCCTGGCTTGGGCCACTGCCCGTGTTAAGTCTGCACGTTCTCCCCGTGTCTGCGTGGGTTTCCTCCGGGTGCTCCGGTTTCCTCCCACAAGTGCCAAAAGACGTGCTTGTCATGTGAATTGGATATTCCGAATTCTCCCTCTGTGTACCTGAACAGGCGCCGGAGTGTGGCGACTGGGGGCATTTTCACAGTAACTTCATTGCAGTGTTAATGTAAGTCAACTTGTGAAAATAAAGATTATTATTATTATTAGGTATTCTGATGTTTTCTTCCTTCAATTACATTTTTAAACTTACAGGACCGCATAAAGTGTCCTGTCTTTCAGCATTGGTAATGCACTGGCCCCTCTGCTGGCAATTTTCTCTTCTGTGCCGCTTTTTAGTGCTGCAATGCAAGCACCTCAATATGGCTGCTGTAGAGTTTCCCGTCCTTTTAGCGGGCTTTTGCATGACTGGGGCTGCAACCTTTGGGGTTAACCGAGAGGCAGTCTGGTCTGAAGCCTCAGTGCAGGTTAGGTGTGTGCAAACTCCACACAGACAGTGTCCCGGGGCCGGGATCGAACTTGGGTCCTCAGCGCCATAGGCGGCAGTGCTAACCACTGTGCCACATGTAGAAAAGTAAATCTGACAGCCGATGGCAGTGCGGTCGTTTATCTTATCTTTCAATGCACCCTTCACAGTTTGATGTGGCAGGACTGCAGAGCTTAGATCTGATCTGTTGCATGTGGACTTGCTTAGTTCTGTCTATTACTTGCTCTTTATGCTGTTTGGCGCACAAGTAGTCCTGTGTTGTAACTTCACCAGATTGACACTTTATTTTTATGTATGCCTGGTGTTACTCCTGGCATGCTCTGCTACATTCTTTGATCCCCTGGCTTGGTGGTAATGATGGAGTGGGGGATATGCTGAGCCATGTGGTTACAGATTGTGGTTGAGTACAAGTCTGCCGCTGCTGGTGGCCCACAGCGCTTTATGGACGCCCAGTCTCGAGTTCCTAAATCTGTTCCGAATATCCCATTCAACACGATGGTAGTGCAACACGTTGGGGAGCATCCTCAATGTGAAGACGGGACTTTGTCTCCAGAAGCACGATGCCGTGGTAACTTCTACCGATATGGTCACAGCCAGGTGCATTTTCAGCAGGCAGGTTGGTGAGAATGAGGTCAAGTATGTCGTTCCCTCCTGTTAGTTCCCTCACCACCATTACCACCTGGAATAAAAACAGAAAATTCTGTATCAACTCAACAGCACCTGTGGAGAGAGAAGCGGGGTTAATGTTTCCAGTCTGTATGACTCTTCTACAGTTCTGTAGAAGGTTCAAATGGACACAAACGTTAACTCTTCTGCCACAGTGCTGCCCTTTCAGGTAGGAGTGCGATTTAGCCTAGAGTAGATTAAAGATATGTCAATGTGACTAATTAGTGAAGGGACTGTGACAGGCCAACAATACGGCTTCAATCCCTGTACCGGCTGAGGTTATTCATGAAGTCCCTGTCTTCTCAACCTTGCCCCTCGCCTGAGGTGTGGTGATCCTCAGGTTAAACCACCACCAGTTGGCTCTGTCCCTGAAAGGAGAAAGCTGCCTATGGTCATCTGGGACTACGGCGATTTTACTTTACTAATTTGTGACTAATGGTAGATGCATTTCTCAAGGAGTGAAGCTGCGAGTTTTCTGTCCTGTCCTTTGAAACACTTGCTGCTGTGAGGACTACCGAATAACGACCTAACTAATAAATGCTAAATGTCAACCAAATCAAATCAACACATTCCGTCTGTGAATGACACTGAAAATTTACAGCTTACAGTTGTACTGTACAAGAGATCGACAGGTCCCCCTCAGGTACAGGAAATTGCCCTTAAAGCAATCAAGATGTTGAGCCGCACATTGGAGGGCTCCCGTTCGGGAACGGCATTTTCGGGGTTTAACGCCTGGTCCCAGGGGCAACGGAGGCGGCAAAAGCAGGGAGAAGGCACAGTGAAGGGAAATGTCGAAAATAGGTTAA
Organism: Scyliorhinus torazame; assembly: GCF_047496885.1. NCBI lineage: Eukaryota > Metazoa > Chordata > Chondrichthyes > Carcharhiniformes > Scyliorhinidae > Scyliorhinus > Scyliorhinus torazame. Next base: position 293,003,875 of record NC_092711.1, on the reverse strand, counting down.
AAAACGGCCGTGAAAAAAGCGGCTGAAAGTCCGCCGGGGAGTGGAAAGGTCACCGCGGGGACGGCAAGAAAAGTGGAGGCTGGGGCACCAGGGGAGGCCACCGGCTGAAGAAATGACTACGGTGATGGCCGCGGAACTCGAAAGGCAGTTCACAAAACACATGGAGGCGATGAGGAAGGCGGTATTGAAAGTGCTGGTGGAGGAGGCGATTTCCCCGGTGAGGGCGGCGGTATTGAGCGCAGTGGCGGAGGTGCGGGAGCAAGGTGAGGCGCTGAAGGAAGTGGAAGAGACATTATTGCAGCACAGTGATCAACTTACCTCGATGGGGAAGGAGATGCGGAAGATGATAGAGATCAACAAGGGTCTGCGAGCCAAAATGGACGACTTTGAAAACAGATCCAGGCGACAGAATCTGAGGATTGTGGGTCTGCCAGAAGGAGTGGAAGGCCTGAGGCCGACTGAATATTTTGCCACGATGTTTGCAAAGCTATTGGGGGAGAGGGATGATCCCTCCCAAACTGGATTGAGCTCATCGGTCGTGGAGGCCTGTACCAAAGGAGAGTGAACCGCCAAGAGTAGTGACTCTGTGTTTTCATAGGTACAGTGTGAAGGAGAAGGTCCTGAGCTGGGCCAAGCAGAAGCGGGTGGTGCAGTGGGCTGGAGCTGGTATACGCATATACCAGGACGTTACGGTGGAGCTGGCAAGGAGGCGGGATGCCTTCAGCCGGGTGAAGAAGGCACTGTACATCAGCAAGGTGCAGTGCGGCATAGTATATCCAGCTAAGTTGAGGGTGACCTAGAAATCCAACGACTTTTATTTTGGGGCGGCGGAAGCAACGGAGGAGTTTGCGAAGGCAGAAGGACTGTGGCTGAATTGAGAAATGGTCATGTGCCGATGTAGCCTCATGTAACTGTATTTTTTCACTGCGTGCTGGTGTATGTGCTAAATGAGCCAACGTTGTATATATTTGGACAAGGGAAGAGTTGGGGCTTTCACTTGCAATGATGGTTCTTTGGGGGTTGGGTGTGTATGTGGGGTTTGTGTGCTAAAGGGGATTTCTTGGTTTTCCTGGGACCGGGCAAGGGGGAAGGAGACCCGGGCGGGGGCCTCCACGCTGTCCGGTTTAAGCCGGCCAGTGAACGGGAGTGAGGTGGGGGAGGGGCTGCGGCCATCGGAGCCTGGTAGAACACGTTCCGATGAGTCTAGCCGGGGTGGAAAGTTGGGGGGAAGGAACAGAGGTTGGGGGGAGGAGTTTTATAAGAGGAAGTGGAGGGGAGGAGTCGGGGAGGGGATGGGGTTACAATTCATGGGTGTCATTTACGGTACTCTTTCGGGGATTGGATGGCATTGAATGTTAGGGGGAGGGGGGTGGACTCTATAGGTCAATGGTGACCATCGGCAATTCCTGATTCCTTTTTCTTTTTTTTTTCCTTTGTTTTTCCCACCGTGGAAGGGTTTGTTTTATTTGATGCTTATATTGTCAGGTGGGCCTTTGTTTGGAGTGGTGGGAGGATGGGATCGTTGTTGTTGATAAGGGGATTGACTTTGTATTTGTTACCGTTTACTGCTTGTTGGTGGGGTGTAAATTCTGAAGAAAATGTGAAAATGGAGAATAAAAATATTTTACAAACAAAGCAATCAAGATGTATACGGTAAAACGTGTAACATATTCAGTGGACCACAATTCTCTGCACATCACTGGATTGTTTTACTGAATATTTCCAGGATTTCTGTTTTGTAGATGAGTGGATTGCTTGGCAGAGTGTAAGTATGGATACCTGATTGCTCCTTTTACAATGTGTGGATATAGGACCATGAAGAAGAAAAGATCATGTCGCCTATCAAGCTGTAACTTCCATTGAGCAGAGGCTGTATCCTGCCCATTTAACTTGATCAAAGACTTTCCAGATAATCTTACAAAATTGTGCAGCTCCATACTAAGGTAAGTAAAAAAGGGAGTGGAAAGGCAATCTGACAGCGATTACCACTCCGTAGAAGTTCTGGTTATGTATTTGACATGGTATTTCCATAGTGCAGTTAATTCAAGGATCATCATTTCCGACACAGCATTTGACTATGCTTCTAATTATGATTATCTCTTTAACCTTTGATTTCATTCCTAAATAGAAATTCACTCAACACCTTCCGTAGAATCCCTACAGTGCAGAAGGAGGTCATTCAGTCCATCGAGGCAGCACCGAACCTCCAAAAGAGTACCCCATCCAGGCCCACTCTGCCCCGTAACCCAACAAATCCACCCAACCTGCACGTCTTTGAGTAGTTAGGTGCAATTTATCATGGCCACGCCACCTGACCTGCACATCTTTGGGCTGTGGGAGGAAATTGAAGCACCCGTAGGAAACCCACACAAGCACAGGGAGTACGTGCAGACTCCAAACAGACAGTGACCCAAGGCCAAAATTGAACCAGCGTCCCTGACGCTGTGAGGCAGCAGTGCCAGCCACTGTGCCAACTTGCCACTGCTTGCTTTCATAGTGGTAACTGATATTAAAAATTGATATTGTCGTGCCCAGTTCTTGGTTATTAAATGATCACTGCAGAGGTGTGTGTGTGTGGGCGGGGGAGGGGGGGTGTAGGTGTGCACAGTGCCTGCCTAAAGCAATGTTGGGTGGTGCCAATCAACTGAAGATGTATTCCTGGACGAATCAAGTTATTGGTTTTAGGATGAATATGATGAATAATTTAGTATTTCAGTTTATTCTCCAGCCTATTTGATATCAGTTGCTATACCAGGAGTCTTGCAATAATGTAAAACTCATTGGGAGTAGATCTGGACTTTTTGAAATGGTGCGAAACGGGCGATAGCGAGTGGCAACCTGTTTTACTTCTCTCCCAATGTCTATTTCACTTGAAGTCGGTATTGTTATATTACTAAATTGTAATATAAATATTACTCTTTAGTCTTGCCGAGTTGTATAGAATTCTGTTGAGAAATAGTTGAAGTCTTCCAGATGATGACAAACTATTTATTGAGTAATATATAATAAACCTGTGAGTCCTTTCACTTCAGTACTAGACTAGTAAAACAAATAAGTAAGTTGAGATTAAACTAACAATTATGATAATACACTACACTCTGATCTGATCACGTCTTCACTCTAGCTGTTCTCCACATACACTAACTAAAGAAAGAGCGGGAAACTCCTTATATAGCTCCTGTTAGTGCTGCCATCTAGTGATCATCTGTCTGTACTTACTTTACATTAACCGAACATGTATTAACACATACAGAGATCACTTCATGTGTCGTTGTTGACTTCTATCTTTATTACTATTAATAACCACAATATGCGAGTGCATTCCGTGTATTGGACAAATGACCTCACAACCAATATTTTAGTACAATTATAGTTTATGGTCGAACATAGATTGGTTCTACACTTAATAACTTATACGCTACTACACATTAGACTATATCTAGCAGTTTAAATGACCTTTACTTAACTTCCAAGTGACCGGCTCTTTGTAGGTTAGATAAGGCCTTTATCTGGTCCCCATGTGTGCCGGCTGGAAGTCGCCTGGTGCGTCTAAGCTTAGTGTCGTCTTTCAGGTGGCGATTGCGGGTCCTTGAACTTGGCTGGTTGATGTGCTGCAGTTGGTACACAGAAACCGGTCCCAAAAGAGACAGAATGCTGATTGCACAGTTCTTCTTATCCTTCGATCTTTCGTGCTCTTTTGGGCGGTCCCAGGTAGGGATCCAATGGATCGATAGGATTTCAATCACCCTGATCGATTCTGGCCAGTTAGTGGCGAATACCTTGATAGCTGGGCGGGTACTAGTTGTTATTGTCCAAGGCACGTAGGCACTCCCAAATAAGGCAACTAGGCACCCCTGAGTCTGTTACTAATGTTAAGTTTCAATCTGAAGCCCATTGTCCTGGGGAGACCTGTGAGTGGTCTCTAGCAGGTGCAAGTTTCTACATAAGTCTGAGCTGTTGTTTGCAATCCACACAGGCTGTGTCCTGTCTGTGTCCCAACCTGACCACAATTCCCATCATCCTTTGCGGGTGGCCATTTTAGATGGCCACAACGTAGTTTATTCTTTTACACAATCACATCTGCTCTGTCATGTCTGCTGTGATGTGTTGGGTGTTCTGGGTCACATACAGGTCACCAACATTTGAAGTAGTGCAACACTATTTTATTAAAAGGTTAACTATTTAAACATACTTGAACTATAGGTAAATACGATACCAGCTTTACCTAAAGACCTTTGCCTTGTCCTAACCAATTGATGCACTCATCACATGGTGAATGTCTGTGTTGCAGGCTGTGAGCTCTGTGCTCCTAGCTAGCTGCTACTCGAACGAGCGGGAGCTCTGATGTACCCTGTCTTTATAGTGAGTGTGCTCTCACTGGTGATTGGCTGCGGTGTTGTGTATGTTGATTGGTCCCACTGTGTGTCCATCAGTGTGTGTCTGCACCATGATATACTGGTGTATATTATGACATCCCCCCTTTTATATCAAAAAAAATGTGCCTGCGTGACAATAAATAGTGTATAGTGAATGTTCCTGACTACTTGTGTGTGAAATATTGACAGGACTATGTACATAAAACTAAGCTATTTACATGGGAAGGTGCCTGGTGCAGAAAAAAACAGTGTGTCACACAAATAACGAGATGAACACTATATACAAACCACTTGAACGATTAAACGGAAGAACAGAACAGACCAGAGAGTCCATTAGTGCAAAGTTCACAAATTAAGTCTCTGAGGTGGGAGCCGAATTCTCGTTGACCGCCTCAAGGGTGGGTCAGGAGCCACTTGCTGAGGAGCGGGCTGGACTGCGACAGAGTGAGGAGGATGCAGAGTAACCGGAATCTCTGCATAGTCCAGGTCAGGGACAACAGGAGGGGGTGGCACTGGCGGAGGATCACGTAGCGAGCACGGAACGAGACGAAGGGCACGCCGATTACGGCGCAGAATGGAACCATCCGGTAGACAAACAAGGAACGAGTGGGGAGCCACCTGCCGAAGAACCACAGAGTTGCAGACCAGCCACCATCCGGAAGATGGATGTGGACGTTGTCATCTGGAGCCAGAGCAGGGAGATCAGCTGCACGGGCGTCATGAGCCGCCTTGTGCAGTATACGAGACAGTTGCATTCGTTGAAGGAGTGGAACGTGGTCGAGGTCTGGGACGTGAATGGACGGCACCGTTGTCCTCAGGGTGCGACCCATGAACAGCTGGGCTGGTGACAGGCCAGTGGACAGTGGGGCCGAGTGATAGGCCAGCAGGGCGAGGTAGAAGTTGGATCCAGCATCGGCAGCCTTGCAGAGGAGCCGTTTGACTATGTGGACGCCCTTCTCCGCTTTGCCATTGGATTGGGGGTACAGGGGACTGGATGTCACATGTGCAAAGTTGTACCGCCTGGCAAAGTTGGACCATTCCTGGCTTGCGAAGCAGGGGCCATTGTCCGACATCACAGTGAGTGGGATGCCGTGATGAGCAAAGGTGTCCTTACAGGCACGGATGACTGCAGACGATGTGATGTCGTGCAAACGTACCACCTCCGGGTAGTTTGAAAAATAGTCTACAATCAGAACATAGTCCCTGCCCAGTGCATGGAACAGGTCGATGCTGACCTTGGACCAAGGGGACGTGACCAGCTCATGGGGCTGCAGGGTCTCACGTGGTTGGGCCGGCTGGAAACGCTGACAAGTGGGGCAGTTGAGCACTGTGTTGGCTATGTCCTCATTGATGCCGGGCCAGTACACTGCCTCTCGGGCCCGTTCGCGGCACTTCTCCACGCCAAGATGGCCCTCGTGTAGTTGTTCCAAGATGAGCTGGCGCATGCTGTGCGGGATAACAATGCGGTCCAGCTTCAGGAGAACACCATCGACTAGCGCCAGATCGTCTTTGATGTTGTAGAACTGCGGGCATTGGCCCTTGAGCCACCCGTCTGTTAGGTGGCACATGATACGCTGTAGCAGGGGGTCAGCCGCAGTCTCACGGTGAATTTGGACGAGGCGTTCATCTGTGGCCGGTAGATTGGAGGCCACGAAGGCCACATGGGCGTCAACCTGGCAGACAAATCCCGCTGGGTCACACGGGGTGTTGACTGCCCTGGACAGAGCGTCGGCTATGATCAGGTCTTTACCCGGGGTGTATACGAGCTGAAAGTCATATCGCCGGAGTTTGAGCAGAATGCGCTGGAGGCGAGGCGTCATGTCGTTCAAATCTTTTTGTATTATATTGACCAGCGGGCGATGGTCGGTCTCAATGGTGAATTTGGGAAGGCCGTACACATAATTCTGAAATTTGATGACACCGGTCAACAGGCCCAGGCACTCCTTTCCTATCTGCGCGTAGCGCTGTTCCGTGGGGGGTCATGGTGCGTGACGCGTATGCAACGGGGGCCCATGATGGGGTCTCATCGCGTTGCAGGAGCACTGCCCCAATGCCAGATTGGCTGGCATCGGTCAAAATTGTTGTCTCTTTCGCTGGATCAAAAAAGGCCAATACCGGGGCCGTGGTGTGTTTGGTTTTAAGTTCTCTCCTTTCGCGCCCGTGGGCAGGAAGCCATTGGAAGTCTGTCGTCTTCCTGACCAGGTTCCTGAGAGCTGTGGTATGAGAGCCGAGGTTAGGGATGAACTTCCCTAGGAAGTTGACCATGCCCAGAAATCGGAGGACCGCCTTCTTGTCCTCTGGCTTTTTCATGGCTTTTTCATCAGCCACCTTGTCCGCATCCGGCCGCACACCCAACTGGGAGATGTGGTCCCCTAGGAACCTGAGTTCCGCCTGACCGAAGGAGCATTTGGCTCTGTTGAGGCGTAGGCCCTGCTCCCGTATGCGTTTGAACACGTGCTGGAGGCGACTGATATGCTCCTGCGGGGTGGTGGACCAAATGATTATGTCGTCAACATAGACGCGAACACCTTCAATGCCTTCCATCATTTGTTCCATGATCCTGTGGAATACTTCTGACGCCGATATGATCCCAAACGACATCCTGTTGTAACAATATCTGCCAAAGCGGATGTTAAAGGTACACAGTTTCCTGCTGGATCTGTCTCGTTGAATTTGCCAGAATCCTTTTGAGGCGTCAAGTTTGGTGAAGAGCTTGGCCCGAGCCATCTCGCATGTGATCTCTTCGCGCTTGGGGATTGGGTAATGCTCCCACATTATGTTGCGATTCCGATCCTTTGGATCAATGCAAATTCTGAGCTCGCCGGAAGGCTTCTTTACGCACACCATGGAACTGACCCAGTCGGTTGGTTCCGTAACTCTGGAGATCACTCCTTGGTCTTGGACGTCCTGCAGCTGCAGCTTGAGGCAGTCCTTGAGGGGTGCTGGGACTCTGCAAGGTGCATACACCACAGGCGTGTCGTTCTGTTTGAGTAGGATCTTGTAAGTATATGGGAGCGTGCCCACCCCATCGAAAACGTCGCGGTGCTCGTCGATGATGGCGTTGAGTTGCGCCCTGAAATCAGCATCCTGGAAGGCAGGCGTGTCATCAGGAGAGAGCGAGAGTGAACTCTCTGAACTAGGTTCAAGAGCTTGCATGCCTGCGCGCCAAGCAGGAAGTCCTTCGAGGAGCCCACAATCTCGAAAGGAAGTTGGCATGAGCCGGTAGCAGGAATGATGTTGCCTTTGTAGTCCAATAGCTGGCAGGCCGATGGAACGATGGCTGGTTTGACACGAAGGCTTTGGAAAGCAGACCTCACCTTGAGATTAGCGGAGGCACCAGTGTCCAGGCGGAATCGTATTTGAGACCGGTTGACCGTCAGGGTGGCACACCACTCATCGTCTGGATCGATGCTGTATCCCGACAGCGGCTGGTGTCTTTGCTTCGGGGACAGCCTGTTTTTTGTTACGACACCGACTCGAAAAGGCGCCTTCGGGTCCTCGGTGTCACTGCTGTGTGGGAGGTCGGAATCGGACTCGGTGACCGTGGGTTAAATTGCCCGAACATTCCTGCGAGGCTGGCTGAAGCAAAATGAATTGGAAGGCTGAGCTGCTCGACAGCAGGCAGCATAGTGGCCCAGTCTTCCACATCATAGGCATTGTCGAGATTTTGCTGGGCATTGCTGCTTTAAATGGGCGGAGCCACAGTTACCGCACGTCGTGACGTCAGCACGTTCGCTGCGCCACCGCGCATGCGCGGTGCGGTCCTGCGTGGTGCGCGCCTGTGCATTACGTTCCTCCACGTCGCCGTCCCCTCGTTTGGTGCGGACAAGCATGGGAGTCCGTGAAAAGCTTGCAAAATGGTTGCCCTCATCCAGGCTGATGTTCAATCACTTGGACCCGTTCCGCCTCGTGGGGACCTTGCCGTGCCGTTTCAGCCGCTTGTATATGGGAGTACCGACTGGTGGCATTTTCATGTAGGACACAGGTCTCGATGGCGGTCGCTAGGATGAGTTGCTTTACTTTGAGGAGCTGCTGACGTAGGGGGGCCGACTGAACACCGAAAACGATCTGGTCACGTATCATGGAGTCGGAGGTGGGCCCGTAGCTGCAAGATTGTGCAAGGATGCGGAGGTGCGTTAAAAAGGATTGGAAACGTTCGTCCTTACCCTGCAAACGCTGCTGGAACACGTAGCGTTCAATACTTTCATTCACCTCTACGTTGCAGTGAGTGTCAAATTTGAGGAGAGCCGTCTTGAACTTCGTCTTGTCTTCGTCATCTGCAAAGGTGGGAGAGTTGAAGATGTGGATGGCATGGTCCCAGGCCGTGGAGAGGATAAGAGCAATCTTTCTGGTGTCCGAGGCGCCCTCCCTGTCCGTGGCTTCGAGGTAGAGCTGGAAGCGCTGTTTGAAAATCTTCCAGTTGGCCCCGAGGTTGCCGGCGATGCGGAGCGGCGGCAGGCTGATGTTGACCATGTTGCAGGATGACGGAATGCTGGCGGAAGGCAGATCACTTGCAGGTAGGTCTAAGAAGTGCTAGTATCCAACCACTCCTGGTATCATGATGTGTTGGGTGATCTGGATCACATACAGGTCACCAACACTTGAAGTAGTGCAACACTATTTTATTATAAGGTTAACTATTTAAACATACTTGAACTATGGGTAAATACCATACTAGCTTTAACTAAAGACCTTTGCCTTGTCCTAACCAGTTGATGCACTCAGCACATGATGAATGTCTGTGTTGCAGGCTGTGAGCGCTGTGCTCCTAGCTAGCTGCTACTCGAATGAGCGGGAACTCTGATGTCCCCTGTCTTTATAGTGAGTGTGCTCTCACTGGTGATTGGCTGCAGTGTTGTGTATGTTGATTGGTCCCACTGTGTGTCCATCAGTGTGTGGCTGCACCATGATATACTGGTGTATATTATGACATGCTGCAAGGGAAGAAATGAGCAAACGCAGAAGTTTGAACAGAGCACACTGATTGAAATGCACTTTACTGCAATCCAGGTAGCTAGAATTTGGGGCAATCTTCGTTAAGAAATCCCTGAATGCCGCCAATCGAGCTTTCACTGCTGTTGTAACCCGTCCTTCTGTGTATACTCCAATGATTTGAGCTTATGCACCATAATATGCAATTGTAAAGTAACTTGCTACCACCCTGATCCTTGCTGCACAGCTGCAAATATGATGTTATCTGGATTCAGGGTGGGGTGGGCTGGCTCAGTTGGCTGGATGGCTGGTTTGTGATGCAGAGTGACACCAACAGCACGGTTCATATTCCCATACCAGCTGAGGTTGTCCATGAAGACTCTAACTTGCTTTTCGCCTGAGATGTGGTGACCCTCAGGTTAAACCACCACCAGTCAGTCAGGGGGAGAACAGCCTATGGTCCTCAGGGACTATGGCAACTTTCACTTCAGGACTCGGGTATCTAGCCAAATGGTGGCTTTATTAGTGAATGATCGTAGTTTTTTGCATACCTTTCCCAGACTGTTGGACATTTAGTATATTAGACAGGTTAGTCAAATATTTTGAATAATCCCCATTAGGGGCACGATCTAACGGAATTGAAACAGAGCCTCATGTCGCCCGCGTTTCGCCAGGTGCTTCGCAGTGCCGGCAGCACCGAGATCGATCCCGCTATCGAACGGGACACTGCTTCATTTTGGGGCCTCGGCGAGGAGCGTTCTGCCGAGGCTGCACTTAGTCCCATTTCCTGCTCATCAGTGCGGAAAGACATCGGCACTTTTACATGGCACCCCAATCCCAAGAACCCCACTGTGGCTTCCGGACCTCCCCCCCCCCCCAAAGCACCAACTCACCAACAATGGGGTTATTGCGCCCCCCCCCCCCCCCCAATACCCCACTTCATAAAGGCAGGACACCCCTGGGCCCGATCCCCGCCATGGACAAAATGCCCAGGCACCTTGACACTGTCCGCCGGGCAGTGCCCCTGCCAGTACCACCTGGACACCTATATGGCCCTGCTGGGATGCCCAAGCGGCAGTGCCAGGGTGCTGAGGTGGTATCAGGGTGCCAGGATACAACCCTGCCCAGCGCCCTACCACCCAGGGGCTCCCGATCACCTGGGTCTGCATGCAAAATAACCACATGTCCATTTTCTGGTGCAAAATGTCTCTGCAACTGCCTAAAATGAGTAAACATTTTTGCAACATCTAAATTAACGCATTAGGTTTAAATAATGTTAAATTAGACCCAGTGTCTGAAATAGTTTTCCCGAGCCCAGAAGCTGGGGATTAAACGCTGCCTGGATTCACTGGCCCTCTGTGCATCTGAAGATGGGCCTACTACAGAGTGTGAACATCTGTTCTTTCTCTCCAGCACATTTTACTGGAAGATTCCCTTATATGTTTTCTTAAAACATATAAGGCTAGCCACCCACTTATGTGATTGGTTCTTTTCCAAGTATGACATGATATTCATCATCTGGTTTTAATTCGGGGTGAGGCACTTTACACTATTGCAAAAAGAACCTTAAGTCATAATAATGCTGCTGAAATATATTAATGTGTTTAAAGTTGGATGACAAGCAACGTTACAAAGGCAAGCAGCTTTATCTGAAAGAAATTGCACATCGGGGAATAAGATCATTTATGGTGCATTTTAGTCAGCCTGGGCTCTGCTTATATTCCTAAATTGCAAGGTAGCATATTTCTTTTAATTAGTCAGGCAGCTGCTTTTATACATTTGCCGAAGAAAATATGTATTATGTTAAAAGATGTTTCACTTTTACGTTGTCATTAAACATTAAATGTTTTGACAGCAGCCAAGTATTTTAAGCCGAACAGTTTTTGTAATGATGACTGAGTACTATAATCTGGGTGTATCAATTGACGGCAAGCTATTTTGTAACAGAATTGGCCATCTTGTAATGTTGTGTCGCTTGTGTGATGTAAGGAGGTATTTACCAGTCTGCACTGATTTAAAACAAGAGAAATAGGGGAAAATAGTGAAAATCACTCCCAAACGCAAGAACACTAGAAAGAAGAGCTGGGGTAGGCCATTGGGCCCCCAAAGCCTGTTTTGTCATTCAAGAAGATTGTGGTCAAACTGATTTTGGCTTGGACCCAACTTTCCTCCAAGGTCCCCAGAGCTTTTGACTGCCTTGGCGATCAAAATGTGACTAACTCAATCCTGAATATGTTCAACGACCCAGCCTCCACTGCTCTCTGAGGTACAGAGTTCCAAACACTAATAACACTTGGAGAGAAGGAATTGTGCGGGATTCTACATTTTTGAGACAACAGGTTGGATTCTCCGTTTCAGCGGTAAGTGCAGGCATGAACGGAGAATTTGCGGGAGGTTTATGACCTACGAATTGGCACCGACTCCTCACCGATTCCGGTGAGGGGCTCGCAGTGAGGGGCTAGCAGCGGCGCTAGGTGTAACTCCCGGCTCCCACACCGAAAACAGCTGGAGAACTGGCCGCCCATAGGCACAGCTGACGACCTGCAGCGGTCGCGTCGTACAATATGGCGCCGGCCGTGCGCGGACCTGACCCGCCATCCACTACCCCACAGGCCACTCCCTGGATGTCATGATATGCAGACACACACATAATGATATACAGACAAGCAGCTAATGGACACAGAGAACAGGACATGACCAATAAGCAGGCAGGACACTTAGGGGTGGGATCTGACTATAAAAGACACTGGGCACTCACACTCCGCCTCTTTCCACTGATGATCATCTAAAGAGTCAGTCAAGGGTGTTGTTACAATCTCACACCTCCACCACGTGGCTAAGAGTCTGGTTCAGTCAGACAGAGAAACCACACTTAAATTAGCAGAGAGTCGAACTCGCAGAGAACTGTGCTAACTGTGCTATTAGTTCAATAAACCTGATTGAACTAACTTCAAGGTCTGGAGTATCTTTCTGATCTAAGCTGCATCCAGTTGCAGCCAGTGTTAGGTCAGTGTACCTAACACAACATGATACCAGGAGACTACTAATTTAAGGTGGCTTACCTCAGTCCGTTCCGTGACGACCAGCAAATGTATCCCGGCACCATGAGAAGACTTACGCTCCTCACCAGCTCAGGACCTCCGACAATCTCAGTGCCAACTGGCGGATATTCAAGCAAAAGTTTCTGCTGTACATCAAAGCCTTAGACCTCGAGGGTGCGTCTGATGCAAGAAAGATCGCTCTTCTCCTCTCAACAGTGGGAGATCAAGCCATCAAACTCTTCAACTCGTTTAACTTCACCGAAGGCCAGGACAAGACAAAGTTTCAGACCATCCTGGACAAGTTCGATAGTCACTGTGAAGTGGACACCAATGAAATCTTCGAGCGCTACATATTCAAACAACATCTTCAAGGTAAAGATGAATCTTTCAATGCCTTCTTAACTAGCCTCCACCTGCCAGCGCTGTTCTGCAACTTTGGTGATATTGCTGACTCCATGATCAGAGACTAAATCGTGTTTGGAGTTCACTCTGATCCTCTGAGAGAGCAGCTCTTAAAAATCAAGCATATGACCCTGCCAGTCGCAATTGAAACATGGACAGTGCATGAGCATGCAAAAAATCGGTATTCCCAATACAAATTGGCTGAAAATTAGAAACTTGCCTCCCACGAGGCAGTGAGTGTACAGGCCAGCTCCCAGATGCAGCGCCTCAGCATTAAAGACACGGCCATCTCGAGTACTTTTCCTGGCGCCCCATGCATGCGCCATGCGAACGGGATAATGAAGCTGCTGACAACCATACTGCGCAGGTGCAGACGTCTGCCGACCGCACTGTGCATGTGCGATGACGCCGCCGTCATGACGTGCTCGAACTGTGGCAACGCGCACTTAAAGGGACACTGCCCTGCAAGAGGCAGGCAGTGTTTAAACTGCGGGAAGCCTGGACACTATGCAGCCTTGTGCAGGTCTGCACCACCAGTCAGAGGCCAGCGCTCCCAATTCCGACGACCAGAATGTGCAATGGCGCGTCCAGAATGTGCAATGACGATTACAGGATTCTGATCCTGGCAGTACATCGGATCCAGAGGGCGAGTGCGTGGAGTCCGCCTACCGAGTAGGCATCATTACCACACATGAACATGCCACACCTAACTCATCTCGCATTCAGTCCATCCTCGCTGTGGATTCGGAGGACGAATGGCGTGCGGTGATGCAGGTCAACCGCTGCTCCATCCAGTTCAAGCTGGTCACAGGTGCTTCTGCCAACCTCCTCTCACAGGCAGACTTCAAACGCATCAAGAAGCCCCCCAAGGTCCTTCCAGCAGCCTGCCAGCTCCAAGACTATAACAGTAATGCCATCACGGCACTGGGGTCCTGCCATCTACTCGTCTCCAAACGGAGTACCCATGCACGGTTAAGGTTTGAAATTGTCAAGTCGGACAGGGCATCCCTGGGCGCGCATGCCTGCAAAAAGCTAAACCCGGTGCAGTGGGTTTATTCAATGACATCCTACAACGTGGATCGTCAGGCTGGCATTGACAACATCTTCGCTCAGTATCCATATGTGTTTGACGGGATGGGCACTTTGCCATATGGGTACAAGATCCTACTGTAACCTGATGCCAAGCCAGTGGTCCATGCACCATGCCGGGTCCCGGCTCCGCTGAAGGAGCGCCTGAAGGAACAGCTCGAGGAGCTGCAGCAGCAGGGGTTCATTCCCAGGGTAACCGAACCAACTGACTGAGTCAGCTCGATGGTGGTGGTTAAAAAACCGTCCGGAGACCTGCGCATCTGCATTGATCCCAAGGATCTCAACCAGAATATAATGCGTGAACACTACCCCATCCTGAAGCAGGATGAACTCACCAGTGAGATGGCACATGCACGGTTTTTCGCGAAGTTAGATGCATCACATGGATTCTGGCAAATCCAGCTGGATGAGTCCAGCAGAAGGCTCTGCACCTTCAACACACCATTTTGCAGGTACTGCTATAACCGTATGCCGTTTGGCATCGTCTCGGCATCAGAGTGTCATGCAAGAGTGCCTTTAAGGAATGGATGTATAAGCAATGTACCTTTAAGAAAACAGTGATGTCAGAGAGTGGGTGAGGCTCGACTTTAGGTCAACCATTTTGCAGGTTTTTAGTTTCAGTTTAAAAGAAGTGTCTGTGTGTTTCCAGAGAGCTGCAAGTTTTGCAATTTGGTTTTGCTGAGAGCAGCTAAAAAGTGCCTGGCTGGTTTTGCTGAGAGCAGTTTAAAAGTAGAAAGCCAGTTTGAGACAGTCTCTGCCATTCTACAGAAAATATATATATCCTTTAACCTGATGTGATATTGTTTAAAGGTGTTAAGTCCCTGGGAAGTTTGAAGGAACATTTTAAGGAATTATTTACTGTTACAATATTTTCTGAGTTATCTTTGAAGTAAGGGGTGTTAAGAGATCCAATGTTTATTTCAGATGTTAAGTTGAGTTCATGTTTCGTGTTTAAAAACCCACGTGTCCATAATTGTAATCCCACACCTAGGGAAAAAGCCGTGTGCTAGGAAAAGCAACAAATCCATTAAAGGGAGAGGTTGGTTGAACTCCATGATACATTTTGGGGTTCTGAAAAGCCTCACCCATAACAGGAGATATTTCATCGCATCATGGAGCAGATGATGAAGGGCATCAAAGGGGTACGGGTGTACGTGAACGACATCATCAGAAAAGTGTCAATGACCCCTGAGGAGCATGTTTCCCATCTCCAGCAGGTATTCCGCTGTGTCCACGCCAATGGCCTGAAGCTGAACAGGTCCAAATGTTGCTTTGGCATGTCGACACTCAAGTTCCTAGGAGACCAGATCTCTCAGCAGGGCGTGTGCCCCGATATAGACAAGGTCAAGGCCATCGAAGCCATGAAGGTCCCGGAAGACAAGAAGGCAGTATTGCGCTTCATGGGCATGGTCAATTTCTGGGCAAGTTCACCCCAAACATGGCCTCACACACCACGGCCCTACGAAACCTAGTGAAGAAGTCCACTGCCTTCGAGTGGAAGGCGGCCCACCAGGCAGACTGGTTGGAGCTGAAAGCCAAGCTCACCACTGCACCCGTATTGGCATTTTTCGACCCAGACAGGGAAAGGGAAATCTCGACAGATGCGAGCCAGGGTGGCATCGGTGCGGTCCTGCTGCAACGCGATGACACCTCACCTTGGGCACCGGTTGCCTACGCATCAAGGGCAATGACGCCCACCAAGCAAAGGTATGCACAAATCGAGAAGGAATGCCTGGGCCTTCTCAAGTTTCACAACTATGTCGATGGCCTGCCAACATTCATAGTCGAGGTGGATCCCAGGCCCCTGGTCCACATTATCCACAAGGACCTTAATGACATGACGCCTCGGTTGCAGCGCATCCTCCTCAAACTCAGAAGGTACGACTTTGACCTGGTCTACACGCCTGTCAAGGAGCTCATCATTGCCGATACACTGTCCCGCTCCATCACTGTGCCTAGTGAACCACTGAACGTCATCCGGCAAATTGAGTCACAGGTTGAGTCACAGGTGCAGCTGTGTGCCAGCAACCTCCCGGCATCTGATGAGAAGGTGATTTGTATCCGTGAGGAGACAGCCAAAGACCCCCTCTTGCAGCGTGTTATGCAACACCTAGCCAATGGCTGGCAAAAAGGCAGTGCCCTCAATTTTTCAATGTAAAGGACAACCTTACGGTGGTTGATGATATCCTCCTCAAACTGGACCGGATTGTAATTCCACACAGTCTCCAGAGCTTGGTGCTCCCTCAAATCCATGAGGGCCACCTGGGTGTGGAAAAGTGCAGACGCAGAGCCAGGAATGCTGTTTACTGGTCCGGGATCAGCCAGAACATCGCGAACATGGTCCTTAACTGTGCGACCTGTCAACGCTTCCAGCCAGCGCAGAGTAAGGAGACACTTCAGCAGCATGAAATCGAAACCTCTCCGTGGTCCAAGGTTGGCATCGACCTCTTTCATGCAAATGGTCGTGATTACGTGTTAATCAGTGATTACTTGTCCAATTACCCTGAAGTCGTGAAGCTCTCAGACCTCACATCTCGGACCATCATCAAGGCCTGTAAGGAGACATTCTCCAGGCATGGTATCCCACTCACTGTCATGAGTGACAATGGCCCGTGCTTCAGCAGCCATGAATGGGCTCTGTTTGCCCAGTCGTATCAGTTCAAACATGTCACTTCCAGCCCACATTATCCGCAGTCAAACGGAAAAGTTGAGAAAGGGGTGCACATAGTGAAGCAGCTCATCTGCAAGGCCGCGGATTCTGCGTCTGACATTCACCTTGCGCTGCTTGTGTACAGGGTGGCCCCACTGTCCACTGGCATGTCGCCGGCTCAACTCCTGACGAACAGGGACTGCGAACGACACTTCCAGCAATACACGTGCCCAACCTGGATCATCTCACGGTGCTGTAGAAGGTGCAGCAACTCTGAGACCAGAAAAAACAGGGCTATGATGCTCATGCCACCGATTTGCCCGTGTTATCCCCGTCAGACACTGTTCGGGTCAAGATCCCTGATGGAGGCTGCTCAGCTCCAGCTGTCGTTGTTCGACAGACTGCCCCCCGCTCGTATGTTGTGCGTCTGGCTGATGGTTCTGTTGTACGACAAAACAGACGGGCATTGCGCAAAGTTGCCTGCCCGCAACCACATTCTTCTCCATTTCCTTCTGTTGTTTTGCCACCTCCTGATACCTCGACTCACGAGGCCACCAGTCAGGCTTCAATCCCGCCCATCAAGGCGCTGTCGTCCCCACCACCACCTCTCCGGAGGTCGACCAGGATCAGACGCAAGCCACAAAGACTGGACTTATGAACTTTTGTTCTGTTTGCTATGTTCTGTGCTCTCGCATTAGATAGCTGTTTTCACATGTACATATGTTCACATCCACTGCATGTTTATATGTTAATATTGGCCAATTCTTGTAAATACGTTCACATATGTCATCCAAACATTAAAAAAAGGGGAGATGTCATGATATGCAGACACACACATAATGATATACAGACAAGCAGCTAATGGACACAGAGAACAGGACATGACCAATAAGCAGGCAGGACACTCAGGGGTGAGATCTGACTATAAAAGACACGAGGCACTCACACTCCACCTCTTTCCACTGATGAACATCTAAAGAGTCAGTCAAGGGTGTTGTTACAATCTCACACCTCCACCACGTGGCTAAGAGCTAGTCTGGTTCAGTCAGACAGAGTAACCACACTTAAGTTAGCAGAGAGTCGAACTCACAGAGAACTGTGCTAACTGTGCTATTGGTTCAATAAACCTGATTGAACTAACTTCAAGGTCTGGAGTATCTTTTTGATCTAAGCTGCATCCAGTTGCAGCCAGTGTTAGACCAGTGTACCTAACACGACACTGGCCACCCCCACCCCCCCTCTCCCACCAGCCCCTCCAGCCATCGCAGAAGCCCCCCCTCCCCGATTCACTGCAATCTATTATGGAGAAGCAGTCGCAGAGCCAAGGACTGCATAAGGGATTGTCGGCGAGCATACAGCACCTGCAGGTGCAGTTGGGGAGTCCAACTGTGTGCAGGAGCAGGAGGTGGTACCGACCATGCGTGCCACCTTGGCTAACACCACACGGGCCGCATCCCTGGTGGAGGCATTGGGGGTGACGGTTTTGGCTATGGATCACCATGTCCAAGGCCTGGGGCATACTGTGCGGGCACAGGTTGAGTCCCAGGACAGGGTTGCCGCCTCACAGGTAACCATGTACCAGAGCCACCTGGACATTGCAGCGGCATTCCTGAGTGTGGCCCACCCAGCCACAGCAGGCCATGGCTGGGAACATTGCCGGCATTACCCAGGCGCTGGCCGATGTGGCGTAACACAGAGGGAGGTGGCCTAGGCCTAGAGGGAGATCGCGCAGTCATCCAGAAGGTGGTGGCACAGTCAATGGGTGATGTGGCGCAGTCCAAGACATAGATGGTCCACTCCCTGTGCTCCTGGGCGAAAATAGAGCGGGCCTCCAATGGTAGGGGAGCATCAGGGGTTAGCTCTGCTCGCACCCCCATCTCATGGAGTAGCCCGGGGGCCATCAGGCACCCCGAGGGAGGAGACCAGTGCCGGTGGCTCCCGCAGGTGAGGTGCGGGAACACCTCAGCACCTCGGACTCCCCACTCCCCCCCCCCCCCCCCCCACCCCCCCCCCCCCCCCCCTCCTGTCCCTGGTGCATATGGTGGGCAGCGGGCAGAACAGGCGGCACCATGCTACCTGGGACACCCGAGCAGCACATCCAGGCCTGGGCGCCCCAGAAGATGGCCGTCAACAGGGACACAGGTTGCAGGGTGGGAATCACAGCAGGCCGCCTCCACTCCTATTGGACTGTAGGATTTCCACCGAGACATAGCGTTAAGACTCGTAAGGCCGAAAGGTTAGAAACTATTTAAGTTGGCACGGGTGCAGGGCACAGTTTAGTTATAGGGGATAGGGCACAAATCTGTATATACGTTGTCACAGTAAAAACCTGTTCACACTGTTACTATCTGCCTCGGTGCTCTACTAGATGGGTGTGAAGGGTGGGCTGGTCTGGGCTGGCCAGAAAGGGGGGGGGGTGGAATGGGAGGATGTTGTGGGTTCTCTGGGCTCTCCACCGTCCCGCTCCCAACACCCCCCTACCCTGACCGTCCCCACCACCATCATCTTAGGGATTCTATGGGTCTGTGTGATGGAATGGCCAACTCGCATGCAGGGATCACCCAGGTGGACGGTGGAAAGTGCTACCCTGGGCAGGAGTCTTAGAACCTTAGTTAGGCCACACTTGGAGTATAGTGTTCAATTCTGGTCGCCACACTACCAGAAGGATGTGGAGGCTTTAGAGAGGGTGCAGAAGAGATTTACCAAAATGTTGCCTGGTATGGAGGGCATTAGCTATGAGGAGCGGTTGAATAAATTCGGTTTGTTCTCACTGGAACGAAGGAGGTTGAGGAGACCTGATAGAGGTATACAAAATTATGAGGGGCATAGACAGAGTGGATAGTCAGAGGCTTTTCCCCAGGGTAGAGGGGTCAATTACTAGGGGGCATAGGTTTAAGGTGAGAGGGGCAAGGTTTAGAGTAGATGTACGAGGCAAGTTTTTTTACGCAGAGGGTAGTGGGTGCCTGGAACTCGCTACCGGAGGAGGTGGTGGAAGCAGGGACGATAGTGACATTTAAGGGGCATCTTGACAAATACATGAATAGGATGGGAATAGAGGGATACGGTCCCAGGAAGTGTAGAAGATTGTAGTTTAGTCGGGCAGCATGGTCGGCATGGGCTTGGAGGGCCGAAGGGCCTGTTCCTGTGATGTACATTTCTTTGTTCTTTGAGTCAGACATTGTCAAATGATGGGGCACCAGAGCCCATTGCAGAGCGGATCATCATCAGTCTCCATCCCATGGACCAGATCCGATGTTACTGTCAACCCAAGGCCCACATCTAGTCTTACGGCCATTATGTATCACAGAAGGGGCGGCCTGGGGTGGGTGGGGGGGGTGAGGAGAGAGGTTTGTGGGAGTGGGATGCAATGTCCGTGCTCCTGGCCAGTCCCCCCCCCCCCAGTTGGTGACCTTGGAAGCAATTAGAGCATCCCGCACACATTGTGCGGCCTCGCTTACCTGCCTGGGCTCCATGTCCTGCTCATCCTTGCCCTTCCCCGCATCGTCCTCGTCGGACGATCTTTGGCCTTCCTCCTCCTCCTCCTGTACATCGCCCCTCTGCTGTGGGATGTTGTGGAGGATGCAGCAGGCCGCCACGATGCGGGCGACCCTATCAGCGTTATACTGCAGGGCCCCTCCAGAGCGGTCCAGGCATCTGAACCGCATCTTCAGGAGGCTGAAGCACCGCTTGATCATGTTGCTGGTCGCTGTATGGGCGTCACTGGAGGGGGTCTCCGCGTTGGTCTGTGGCCTCCAGATACTTGTCATCAGCCATGACCGCAGTGGAGAACCCCTGTCGCCCAGGAGCCAACACCCCAGCCGAGGGAGGTGCAGGGCGGGGGGGAGGGGGGTCTCAAACATGTCAGGAATCGCTGAGTGTAGCAGGATGAAGGAGTCGTGCACACTGGCGGGACATTGGACATGGACGTGTTTGACGTGCAGCTGATGGTCACATATTAACTGCACGTTCATCGATGGAACCCCTTTCGGTTGGTGTAGAGCGACCCTTCGATCACCCCCTGCACCTGGGGCATCCTGTCGATGGTGGCAAACCCTGCTGCCTGGGCATCTTGGTGGGCTTCGTCCACATTCAAGTGGATGTGTTGAGCCGCCTGGACATACAGGGCCTCCGTGACGGCGTGGATGCCCCTATGCACCGAGCTCTGTGAGGACCCAGACAGGTCCCCACTCGGCGTCTGAAAGGACCCCGTGGCGTAAAGGTTTAGGGCGACCGCCATCTTGACGGCCACCGGGGGCGTGTGTCCTCCCCCATACACCCACGGTGCCAGGGACGCCATGATCTGGCAGATATGTCACACTGACACATGGGCAGCACGGTAGCACAGTGGTTCGCACAGTTGCTCGACAGCTCCTGTGTCCCAGGTTCGATTCTCGGCTTGGGGCACTGTCTGCGGAGTCCGCACGTTCTCCCCGTGTCTGCTCCGGTTTCCTCCCACAGTCCAAAGATATGCAGGTTAGACGAATTGGCCGTGCTAAATTGCCCTTAGTGTCCAAAAAAGATTAGGTGTGGTTATGGGGACAGGGTGGAGGTGTGGGGTGTTCTTTCTAAGCGTCGGTGCAGACTCGATGGGCCAAACGGCCTTCTTCTGCACTGTAAATTCTATGTCTATGTCTGTCTCCTTGCTCAGCCAGAGTTGTGGACGGTATGCCCGGACAGCAGGTCTTTGAACGATAGGCGCTGTCGGTACAAACGAGGCCTCATGTGGTCCCTCCTTGGTACCTCCTCCCCCTTGGCCTGTTTGGGCAGCCGGCTCTCCATCCTGGGCGGCTGTCTCCTGTTCCTCTGGGGCAGGCTCCACTGCTGCAGCTTCCTCCTCCTCGAGCAGCTCCAGCTCGTACAGCCTCACTGCATCCCCCAGGGCTGCGGCGACTGGCAGGAAGGCCATCATTGCTTGTTGAATTCCAATATCTATTTTCGGCAGGGGGTGAAAGGCTGACATGTTAGCATGGTGCATGCCTCCATGCCCAACCGGGTCCAATGGGCCACATGGTGGCCCCGGTTGGCACTGCGGACCCAGCCCCGCATGTTCCCCCTCTATCCCCGGATGCCTGACCTCGTTGGTGCACGGCACCTTGGGGGCCTCTGGCCCTGTTTCCCATTGGAATCAATTGTGTTTGACGTGGCGCCGGTGCTCGCTGCGCAACAGTCAGTCCAGCTGCAGCGCCAGTTTTGCAGTTGTAGAAGTCCACGAATCTTGCCCCAGCGTCAACGCGGCGTCGACGGAATGGAAAATTCCTTCCTTATATTTTTAAACTGCATCTCCTAGATCTAGATTCCCCCACGAGGGGTAACATCCTCTCAGAATCTACCCTGACAATCTTCTTATCAATCTTATACATTTCAATAGAATAACCTCTCATTCCTCGAATCTCCAATAGGTACAGGCCCTACCTGCTCAACCTTTCCTCATAAGACAACCCCTCATTCCAGGAATCAACGTATAGAACCTTTTCTGAACCGCCTCCAATGCAGGAATATCCTTCCTTAAATAAGGAGATCAAAGCGTTTCCCAATCTAGATATTAGGCAAACTGGTCTATAAGTTAGGATAGGAGCGAAAGCAACAGGGTAGTTGTTATGGGGGACTTTAACTTTCCAAATATTGACTGGAAACGCTGTAGTTCAAGTATTTTAGATGGGTCCGTTTTTGTCCAATGTGTGCAGGAGGGTTTCCTGACACAGTATGTAGATAGGCCAACGAGAGGCGAGGCCATATTGGATTTGGTACTGGATAATGAACCAGGATAGGTGTTAGATTTGGAGGTAGGTGAGCACTTTGGTGATAGTGACTACAGTTTGATTACGTTTACTTTAGTGATGGAAAGGGATAGGTATATACCACAGGGCAAGAGTTATATCTGGGGGAAAGGCACTTATGATGCAATGAGGCAAGACTTAGGATGCATCGGATGGAGAGGAAAACTGCAGGGGATGGGCACAATGGAAATGTGGAACTTGTTCAAGGAACAGCTACTGAGTGTCCTTGAAAAGTATGTACCTGTCAGGCAGGGAGGAAGTGGTCGAGCAAAGGAACCGTGGTTTACTAAAGCAGTCAAAACACTTGTCAAGAGGAAGAAGGAGGCTTATGTAAAGATGAGACATGAAGGTTCAGTTAGGGTGCTCGAGAGTTACAAGTTAGCCAGGAAGGACCTAAAGAGAGAGCTAAGAAGAGCCAGGAGGGGACATGAGAAGTCTTTGGCAGGTATGATCAAGGATAACCCTAAAGCTTTCTATAGATACGTCAGGAATAAAAGACTGACTAGGGTAAGAGTAGGGCCAGTCAAGGACAGTAGTGGGAAGTTGTGCGTGGAGTCTGAGGAGATAGGAGAGGTGCTAAATGAATATTGTGTGTCAGTATTCACACAGGAAAAAGACAATGTTGTCGAGGAGAATACTGAGATTCAGGCTACTAGACTAGAAGGGCTTGAGGTTCATAAGGAGGAGGTGCTAGCAATTCTGGAAAGTGTGAAAATGGAGAAGTCCCCTGGGCCGGGTGGGATTTATCCTAGGTTTCTCTGGGAAGCTAGGGAGGAGATTGCTGAGCCTTTGGCTTTGATCTTTAAGTCATCTTTGTCTACACGAATAGTGCCAGAAGACTGGAGGATAGCAAATGTTGTCCCCTTGTTCAAGAAGGGGAGTAGAGACAACCCCGGTAACTATAGACCAGTGAGCCTTACTTCTGTTGTGGGCAAAATCCTGGAAAGGTTTATAAGAGATAGGATGTATAATCATCTGGAAAGGAATAATTTGATTAGAGATAGTCAACACGGTTTTGTGAAGGGTAGGTCGTGCCTCACAAATCTCATTGAGTTCTTTGAGAAGGTGACCAAACAGGTGGATGAGGGTAAAGCAGTTGATGTGGTGTATATGGATTTCAGTAAAGCGGTTGATAAGGTTCCCCATGGTAGGCTACTGCAGAAATACAGAGGCATGGGATTCAGGGTGATTTAGCAGTTTGGATCAGAAATTGGCTAGCTGGAAGAAGACAAAGGGTGGTGGTTGATGGGAAGTGTTCAGACTGGAGTCCAGTTACTAGTGGTGTACCACAAGGATCTGTTTTGGGGCCACTGCTGTTCGTCATTTTTATAAATGACCTGGAGGAGGGCGTAGAAGGATGGGTGAGTAAATTTGCAGATGACACTAAAGTCGGTGGAGTTGTGGAAAGTGCAGAAGGATGTTACAAGTTACAGAGGGACATGGATAAGCTACAGCGCTGGGCTGAGAGATGGCAAATGGAGTTTAATGCAGATAAGTGTGAGGTGATTCATTTTGGAAGGAATAACAGGAAGACAGAGTACTGGGCTAATGGTAAGATTCTTGGCAGTGTAGATGAGCAGAGAGATCTCGGTGTCCATGTACATAGATTCCCTGAAAGTTGCCACCCAGGTTGAGAGGTTTGTTCAGAAGGCCTACGGTGTGTTAGCTTTTATTGGTAGAGGGATTCAGTTTCAGAGCAATGAGGTCAGGTTGCAGCTGTACAAAACTCTGGTGCGGCCGCATTTGGAGTATTGTGTGCAATTCTGGTCGCCTCATTATAGGAAGGATGTGGAAGCATTGGAAAGGGTTCAGAGGAGGTTTACCAGAATGTTGCCTGGCATGGAGGAAGGATCTTATGAGAAAAGGCTGAGGGACTTGAGTCTTTATTCGTTAGAGAGAAGAAGGTTAAGAGATGACTTAATTGAAGCATACAAGATGATCAGAGGATTGGATAGGGTGGACAGTGAGAGCCTTTTTCCTCGGATGGTGATGTCTAGCACGAGGGGACATAGCTTTAAATTGAGGGGAGATAGATATAGGTGTTGCTAACTTTTGCCTTAGTTTAATTGCTCTTTTTTATCACCTTTGCTCTTGAGTCGCCAGGTATCTTTCTGATACCGCCACGTGGTTCAAGTCCGAGTAATGATCAATAATCCAATACACCGCTTGGTAAGATTTAAATCAAAGCTCATTTATTATACACAGTGATCACTACTCATGCATAAATTCTACGTCTAAGCTACTCCTACGACTAACAGGCCAATACTTAACTCAAAGCTGGCCCACCAGGTCAGGGAAACGAATGGCCTTTCGTTCGGGTTCTGAGCCTGCGGGATTCAAAGTTGGTACAGATTGGTAGCTAGGAGCGCCTATCTCGTAGCAAGCGTTGAAGTAAGACCTACTGGATTTCAGCGATGGCTGGACCGGTCACTGTCAAGGGTTGGTTCACGTTGCTGAGTGACCCGGTCCAGAAGAGAAGCAGAGGGGTGCGGAAGGGTAGCAGAAGGGTAGCAGAAGGGTCGATTTGAACTTGGACTCTATTCTTATAGTCCCCGGGGGCTTCCCGCCTTTCGGGGCGGACCCTGTACCTGGTTCCAAGTGATTGGACTTTGTCCCAATCACTTGGCTCGATTTTCTCCAATGCTGGAGCGATTCCTTGATCGATGGGCGGTCTTGAGGTGATCGTTCACCTCCCTTTGTGTAGGCTTCTGCTGGCGCCGACGAGTCTGGGTTGGTGTTGTGTGTCTAAAATGTTGCACATTGTTCCTGGGGATTGCTCATTACTATGCAGATGGCGTGTTTTGTTGTGCTGATGGTTACTGGTATCGATCTTGTCTGGCCTTCCCAGAGGTGAATACACAGTCTACCTGCAGCTGCTCGTTTTAGTCCTGTTGGCTGATTTTCCCATCAGCCTTTGCCGTTGGCCATTTTAAATCGGGGTTAGCCATTGTAAATCGGGAGTTAGCCATTTTAACTGGCGACATAGGACAGATGTCAGAGGTAGGTTCTTTACTCAGAGAGTAGTAAGGGCGTGGAATGCCCTGCCTGCAACAGTAGTGGACTCGCCAACACTAAGGGCATTCAAATGGTCATTGGATAGACATATGGACGATAAGGGAATAGTGTAGATGGGCTTTAGAGTGGTTTCACAGGTCGGCGCAACATTGAGGGCCGAAGCGCCTGTACTGCGCTGTAATGTTCTGTGTTCTATGCTC
Source organism: Scyliorhinus torazame (assembly GCF_047496885.1). Lineage (NCBI taxonomy): Eukaryota > Metazoa > Chordata > Chondrichthyes > Carcharhiniformes > Scyliorhinidae > Scyliorhinus > Scyliorhinus torazame. The sequence continues at coordinate 292,978,393 of NC_092711.1, read as the reverse complement.
TCTGATTCCCTCCTTTCCTGAATAGAGCTGTTATATTTGTGGATTTCCAATCTGTTTTGATGTTGCCAAGCATTAGGGATTTTTTTTAACGCTTTCTAGTCCAATACAACCTTGATGAGGCTTTGCTTCCTTATGACAGACTTGATATAGTCTAGTTTACTTAAAGCAATTTATTGAGAACTATTTACGAGGGCCTCAGGGTGAGTGAGCACATGGTATTCAGGAGACAGACTACTCGGCGTCTGGTTCTCTTGGAGTCTCTCAGTCACCTGACAACTGATTCCAAAGGTACATCACTAATATCATCATGGTTTCATTAACATATTCATTGCCACATTACTCTACATGTTCCCCCCCCTATGTGTTATCTCAAACTGTTACATTCTTTTGTTAAACTATTTACTTTCCGTACTGTTTACAGTTTCTATCCAACTCCTACCCTCCACAAGGAGATGGAAGTGGCCAAGGTCACTCAGGGGCCTACCCGATGTTGGCTCTTCTAAGAAGCGCTGCTCAACTGCAGAAGAAGCAGGGGATCGGCAGAGCTCACCCTAACCAGAGGACACCTGCACGATGGCCTTTGGAGCCCTCCCAGGTTAGCTGCCCCTCTCTGGACAGAGGCCTACTCCACCCCTCCGGATCACCAGCTGTCTCCTCCTGGTGAGGCTGGTAGCGCTGCCTATCTCTGCCACTATCTTCCAGGTAGTGTTCAGGAGGCAAGGCTTGGGCCTGCGGCCCACCCTGCAGAAGAGGGTGTCCCTCCGCTCCTCACTGGCACGGAGCTGTGGGTCTATCTCGGACACCCGAACTTGGGGGAGGGGCTGAATGCCTTCTGTCAGCCATCTTGGTGGCTGCAGTGAGTGTGTGGTAAATGAAGCACTTGAAAACATCTCCAGCTGCCAGGCTCTTTAGCGCTACTTCCGGCACCAGTGGTTAGAATTGCTCTAAATTTGTGTTGGCAGAATGCTGGCCCATTTCCATGCCCTGACCCGCTTACCGAATAGCATAGTGGTTCAAGGAGGCAGTTCACCACCATCTTCTCAAGGATGATCAATGATGGGCAATAAATAATGGCCGACCAGTGATACCCATATCCTGTGAATGAATAAATAATAAAGAACCTGGTTCAATGAGGGGTGTAGGCGGGCATGCCAGGAGCAGCACCAAGCACGCCTAAAAATGAGATACCAATCTGGCGAAGCTTTGGTGATACTCTTACCTATGGGGAACTATGGCTGCATCGACCTAACCTCTGAAATTCCCTCTCTAAACCTCTCTGCCTTTCTACCCCTCTCTTACACTTTCATGGGTTCCTCAAAATCTGCCTCTTTGACCAAGGTTTTGGCCAGCTATCCTAATATGTTCTCTATGGCCTGGTGTCAAATCCTGTTTGATAGTGTTCCTATGAAGTGCTTTGGGATGTGGCCATGTTAAAGGCCATGTTAAACCTGTACAAATGCAAGTTGTGAGGATAGATTGCAGAGATTGGGGCTGTTCTCCTAGGCGGGAATGCTAAGAGGAGATTTTTAAAAAAAATTTAGAGTACCCAATTTTTTTCCAATTAAGGGGCAATTTAGTGTATCCAATCCACCTATCCTGCACATCTTTTGGGTTGTGGGGGTGAAACCCACACAAACTCAGGGAGAATGTGCAAACTCCACACGGACAGTGACCCAGAGCCGGGATCGAACCTGGGATCTCGGCGCCGTGAGGCAGCAGTGCTAACCCACTGCGCCACCGTGCTGCCCTCTTTCTGTGGTTGTTTGATATAAGTCATGATGCTTGTTTGGAGGGCCGGTGTAGACGCGATGGCCTCCTTCGGCACCGTAACAGTTCTGTGATTCCGTGAAGTTGTTGTTTCCTCATCAAAGAATACGACGTTTTGTACATATGGTTAAATTGACATTCTACAAATATCTTGTTTGCTTCTAATAAACTAAACACACCCCAAGATTTTTTGAGCATTGAAGAATCTGCAGATGTTACAACTGGAACTGGAGTACTCAGTTGCCTGTTTCAAATCGCTTCACCAATCTTAGCAGCACGAATGGGTCACTGATAAACAGAACATGTAAGTAAATAAAAGCAATTTTAATTGAACCTGCTGCTTTAGGGTAAAGTACTTATCCTGTTAGGTATACTGGTATAACACTGGAATGCAGCTTAGATCAAAAAGATACTCCAGACCTTGAAGTTAGTTCAATCAGGTTTATTGAACTAATAGCACAGTTAGCACAGTTCTCTGTGAGTTCAACTCTCTGCTAACTTAAGTGTGGTTACTCTGTCTGACTGAACCAGACTAGCTCTTAGCCACTTGATGGAGGTGTGAGATTGTAACAACACCCTTGACTGACTCTAGATGTTCATCAGTGGAAAGAGGCGGAGTGTGAGTGCCTTGTGTCTTTTATAGTCAGATCCCACCCCTGAGTGTCCTGCCTGCTTATTGGTCATGTCCTGTTCTCTGTGTCCATTCGCTGCTTGCCTGTATATCATTATGTGTGTGTCTGCATATCATGACATCTCGCTTTTCTTTTATGTTTGGATGACATCTGTGAACGTATTTACAAGAATCGGCCAATATTAACATATATACATACAGTGGATGTGAACATATGTACATGTGAAAACAGCTGTCTCATGCGAGAGCACAGAACATAGCAAACAGAACAAATGTTCACAAGTCCAGTCTCTGTGGCTTGCGTCTGTGTCATGATATCCACATTAACATATCATGGTGCAATCACACACACACATTGATGGACAGGTAGCTGGACCAACCAACACACACACAACATCGCAGCCAATCACCAGTGAGAGCACACGCACTATAAAACAGGGAACACCACAGTTCCCACTCATTCTACCAGGAGACAGCTCAGAACACAGAGCTCACAGCGTGCCACTCAGACATACACCATGTGCTGAGTGCCTCACAAAGATGGTGCTAGGGCTGGGTCCACAGGTTAGCTGGTGAAGTACGAACCACAGCCAGAAGTTAATAGTTATTATTGTACAGAATAATAAAACAGAGTTGTACCATCTACAACCGTGTTGGTTCGTTTGTGTATCGGAACACCCAACACGACATGATACCAGGACTGGAAACTCGCCAGCGACTGTGAGACCTACCTGCACCTCTTCAGAAACCCGCCATCCTGAGCCATGGAAACCATCAGCCCGCCGCAGCCGCTCCGGATCGCTGAAAATCTTGGCGTCAACTGGAAGCTGTTAAAACAGCGCTTCCAACTCTTCCTAGAAGCCACAGACAGGGAGAATGCATCGGACACCAGGAAGATCGCCCTCCTCCTCTCCACGGCGGGGCAACACGCCATCCACATCTACAACTCCCTGGCATTCGCAGAAGGCGAGGACAAGACGAAGTACAAGACGGTCTTTCTAAAATTTGAGGAACACTTCAATGTGGAAGTTAATGAGAGCTTCGAGAGGTACCTCTTCCAGCTGCGCCTGCAGGGTAAGGATGAGCTTTTTCAATCTTATTTGACACACCTCCGTATCCTCGCGCAGTCCTGTGGCTATGAGGCCACCTCCGACTCCATGATTCGGGAGCAGATCGTTTTTCGGATCACCTCGGACACCCTACACCAGCAGCTCCTCAAAAGAAAGCGCCTCACCCTAGCCACCGCCATCGAGACCTGCGTCCTCCACGAAAACGTGACCAGCCGGTACTCCCAATTCCAGGCGGCCGAATCGGCACGGCAGGGGTCCTACAAGGCCGAGCGGGTCCAGTCAATCGAGTTCCTCCCGGCCCGCAGCCTGGACAAGGGCGGCCATTTTGCACGCTTCCCGAGGCCTCCCGCGCTTGTATGCGCCAAAAGAGGGGACGTCGACGCAGAGGGACGGGATGCGCAGGCGTGCTCTCCGCAAGACCGCACCGCGCATGCGCGGTGGCGCAACGATCGCCATGACGTCACGATATGCGGCAACTGTGGATTTGCACACTTAAAGCGGCAATGTCCGGCCAACGCGCGACAATGCCTCCGCTGTGGCAGGATGGGCCACTACGCTGCCTGCTGTTGAGCAGCTCAACCTGCCAACTCTCCACAATTCCACCAGCCTCGCAGGGACGTGCGAACCATTCAGCCCCCATACACTGAGTCAAACCCTGGCGACGTGCAGACCGGTGATACCGACGACCGGGAACCCTTCCGCGTTGTGGTAATAAACAAGAACTGGATGTCCCCGAGTCGGACCCACCAGCTGATGCCAGTGCACAGCGATGAATGGTGTGCCATCATAACGGTCAACCCGAATTTGTCGCCCACCTACTGGACTGGACTTATGAGCCTGTTTGCACATTGGACTCACTGAATTGTTTTGCAACAATATTAACGTGTTTCTTTCTTGTCGTTCCAGGAGTTCTCTTTCGATGTTTGCTGTTTGCACTTGTTTTGTTTGTGGTACAACCTCGTTGCTCTGTTGCACCTGACACCTTCCTATGTATATAGTTTAGCCTCATGTACATGTTGTAAATATTGCACACACATACTCAGATGCACTTAGTACACACCAATATTTATTACCATGTCGGCACATATTCTTGTGAAAAGGGGGGGATGTCATGATATCCACATTAGCATATCATGGTGCAATCACACACACACACTGATGGAAAGGTAGCTGGACCAACCAACACACACACAACATCGCAGCCAATCACCAGTGAGAGCACACGCACTATAAAACAGGGAACACCACAGTTCCCGCTCATTCTACCAGGAGATAGCTCAGTGCACAGAGCTCACAGCGTGCCACTCAGACATACACCATGTGCTGAGTGCCTCACTAAGATAGTGCTAGGGCTGGGTCCACGGGTTAGCTGGTGAAGTACGAACCACAGCCAGACGTTAACAGTTATTATTGTACAGAATAATAAAACAGAGTTGTACCATCCACAACCGTGTTGGTTCATTTGTGTATCGGAACACCCAACACGAGAGTCTGATCCTGATCGACCGCCAGAGAGGTGGTGGTGGGGACGACAGCGCTTTCATGGGCGGGATTGAAGTCTGACTGGTGGCCTCGTGAGTCGAGGTATCAGGAGGTGGTAAAACAACAGAAGGAAACGGAGAAGAATGTGGTTGCGGGCAGGCAACTTTGCGCTGTGCCCATCTGTTTTGTCGTACAACAGAACCATGAGCCAGACGCACAACATACAAGCGGGCTGCAGCCTGTCGAACAACGACAGCTGGAGCTGACCAGCCTCCATCAGGGATCTTGACCCGAACAGTGTCTGACGGGGATAACACGGGCAAATCGGTGGCATGAGCAACATAGCCCTGTTTTTTCCGGTCTCTGAGTTGTTGCACCTTCTGCAGCACCGGGAGGCGATCCAGGTTGGGCAAGCGTATGGCTGGAAGTGTCGTTCGCAGGTCCCTGTTCATCAGGAGTTGAGCTGGCGACATGCCAGTGGACAGTGGGGTTGCCCTGTAAGCAAGCAGCGCAAGGTGAATGTCAGATGCAGAATCCGCAGCCTTGGAGATGAGCTGCTTCACTATGTGCACCCCTTTCTCAACTTTTCTGTTTGACTGCGGATAGTGTGGGCTGGAAGTGACATGTTTGAACTGATACAACTGGGCAAACAGAGACCATTTATGGCTGCTGAAGCACGGGCCATTGTCACTCATGACAGTGAGTGGGATACCATGCCTGGAGAACGCCTCCTTACAGGCCTTGATGACGGTCCGAGATGTGAGGTCTGAGAGCTTCACGACTTCAGGGTAATTGGAAAAGTAATCAATGATTAACACGTAATCACGACCATTTGCATGAAAGAGGTCGATGCCAACCTTGGACCACGGAGAGGTTTCGATTTCATGCTGCTGAAGTGTCTCCTTACTCTGCGCTGGCTGAAAGTGTTGACAGGTCGCACAGTTAAGGACCATGTTCGCGATGTCCTGGCTGATCCCGGCCCAGTAGACAGCATTCCTGGCTCTGAGTCTGCACTTTTCCACACCCAGGTGGCCCTCATGGATTTGACGGAGCACCAAGCTCTGGAGACTGTGCGGAATTACAATCCGGTCCAGTTTGAGGAGGATACCACCGTCAGATCGTCCTTTACATTGACAAATTGAGGGCACTGCCCTTTTTGCCGGCCATTGGCTAGGTGTTGCATAACACGCTGCACGAGGGGGTCTTTGGTTGTCTCCTCACGGATTCGAATCACCTTCTCATCAGATGCCGGGAGGTTGCTGGCACACAGCTGCACCTGTGACTCAACCTGTGACTCAATTTGCCGGATGACGTTCAGTGGTTCACTAGGCACGGTGATGGAGCGGGACAGTGTATCGGCAATGATGAGCCCCTTGCCAGGCGTGTAGACCAGGTCAAAGTCGTACCATCTCAGTTTGAGGAGGATGCGCTGCAACCGAGGCGTCATGTCATTGAGGTCCTTGTGGATAATGTGGACCAGGGGCCTGTGGTCCGTCTCGACTGTGAATGCCGGCAGGCTGGAGACATAGTTGTGAAACTTGAGAATGCCGGTGAGAAGGCCCAGGCATTCCTTCCGTATTTGTGCATACCTTTGTTCGGTGGGCGTCATTGCCCTTGATGCGTAGGCAACCGGTGCCCAGGATGAAGTGTCATCACGTTGCAGCAGGACCGTACTGATGCCATCCTGGCTCTCATCTGTCGAGATTTCCGTTTCCCTGTCTGGGTCGAAAAATGCCAATACGGGAGCAGTGGTGAGCTTGGCTTTCAGCTCCAACCACTCTGCCTGATGGGCCACCTTCCACACAAAGGCAGTGGACTTTTTTACCAGGTTTCGTAGGGCTGTGGTGTGTGAGGCCATGTTTGGGATCAACTTGCCCAGAAAATTGACCATGCCCAGGAAGCGCAACACCGCCTTCTTGTCTTCCGGGACCTTCATGGCTGCGATGGCCTTGACCTTGTCTGTGTCGGGGCACACGCCCTGCTGAGAGATCTGGTCTCCTAGGAACTTGAGTGTCGACATGCCAAAGCAACATTTGGCCCTGTTCACCTTCAGGCCACTGGCGTACACATGGCAGGAACACCTGCTGGAGACGGGAAACATGTTCCTCAGGGGTCGTGGACTATATGATGACGTCGTCCACGTACACACAAACCCCTTCAATGCCCTCCATCATCTGCTCCATGATGCGATGAAATATCTCCGATGCCGAACGGCACACGGTTATAGCAGTACCTGCCAAACGGTGTGTTGAAGGTGCAGAGCCTTCTGCTGGACTCATCCAGCTGGATTTGCCAGAATCCATGTGACGTATCTAACTTCGTGAAAAACCGTGCGTGTGCCATCTCACTGGTGAGTTCATCCTGCTTCGGGATGGGGTAGTGTTCACGCATAATATTGTGGTTGAGATCCTTGGGATCAATGCAGATGCACAGGTCTTCAGAGGGTTTTTTAACACACACCATCGAGCTGGCCCAGTCAGTCGGTTCAGTTACCCTGGAAATGATCCCCTGCTGCTGCAGCTCCTCGAGCTGTTCCTTCAGGCGCTCTTTCAGCGGAGCCGGGACCCTGCATGGTGCATGGACAACTGGCTTGGCATCAGGTTACAGTAGGATCTTGTACCGATATGGCAAAGTGCCCATCCCGTCAAACACATCAGGATACTGAGTGAGGATGTTGTCAATGCCAGCTTGAAGATCCATGTTGGAGGATGTCGTTGAATAAACCCACTGCACCAGGTTTAGCTTTTTGCAGGCATGCGCGCCCAGTAGGGATGCCCTGTCCGGCTTGACAATTTCAAACCTTAGCCATGCATGGGTACTCCAGTTGGAGACGAGTAGATGGCAGGACCCCAGTGCCGTGATGGCATTACCGTTATAGTCCAGGAGCTGGCAGGCTGCTGGAAGGACCTTGTGGGGCTTCTTGATGTGTTTGAAGTCTGCCTGTGAGAGGAGGTTGGCAGAAGCACCTGTGTCCAGCTTGAACTGGATGGAGCAGCGGTTGACCTGCATCACCACACGCCATTCGTCCTCTGAATCCACAGCGAGGATGGACTGAATGCGAGATGAGTTAGGTGTGGCATGTTCACGTGTGGTAATGATGCCCACTCGATAGGCGGACTCCAGGCATTCGTCCTCTGGATCCATTGTGCTGCCAAGATCAGAATTCTGTAATCGTCGTTGCACATTGTGGACATGCCGTCGTCGGAATTGGGAGCGCTGGCCTCTGACTGGTGGTGCAGACCTGCACAAGGCGTCATAGTGTCCAGGCTTCCTGCAGTTTAAACATCGCCTGACTCTTGCAGGGCAGTGTCCGTTTAAGTGGGCGTTGCCGCAGTTCGGGCACATCATGACGTCGGTGTCGTGACGCGGTGTACGTCGTTGCACATGCTCAGTGCGGTCGGCAGACGTCTGCACCTGCACAGTGTGGGTGTCGGCCGCTTCGTTATCCCGTTCGCATCGCGCATGCGTGGGGGTCTGGGAAAAGCGTGCATCTTCAATGCTGAGGCGCTGCATCCGGGAGATGACCTGCACACTCTCTGCCTCGTAGGAGGCAAGTTTCTCATTTTCAGCAGATTTGTATTGGGAATATCGATTTTGTGCGTGCTCATGCACTGTACATGTTTCAATCGCAACTGGCAGGGTCATATGCTTGATTTTTATGAGCTGCTCTCTCAGAGGATCAGAGTGAACTCCAAACACCATTTGGTCTCTGATCATGGAGTCAGCAATATCACCAAAGTTGCAGGCCAGCGCTGGCAGGCAGAGGCGAGTTAAGAAGGCATTGAAAGATTCATCTTTACCTTGAAGATGTTGTTTGAATATGTAGAGCTCGAAGATTTAATTGGTGTCCACTTCACAGTGACTATCGAACTTGTCCAGGATGGCCTGAAACTTTGTCTTGTCCTGGCCTTCGGTGAAGTTAAACGAGTTGAAGAGTTCGAAGGCTTGATCACCTGCTGTTGAGAGGAGAAGCACGATCTTTTTGCATCAGACGCACCCTCGAGGTCTGAGACTGCAATGTACAGCAGAAACCTTTGCTTGAATATCCGCCAGTTGGCACTGAGATTGCCGGAGATCCTGAGCTGGTGAGGAGCCTGAATCTTCTCCATGGTGCCGGGATACATTTGCTGGTCGTCAAGGAAGGAACTGAGGTAAGCCACCTTAAATTAGTAGTCTCCTGGTATCATGTCGTGTTAGGTACACTGGTCTAACACTGGCTGCAACTGGATGCAGCTTAGATCAAAAAGATACTCCAGACCTTGAAGTTAGTTCAATCAGGTTTATTGAACTAATACCACCAGTTAGCACAGTTCTCTGTGAGTTTGACTCTCTGCTAACTTAAGTGTGGTTTCTCTGTCTGACTGAACCAGACTAGTTGTTAGCCACGTGGTGGAGGTGTGAGATTGTAACAACACCCTTGATTGACTCTCTAGATGTTCATCAGTGGAAAGAGGCGGAGTGTGAGTGCCTCGTGTCTTTTATAGTCAGATCCCACCCCTGAGTGTCCTGCCTGCTTATTGGTCATGTCCTGTTCTCTGTGTCCATTAGCTGCTTGTCTGTGCCTGCCTGTATATCATTACGTGTGTGTCTGCATATCATGACAGTATTGAGGCCAAATGGCCACCTAAGATGGTGTCCTGCAGAGGATGCTGGGAGAAGTGTCCAAGTTTGAGGGCAAGCAGGCTGCAGCTCAAATAAACACTAAAGCCGCAGCCCAGAATCTTGCAATGCACAGTAAAAAGGCCATCTCCGGGCCATCCCGGGACAATAGTTCTTGCATGTTAATTTCACCTAGCTAACAGACAAAATGGCACCTGCTTTCCTTATTTGGAAGTGCCTACGCGTCCCGGTCACCTGGCACATGGGACCGTCCAAATGGGTGCGAAATCTACAAGGATAAAAGATGCTGTGCAACCGTACGATCTCTCTCTGCAGCAGCAACCAAAGAACGGTGACCTTCACCGGCCATAATGAGGAAGCCCATCACCCAATCAGCAGGAGGAAGTCCAGAGCCAGGAACAGAGCGGGCCAAGGACAGACCATTGAGGACTACAAGATTCAGGAGAACAGATAAAGGCCAATATCTGTCCGGTACTTGCTGGTCACTCTGAAAACTAACTTAAGGTCTTGTACGAACTTGCTCTGTAGGGTAATTTATGTTGAGAGTGTGATTGTATAACCATAACATCGAGTGCATGTGAATAAATATTAATTGTTTAAAGAAACAGACTTGCAGCCATTTGTCCATCATATACAGGTTAAGACACACTGTGGTTTAGCAACAGTAGTTTTAAAGTGACTGCATTCATAACTCGAGTTACCAGAATGAAATTTAATATAATGTTGCTTCATGTGTCAGGGTAAATGATGGTGATGTAGTCCTAGATTTATATTGTAGTAAGTATGTGGTATGGTATTTTGCTTAGTGCTGAAGAGGATTTTTTGTGAATGGTGAACGATGTTACCATTTCATCAATTGAGATCAGGATAGCACAATTAGCTGTTTCGTCTACTCTACCCCAACGAGGGGTGTTGTCAGGTTCCAACCACAGAACAGCACCCTCTACTGCATCAGGGCAGCACTTTCTTCATCTTCCACTTCCTGGGGGCTGTTAATTCAGGAGAGGCACATTTCATGAGGCCTTTCAAATACGCAGAATCATAGAACTGTTACCGCGCACTGGCTAGCCATTCAGCCCATCCTGTTTGTACAAGCTCTGATAAACCTCCTGGCATTCCCCTGCCTTCTCTGTCTAACCCCGCACATTCTCCCTTTTCAGAAAGCAGTCTAATACCCTTTTGAATGCCTCGACTGAACCTACCTCCACCGCGCTCTGAGGCCGTGCATTCCAGACCTTAATGACTTGCTGCGAGAGAAAGCGTTTCCTCATGTTGCTATTGCTTCTTTTGTCAATTGTTTTAAAACCACCCCCTTTCATTCTCGATCCTTTCACGGTGGCACAGTGGTTAGCCTCCTGCCTCACAGCACCAGGGACCCGGGTTCAATTCCGACCTTGGGTCTGTGTGGAGTTTGCACATTTTCCCGTGTCTGTGCGGGTTTCCTCCCACAGTCCAAAGATGTGCAGGTCAGGTGGGTTGGCCATGCTAAATTTCCCCTTAGCATCCAAAAAGATGTATAGGTTAGATGAAGGGGTTAAAGGGATTGAACGGGGGGGGGGAGTTTGGGTGAAGTACCCTTTAAGAGGGTTGGTGCAGGTACGATGGGCTGAATGGCCTCCTTCTGCACTGTAGAGTGGTGCAGCGACAACAATCTATCCCTCAATGCCAGCAAAACTAAAGAGCTGGTCATTGACTTCAGGAAGCAAAGTACTGTACACACCCCTGTCAGCATCAACGGGGCCGAGCTGGAGATGGTTAGCTGTTTCAAATTCCTAGGGGTACACATCTCTAAAAATCTGTCCTGGTCCACCCACGTCGACGCTACCACCAAGAAAGCACAACCGCGCCTATACTTCCTCAGGAAACTAAGGAAATTCGGCATGTCCACATTAACCCTTACCAACTTTTACAGATGCACCATAGAAAGCATCCTATCGGGCTGCATCACAGCCTGGTATGGCAACTGCTCGGCCCAGGACCGCAAGAAACTTCAGAGAGTCGTGAACACCACCCAGTCCATCACACGAACCTGCCTCCCATCCATTGACTCCATCTACACCTCCCGCTGCCTGGGGAAAGCGGGCAGCATAATCAAAGACCCCTCCCACCCGGCTTACTCACTCTTCCAACGTCTTCCATCGGGCAGGAGATACAGAAGTCTGAGAGCGCGCACGAACAGACTCAAAAACAGCTTCTTCCCCGCTGTTACCAGACTCCTAAACGACCCTCTTATGAACTGATTTCATTAACACTACACCCCTGTATGCTTCACCCAATGCCGGTGTTTATGTAGTTACATTGTATACCTTGTGTTGCCCTATTATGTATTTTCTTTTATTATCTTTTCTTTTTATGTACTTAATGATCTGCTGAGCTGCTCGCAGAAAAATACTTTATGCTGTACCTCGGTACATGTGACAATAAACAAAATCCAAAAGAGATTCTATGACTGGGAACATTTTCTCCCTATCTACTCTGCACAGATGCCTCACGATTTTGAATACCTCGGGCGCGATTCTGCGAAATGGAGTCAGAGTGTTCGCGTCATGATGAACGCCCCAGCCGCGGGGGCCAGCACGGCGCTGGAGCGGTTCACGCTGCTCCAGCCTCCCTTCCCAGCGCCAAATGGGTGCCGCGCCAACCCGTGCATGTGCAGTTGGGCTGCGCCAACCCGCGAATGCGCGGGGGACTTTCTCAGCGCGCCGGCCCCGACGCAACTTGGCGTGGGGGGGTTCAGGATCCGGCCGCGTAATAAAATAGGGCCGGGGCTGGAGAGGCCGATCGGTAGGCCCCGTTCGCGGGCTAGACCCCATCGGAGGACCCCCCCCCGGTGAAGGAGCGGTTTTCTCCCGCCCCACAGGCCCCCCCCCCCCGACCCCACGCTCAGAGTTCCCGCCGGCTGCGAGCAGGTGTGAACGGTGCCGGCGGGACTCTGCCGTTTCCGCGCTGCCGCTCGGCCCATCAAGAGAATCGGTGGCCCGTCCGCGGACAGCGGCCCGCGACCGACGCCGCGCCAAACGCACCACGCAAATGGCGCCCATTCTCTGCTCCTCGGAGAATCGCCTGCCGGCGTCGGGAAAAAAATGGCGCGAACGGATATTCTCCCATACGGCGCGGCATGGGAGAATCGTGCCCCTCGATTTAGCAAATTAAACATTTCACATTGAACTCTTATAATAAATTGATGCATGTAGTATTCGCACCCATGGGCCTGAGCTGGATTTGAACCCAGATCGGAGAGGTGAAAGGCCTCAGTGCGTAACTGTGCCACTCCTAACAAATTAATTTTTCTCTTCTGACATTTTAGCCTGACTCTTCTACTAACACGAGCTAGCTGCCCTCATGATGCTACCAGCATGTGGCTCAGGGGTTTTTAACTCGCAGACCTCATTTTAACATAACTTTTCGATTGCCTGTCTGATCACATCAAGAAATGGACCACCTGCCTGTTTTCTCTGTGCAATATCTGATGTCCTCCCGCCCCCAACACACAGAAGAGTCCTATTTAAAGCTGGAATGCACCTCTTAAAGTGAGATTGCATTGCCTTCTGTTTGACTTACTTATTACACTGCTGGAAGAAGGGTCAATTAAGAGAATGAGCCGTGGGGCTACCCCCCTCCCCCGTCAGGTTCCTTGGAGGTTCTGATGAAGGATGTCCGTGAAAGGAGGGAAAGACTGTTCTCGAGCATCTGTCGGAGTATCCGCGAGGCCCCCATCCAGTAGGCCTGGACAGAAATGACTGACATGGAGAGTGCCAGCAGCATCATCTCCAGGACCAGATTTCTATTACCTCACAACAGTGGGCTAAACAGGTGGCTTGTAGTGCAAAACAATGCCAGCAGTGCAGGTTCAATTGCCGTACCGGCCTCCCCAAACAGGTGCCGGAATGTGTTGACTAGGGGCTTTTAAGGGGGGCAGCACGGTAGCATGGTGGATAGCACAATTGCTTCACAGCTCCAGGGTCCCAAGTTCGATTCCGGCTTGGGTCACTGTCTGTGCGGAGTCTGCACATCCTCCCCGTGTGTGCTTGGGTTTCCTCCGGGTGCTCCGGTTTCCTCCCACAGTCCAAAGATGTGCAGGTTAGGTGGATAAGCCATGATAAATTGCCCTTAGTGTCCAAAATTGCCCTTAGTGTTGGGTGGGGTTACTGGGTTATGGGGATCGGGTGGAGGTGTTGACCTTGGGTAGGGTGCTCTTTCCAAGAGCCGGTGCAGTCTCGATGGGCCGAATGGCCTCCTTCTGCACTGTAAATTCTATGTCTATGTTAAACAACGGCATCACGGGTACGTACAGCTTCTCATTTCTCCAGTTATTTCAACACCCGATAACATTTCTTTCATCCTCCTGTGTCCCACCACCCACAACAATTTCTCCCCTCTGCCAGATCCTTATAAACTTAATCAAAAGAGTACAACTTTTTTTCTTATTCCAACTTTCCCGCTTGCTTTTCGCTCCAAACCGCACACTAAATCCATTCTTTTCTCACATCTTGACGCAACTCCTCCCAACAGTTGTTCCACACTTTGCATCACGCATATTTGGCTTTAAAATTAATCCTCTCTCTGACCTTATCCCATCTTACTTCTTATTATACCTCCCACCACATACAAAGCCCTGGACATCTTAATTTACCTTCTCTTTTTTAAAATAAATTTAGAGTGCCCAATTCGCTTTTTCCAATTAAGGGGCAATTTAGCGTGACCAATCCACCTACCCTGCACATCTTTGGGTTGTGGGGGCGAAACCCACGCAAACACGGGGAGAATGTGCAAACTCCACACTGTCAGTGAACCAGAGCCAGGATCGAACCTGGGACCTGGGTGCCTTGAGGCAGCAGTGCTAACCACTGCATCACCTTGCTTTTATTTACCTTCTCAACAGCCACTCGCTAATTCTCATCTTCACGTTCTGCGGGGCAAAACAACCCATAATGTGAGAGTCAGGACCATCTGGAGTTGGGGTACCCAACATCGCAGTCCCCGCTCAAAATGGAGGATGAATACCCAACCGTCAGTGGCTCCAGCAGTAGCCCATCCAGCAGCCACCCTGTTATGCGAATGGTGAGGTTAAATATTGGGTGAGTATGGTTTGGGGGGAAGGGGATAATGAACACTAGACCACAAGAAATGGGAGCAGAAACAGACCATGCGGCCCATCAAGCCTTCTTCCTTGTTCAATATGATTATAACTGACATTGGGCTTCAACTGCATTTTCCCTCCTGCTTCCCGTATTGTTTAATTCCTGGAGAGACGAAAAGCCTGTCTATCCCAGGCATAAATTTATTCACCGATGGAGCATCCACACTCTTTGGGGTCGAGAATTCCAAAGATTCACAACCTTTTGAGTGAAGTAATTTCTCCTCATCTCAGTCCTAAATGATCATCTCCTTATCCCGAGATTGATCCCCCACAGCCGTGTTTTAGAGCCCTTGACCAACAGAAACAGTCTCACTATGTCTATCCTATCAAACCCTTTCCGAATTTTGTGATGCACTATCAATTATGACGAGACGCGAGTAGAGAGTCATCGAGGCTTTATTACACAGAGATGTGTGGCCTCCTACAGCTGCTGCCGAAATGGCTGCAGTTCGGAGAGCACACACATTTATACTATGCCTACTGGGCGGAGCCAGCAGGCAGGGATCTACCCCCATACCTGTAGTACAGGGGCCTTACCATAATACAATATAATACAACAGTGGCGACTACCACATTCACCCCCTGTTGAAAATGAGTCCAGCGGGGGTGGTGGAAAGCTATTTACATACAGGTTGTCATTAAAATTTCAGAGAAGGTTACAAATTTAGACGGTCGGGCGCCTTGATCCGTCGCTGAGAGCGCTGCAGTGCTGGTGGCGAGTCAGGCGTCGGCTTGATCGTCGGTGACTCCGGGAGCGTGTCGACATCTTCTTCATCCCTGGGTGGGACCAAGGGGAGGACGGATTGTCCTGGAGCGAGGGCTGTGGTGGGGTGTGCTGGGGGAAGGGAGGGTGGCACCGGGGCAGGGGGGGTGGGTGTGGGGACCCAGCTGGTGCCAGGTCCCTGAGGGAGATCGTGTCTTGGCGGCCGTCGGGGTACGCTACGTAGGCGTACTGCGGGTTAGCGTAGAGTAGCTGTACCCTCTCAACCACGGGTCCGCCTTGTGGAGCCGCACATGCTTGCGGAGGAGAACGGGTCCTGGCGCTGCCAGCCATGTTGGGAGCGAAACCCCGGAGGTGGGCTTCCTGGGGAAGGCCAAGAGACGTTCATGGGGAGTTTCGTTAGTCACCGTGCACAGGAGCGACCGAATGGAGTGAAGTGCGTCGGGGATGACCTCCTGCCAACGGGAGGCCGGGAGATTTCTGGACCGGCCCATTCTCCCGCTCCACCTGCCCGTTTCCCCGGGGGTTGTAGCTGGTCGTCCTGCTCGAGGCAATGCCCCTGTTGAGCAGATACTGGCGCAGCTCATCGCTCATTAATGAGGATTCACGGTCGCTGTGGACGTAGGCGGGGAAACCGAACAGAGCGAAGGTGGTGTTGAGGGCTTTGGTGATGGTGGCAGACGTCATATCGGGGCATGGGATGGCGAAGGGGAATCTGGAATATTCGTCGACCACATTGAGAAAATACGTGTTGCGGTCGGTGGAGGGGAGGGGCCCTTTGAAATCCATGCTGAGGCGTTCAAAGGGGCAGGACGCCTTTGCCAGGCGCGCACGGTCTGGCGGGGAGAAGTGCGGTTTATACTCTGCGCAGACCTGGCAGTCTCTGGTGACAGCCCTGACGTCCTTGATGGAGTAGGGCAGATTGCGGGCCTTAATGAAGTGATAAAAACGGGTGACCCCTGGGTGACAGAGATCGTCGTGCAGGGTCTGGAGTCGGTCCACTTGTGCGCTGGCACATGTGCCTCAGGACAGGGCATCGGTGGACTCGTTGAGCTTACCGGGGCGATACAAAATCTCGTAATTATAGGTGGAGAGCTCGATCCTCCATCGCAAGATCTTATCATTTTTGATCTTACCCCGCTGTGTGTTGTTAAACACGAAGGCAACCGACCGTTGGTCAGTGAGGAGAGTGAATCTCCTGCCGGCCAGGTAATGCCTCCAGTGCTGCACAGCTTCAATGAAAGCTTGGGCCTCCTTTTCGATGGAGGAGTGCCGAATTTCGGAGGCATGGAGGGTGTGGGAAAAGAATGCCACGGGCCTGCCTGCCTGCTTGAAGGTGGCGGCCAGAGCGACGTCTGATGCATCGCTCTCGACTTGGAAGGGGAGCGTCTCGTTGACCACGTGCATCGCGGCCTTGGCGATGGCGGCCTTGATACGGTTGAAGGCCTGGTGAGCCTCGGCCGTCAGTGGGAAACCGGTGGAGTGGATGAGTGGGCGGGCCTTGTCCACATAATTAGGGACCCACTGGGCGTAGTACGAAAAGAAGCCCAGGCATTGTTTGAGGGCCTTGGGGCAGTGGGGGAGGGGGAGTTCCATGAGGGGGCGCATGCGATCGGGATCGGGCCCTAGAACTCCGTTCTGAACCACATAGCCGCGGATGGCTAATCGGTTCGTGCTGAACACGCACTTCTCCTTGTTGTAGGTTAGGTTGAGGAGTTTGGCGGTGTGGAGAAATTTGTAAAGGTTAGCGTTGTGGTCCTGCTGGTCATGGCCACAGATGGTGACATTATCCAGGTACGGGAAAGTGTCCTGCAGTCCGTACCCGTCATCCATTCGGTCCATCTCCCATTGGAAGACCGAGGCCCCGTTAGTGACACCAAAGGGAACCCTAAGGAAATGGTAAAGGCGGCCGTCCGCTTCAAACGCGGTGTACGGGCGGTCCACCTTGCAAATGGGGAGCTGGTGGTAGGTGTATTTCAGGTCCACTGTCGTGAAGACCCGGTACTGTGCAATCTGATTGACCATATCACATATGGGTGGGAGGGGGTACGCGTCGAGCTGCGTGTACCGATTGACGGTCTGACTGTAGTCAATGACCATCCTGTTTCTCTCCCCCGTTTTCACCACTACCACTTGGGCTCTCCAGGGGCTGTTGCTCGCCTCGCTAATACCTTCCCGCAGCAGCCGCTGGACCTCAGACCTGATGAAGGTCCTGTCCTGGGCACTGTACCGTCTGCTCCTGGTGGCGACGAGTTTTCAATCCGGGGTGAGGTTTGCAAACAGAGAAGGCGGGTCGACCTTAAGGGTCGTGAGGCCGCATACAGTAAGGGGTGGTAGGGGCCCGCCAAATTTCATGGTTAGGATCTGGCGGTTGCACTGGAAGTCCAGGCCGAGTAGCAAGGCAGGGAGGCATAGAGCCGGAAGCCACTGAGCTCTACGCCCTGGATGGTGAGGTGGCGATGCTGTACCCCCGGAGCACCACGGAGTGGGATCCGGAGGCCAGGGAGATTCTTTGGTTAATGGGGTGTACCGCGAGGTAGCAGCGCCTTACAGTATCGGGGTGGATGAAGCTCTCAGTGCTCCCGGAGTCCAGAAGGCAGGATATCTCATGCCCGTTGACCTTCACCTTTGTCGACGAGGTCGCGAGGTTGTGCGGTCGGGACTGGTCGATCGAGACGGAGGCGAGACGCGGCTGGTTGGCGGCGGTTGCAGGCGGAGAGCGGCCCGAAGAGGTGCCCGATGGGCAGTGGTCCTGAGGTGGGGAAGGTGGCAGCGCCCACGGGCCGCATGTGTCCTGAGGCAGGCAAGATGGCGGCACCCTCGGGCCGCACGTGTCCTGGGGCAGGCAAGATGGCTCCGCCCATTGATTGTGAGGCAAGCAAGATGGCGGCGCCCACGAGTTGTGAGGTAAGCAAGATGGCGGAGCCTACGGGCCACACATGGTCTGAGGTGATGAAGATGGCAGCGCCCACTGGCCGCACGCGGTGGGTCCAGGGACAATAGCGGCGATTGAGCGGGCCTGGCCTTTCTTGCCGCAGGCCTTGCAGAGTGCGCATAGCGCCGGGCAGCGCTGCCGGGGGTGTTTTGGCTGTCCGCAGAAGTAGCACTTGGGTCCCCCAGGGTTGGTTGGCTGCCGCTCGGCGCAGGTGTGGGGTTGGCTGGGGACGGTCGCTGATGGGGTCCACGATGAGGTGGCCGCTGGCGGGGTCCACGATGCTCAGGAGGGGTGGGCCGTGCGGTCGGGGGCATACGCCTGTACGTTGCGTGAGGCGACTGTGAGCGAGAGCGCTAGTTTCTTGGTCGCCGCGAGGTCAAGTGTAGCCCCTTTTAAGAGGCGCTGGCAGATGTAGGCCGACCCTATGCCCGTAATGAACGCGTCTCTCATTAGCAGGTTAGAATGTTCAGCGGCCGAAACGGCCTGGCAATCACAGTTTCTAATCAGGGCGAGCAGGGCACGCCAGAAATCTTCCACAAACTCACCGGGAAGTTGGTGCCGCGTGGACAGGAGGTGCCTGGCGTAGATCGTGTTGGTCTGCTGAGCATAGTTCTCCTTCAGTAGCGCCATGGCCTCTGCGTAGGTAGGCGCGTCCTGGACGAGGGGAAAAACGTTGGAGCTCAGCCGCGTGTACAGAATCTGGAGCTTCTGTGCTTCTGGGATTGGGTCTGTCACAGATCCGATGTATGCTTCAAAGCAAGCTAGCCAATGTGGGAAGTCCTTTTTGGCGTTATCTGCTTGAGGATGCAGCTGCAGGCGATCCGGCTTGATGTGGCGATCCTTCTTTGTAAAATCTCTGTATAATAAATTGATGCACTATCAATTATGACGAGACGAGAGTAGAGAGTAACCGACGCTTTATTACACAGAGATGTGTGGCCTCCTACAGTTGCTGCCAAAATGGCTGCAGTTCGGAGAGCACACACATTTATACTCCACCTACTGGGCGGAGCCAGCAGGCAAGGATCTATCCCCGTACCTGTAGTACAGCCTTACCATAATACCCTCGTATGCAGTGCAGTATATACAATATAATACAACAGTGGTGACTACCACATTTTGTAGATTTTAATGTCGCTCATTCTTCCAAGCCTCTCGTTACAGGACCAATTTAGCGAACCTTCTCTGTACCGTCTCCAGCACAAGTATATTCTTTCTTAAATGTGAAGACCAAAATTGCACACAGTACTCCAGATGTGTGGTCTCACGAAAACCCTATACAATTATAGCAGGGCTTCTGTACTGGTTGAGTGTCGCAAGCTAAATGCATTGTCATAGTTGCCTAGCTAGGGTGGCACGGTGGCACAGTGGTTAGCACTGCTGCCTACGGCGCTGAGGACCCGGGTTCGAATCCCGGACCTGGGTCACTGCCTATGTGGAGTTTGAACATTCTCCCCGTGTCTGCGAGGGTTTCACCCCCACAATCCAAAGAGGTGCAGGTTAGGTGGATTGGCCACACCCCTTAATTGGATAAAAATAATTGGGTACTCTAAATTTTTTTTTTTTTAAATAATAGTTGCCTAGCAAGCAATTTACAAACATACAGTCAAACAATTTAAGTAAAATAAAGGAAAGGAGTCGCTAAGTTAATAATGGGCAACAAAGAATTGGCTCAGAGACTCAGAAGAAGTATTTTGTATCAGTCTTCACAGTAGAAGACACAAAAAGCATCCCATTAACAGTAGAAAATCAAGAGGCAAAAGGGAGAGAGGAACTTAAAACAATCGCTATCGCTAGAAAAGATTGCTGGGGAAACTAATTAAACTAAAGGCTGACTAGTTCCCTAGGCCTGACTGCCTGCATCTGAGGGCCTTAAAATGTAACATCTCCAATCAAGAAAGGAAGGTGACTGAAAGCAGGAAACTGTAGGGCAGTTAGTCTAACATCCGCCATTGGGAAAATGGTAGATTCCAATATTAAGGAGGTAATAGAGAAAATCATCAAATCAGGCAGAGCCAACATGGCGTTGTGAAAGAGGGATGGATTTTGACAAATTTATTAGAGTTCCTTTCGGATGGAACAAGCAGGATGGATAAATGGGGAACAAGTAGGTGAATTTTGAATTTTCAAAAGGCATTTGATAAGGTGTCACTTCAAAGGTTACGGCGCAAAATACAAGCTTAGGGTGTTGGGGCAACAGATTATTAGCTTTGTTAGCTAACAGATAAATAAATCATTTTTGGGTTGGAATGGAGTGCCACAGAGATCAGTGCTGGGGCCCTTAACTATTCACCATCTATATCAATAACTAGGATAAAGGGACTGGTTGTGTTGGGTATGTACCATACTTTTTAAATAAACTAAGACATGAATATGGCCACAAATGGTGATTCTGACCAAATGTTTAATAGGACATATGTTGACCATGCAGTGCCATATAGATATAGGTAAATATTCTTATTTACTCGTAATGTATCATCTGGCTCTCTTCCCAGAGTGAGAAAAACACAATCACCCTGCAGTCAACATTGAAAGACAGACAGGAGTCAGTCTGGAACTTTCCAGAAGAGGATAAGGGTGATTAGGAAGAAGCACAGGGTCAGGCAGTATAGACGGCTGATAAAGGGATGACAGGTTTGTTGTCTAATGAGAAGCAGCTGATGGACAGCCAACAACAACAACAAGGTGCTTTGCAGGAGCATTTTATAAACAATATTTGACACAGAGACGCATGAGAAGATTTTAGGTACGATGTCAACTTGGGCAGAGAGGTTGATTTTACTGAGGATACGAGCAGAGGATGAAAGAGTGGTGGAAGTGAGACCCAATGGAAATTTGTGTTAAATTATAGACATTTACAGGCAGCACGGTAGCATTGTGGTTAGCACAATTGCTTCACAGCTCCAGGGTCCCAGGTTCGATTCCCGGCTTGGGTCACTGTCTGTGTGGAGTCCGCACATTCTCCCTGTGTGTGCGTGGGTTTCCTCCGGGTGCTCCGGTTTCCTCCCACAGTCCAAAGATGTGCGGGTTAGGTGGATTGGCCATGCTAAATTGCCCATAGTGTCCAAAATTGCCCTGAGTGTTGGGCAGGGTTACTGGGTTATGGGGATAGGGTGGAGGTGTGGACCTTGGGTAGGGTGCTCTTTCCAAGAGCCGTGCAGACTCGATGGGCCGAATGGCCTCCTTCTGCACTGTAAATTCGATGAGTGCTATGAAATTTCTGGTGCTGGAGGAGGCAATTACCCATTACATCTGTACCATCGCTTTGTTGGACCCTCCCATATTGCTTTCAGGCTAGGGGAGGTTGGGGATTCTTTGGTGGACCAAACACGGGGTTTCAGCCTGCCAACCACTTGTGAAGGTCCTCATTGGATTTTGATTCCGCACCCTGGAACTCATGTGAGCAAATATTTATTTCCTCTGTAGTCTCTGCATTGTAAATCCTTCTTTTCTCTATTTCTTTCTTCAGTGCCTGAGTGTGGAGGCGATGTTACGACCCTCCTCCCATGTTTTGAGTGTCCTCAAGTAAATCTTTGAGTTCATCCTTACTCGAGTTTACTGTGGGATTATTCATAGAGAATAGGATTGCACCAAAACCAAGGGGATGGGAAGTATGTCACCCCTTATAAAGAGGGAAACAAATCAAAACACTGTTCTGCTTTTGGATGGGTGGTGGGAGGAGAAATTAGTACATTTTAAATGTATCCCTCCTACCCCCCCCCCCCACTGTCCATAACAGAAATCACATGACACATGACTTCCTCCTCTCTACACTATTTTCGACAAAGGAAATGTTTCCCTCATCTGGGTTGCTGAGATTGTTAAATGGCTCAACCGTTAAGAATTTAAAGGAAGATTGTCTTAGCTGACAAGTGGACTCCTTCCTGTTGGCCAGCCTGGGTTTTGAAATGGCAATGGCCTTTGTATAGTTCTCGTTAAATTTTTTCTGTGCAGCCCACAGTGGGTGGTTAGAGGCTCTTCAGGGATAACAATATACGAGTTTCTCAGATACCGCCGGGTAGTGTCTTTTGTTCGGGGTTGCAGATAGACATAGATTCAGACATTTTTGGTCTTTGGTAAGTTGGCCAGAATTGTCAACACTGCAAGTGAAATCATTGATAGACAGGAGGCACAGCTCGATAATTTATTTAACAACACAGTTAAGAGGATAGCTCAGGCCCTGATTTGGTGATCCCTCTCACTCGTTCGGCACAACCTACTGGTCACTTCACATGCGAACGGGGGCACAACGCGGCCAGTGAATGCCGGGAGAGGTCCCTAACAGGATTTACCCGGTTCTCCATGCCTCACAAGATCTAATGGGATCTTGTGAGACGTTGCGATCTAGATCCCACCATTGTGAGTGGGATTAATATTTGGCAAATCTACATAATAGAGTGAGTAGCTAGTCTCGCTCTAATATGCAACTCGCCTGATCTATCAAGAATTTGGGATCCAACTCCTTTGCCTTGGAGACCTTAGGTAAATGCCCACAAATGGGCACCAGGCGGAACAGCACTTGGAGGGGAGTGGGGGTCTCCCAGAGGATTGGAGGCCCCTGCATGTGAGGTGGGCTGCGGGGGGGGGCCGAGGACCCCTTCTGGGTGAGTTGGGACTTTGGTGGGGTCTGGGAGTCGGGTCAGGGGGGGGGTCGAGACATCGGTGTGCTAGAGTTCTGGCAAGCGGAGCGCAGGAAATGGGAGTAAATGCATCCTCGGCTAGGGTTCCCCGCTTGAGGCCCCGAATTGCAATAGAGTCCCGTTCAATAGCATTGTGTTTCTCGCCACTATGAGCGCCAGGAAACACCCAACTAAATACACTCGACACGGAACTCTGTTGCAATTCAGTTAGATCACGAAGGTTATGTCATTAATTTGAAAGGCTCCTTTCAGACCAACACTTTAGAATCCCTATTGCCAGGAAAAATCTGTTCAAGAGGTCTTTTGTTCCCAGTGCCATAAGCTTACTAAATATATAATGCAAATTGAACTTGTTTTTATTTATTTTAACTGCAGTAAACGCATAATGGCAGAAGCAATGTGTTATGTTTGTATGGTATAGATATATGTTATATATGCACAAATGTACAAATGTTGATATGCATGAAATATTTACTGTTTTAACTAATGACTATATGATTATATACTATATTGGAGGTGAAGCCAAAAACAAATTATCCCATTTAAATTTTTTTAGAGATAGCAATGAACATATCTCCATATATTTTATTTAAAAAATATACAAGCTGAGCTCTTTATCCCTCACCGTTTTTGCGGCCTCAGGGTGTGGGGGGGGAAATCTATTTATTTAAAAAAATATATATGTGGTCTTATCAAGGAAGAATCATTAAGTAAAGAGGTATACATTCATTCACTCTATGACACTGGACGTCAAACACACAGCTACCGTGCAGTTCCCTGCCTCATTCTGTAGTAATATGTATATTGTAAAGAAGACAAAGGGTTAACAATTTGATGTTAACACTTCTCACCACCAGATGGAGGGACGGTTTAGGCATATAATTATCATGTGACTCCTGGGATTCTGGGAGAACGTGTTTAGACGTGGGAGAGATTAGTTGCATAGTTGAGAGATCTGGGGCGAAATTCTCCGGAAACGGCACGATGTCTGCCGACTGGCGCTCAAAATAGCGCAAATCAGTCGGGCATCGCGCCGCCCCAAAGGTGCGGAATGCTTTGGGGGCCGAGCCCCATCCTTAAGGGGCTAGGCCGGCGCCGGACGAATTTCCGCCCCGCCAGCTGGCGGAAAAGGCCTTTGGTGCCCCGTCAGCTGGCGCGGAAATGACATCTCCGGACGGCGCATGCGCGGGAGCGTCAGTGGCCGCTGACGGCATTCCCGCGCATGCGCAGTGGAGGGAGTCTCTTCCGCCTCCGCCTTGGTGGAGACCGTGGCGAAGGCGGAAGGGAAAGAATGCCCCCACGGCACAGGCCCGCCCGCGGATCGGTGGGCCCCGATCGCGGGCCAGGCCACCGTGGGGGCACCCCCGGCGCCAGATCGGCCCGCGCGCCCCCCCAAGACCCCGGAGCGCGCCCGCTCCGCCTTGTCTCGCCGGTAAGGTAGGTGGTTTAATCGACGCCGGCGGGACAGGCGTTTTAGCGGTGGGACTTCGGCCCATCCGGGCCGGAGAATCGTGGGGGGGGCCCCGCCAACCGGCACGGCGCGATTCCCGCCCCCGCCGAATATCCGGTGGTGGAGAATTTGGCAATCGGCGGGGATTCACGCCAGCCGCCGGCGATTCTCCGACCCGGCGGGGGGTCGGAGAATCTCGCTCCTGTAGTTAGAGATACCGTAGTTTATTTTAATAACCTTTTACCTTGGAACTTGTTCGAATCAGCTTTGTTCATTTACTAACCTTGATATTTTTTGTTCTACACTACATACTCAAGACATCCTGATTAACAAAACAGAGAACATCACATATTCTTTTTGAGGTTTAAATCTGGGTTTGTGCCTCAGCAAGGACATTTTTTGAAAATTCATTTTATGGGATCTGGGCATCGCTGGATAGACCAGCATTTATTGCCCAGCCCTAGTTGCCCTTCAGACATCATTCTATCATTGAATCCTTACAGTGCAGAAAGAGGCCATTCAGCCCATCGAGGCTGCACTGATGCTCTGAAAGAACACCCCAATCCCGCCCTATCCTTGCAGCCCCATAACCCCACCTAACCAATAACCCTGTACACTACAGGGCAATTTAGCATGGCCAATCTACCTAACCTGCACATGTTTGGACTGTGGGAGGAAACCCACGCACACACGGGGAGAACGTGCAAACTCCACACTGACAGTCATCCATGGCCGGAATTAAACCAGGGTCCGTGGCAATGTGCCACCCCACATCCTGGAGTGTGGAATGAATAGGTTAGCTTGGGAAGGTTCAAAATCTGTCTTTATGGGGAAGTCTAGTCGAAGTTCTGAATTGTCCTCTGCTGGGGACCAGGCATAGGCAAAGCCAATGTTTTCAGAACTCTGTCTGTCCACCTCCTGATTAGGTATCCTCCAAAGAGTCTGGGGTTTTACATGGTGGTTAGCACATGGGAAGTGGCTAATGGTCCGGCTGCTTGGGGCTATCTGCAGGGTGTCTTTACTCTGTAGGTACCAGGTTTTGTCATAATAGAGCTGAGTGGCTCTTGTCCAGCTTAGCTCCCCACTGCCTCCTTGGCAATCTGTAGGTCCAGCTGTTCAAAGCTAGGAATTGTGGTTAGGCTGTTTGCCAGGAGGTTGGGATGTTTTTAATGGGACTTTGGTCTCTTTCGGGGATTCCAGTTTAATGTCTGACTCAGGCATTTGCACAACTTGGGGTGTTCCGGTTCCTGTTCCTAGGTGCTTTCGGTTGGCATGACAACAGGCAAGTGGTCTGCTCCTGAACTTGAGCCAGTCTTTCTGGGCTCGGATGATAGAAAGACCACCTTCTGGAAGGCTGCCGGCTAGACCAATCACTGGGGCCTTTGGATGGGGAAGGGGCACTCTCCCAACTTGTTCAATGTCCCCTAGAACAGGAGTGCCCTCAAGTGGATGTGCAATTCCCTTGTGGCCTTTCGACTTTGATTTCAGCTCCCAATTTCTGTTCTGGACAGGAGGGGTTTAATTTTAAACAGCACTAATTTCTCTCCTCTCTATCCATCCATAAACAGAAAGGTGTTTTGATTTGTTTCCCTGTTTCTAAGCGGTGATGTATTTCCCAGCCCCTTGGTTTTTGTACAATCCAATTTTCTATGAATAACTCTACATCGAACTTGGGATAGGGTGAACTCGAAGGGTTTGTTTATTGACACACACTCAAAATGCAGAGAGAAGGGTTGCCTTCACCCTCATGTAGTAAAGAGATGGGTAGAAAAAAGGAGGACTTGCAGTGCAGAGGCCACAGAGAAAATTAATATTGATTCATGCGGGTTCCAGAGTGTGGAATTAAAGTCCAATGAGGTATTCCTTCGGGGAGGTTGGCAGGCTGAAAACCAATGCTGTATAATTAGCCTTGTCTAGTGTTGCTGACTTCACACGATGAGATGGGCACACAGAAATGAATCGGTCTTGTAGGCGCAGGTACAGAATTTCCAGCAGAAACAGTGTAGATGGGTCCAGGTATCAAACCTAGGGCAGAGCACTTTGTCTGTGAGGTTGCTAGTCAGATGATAAAAAAAGCAGACTGAGACTTTTCAGTTCAGCAATATTACTGGTTTCACAAGACAAAGGCCCATGTCACATGACTCTCATCTCCACGCAGTCTTTAGCAAAGGATGTGTGTCCCTCATCTGGGACCCTGAGATTGCTAAAGGTCTCAAACATTAGGCAGTGAAAGGGAGGTTGCGGAACCCTTTGTCTTAGCAGACGCTCAGAGTCCTATTTGCCAGCTTTGGTTATGAAAAGCAGATGGCATTTGTACAGTTCTCTTTTAATTTGGTCTGTGTTTATTCAGGGAAAAAGACCAATACTGCCAGGTAATTTCTTTTGTTGGGCGGAATTTCTTTTGTTGGGCGGAGTTTTCCCATATTTTTCAGAGTGTCAGGCTCGAACTGAAAACCAGAGGGTAGCTCTCCAGCTGCACAGTCTTGTTTTTAGTCCAGATTTTCGGGCACTGTGAAAAAGGACATCGGGGCACCCTCACCACAATGTCAACATGAAGGCACTCCCACCCCAATGCAAACATCGGGCCCCCCCACTTCTCCGTCTCCCACCTTCTGGGCATCATGGCGACACACCCTCCCACCACAGAAGTCTTGGGGGCACTTTCCACCCTCACCGCAGTCTCGGGGGCACTCTCCCCACTCTCCTCGCGACCCCGCCCCCATCACTGCAGTCTCAGGAGCACTCCGCCCCCTCACAACCATCAGTGCTACCTAACACATTAGGGGAACCCCTACCATGGACTCTCAGACGTACCACCCCTGCACTGTCGCTGGGCACAGGTTGGCAGTGCCAGGTTGACAGTGTCAACTTGTGCCGGTATGCCCCTTTCCCCCACGTCGGGGACTATACTTATCTTTGGGCCCCTGGGGAGATCCCCTCGACTGATCCATGCCTTCATATACCTGTTGTAAACCTCACCGATGTGATGGTGAGGGGGCAACACGTGGCGGGTGCTCATTAATTACATTAAAAAGATTTTGAATGTATTATAATGAGGTTCTTACCCTTTGTGGGTATGGACCTCTTACGTCATCAGCGAGGGATGTGGAAAATCTGGAAACGCGATCTCGCTGGCGAGAACCACCTTTCTCTATTCTCGTGACATTTTGCGCCTGCGGTAGCCGTTCTCGCTGACAGCTAACGTGGGCACAAAACATAGATTCAGCCATTTTAGGTCGTTGTCCAGTTTGAAATATTTTGAGATAGGAATGAGCTTATATTTTATAAATGAAATGTACAGAGTGAGGTCTTGGTTCTTCATAATTACCTTGATCTCACATAATGAGCTCCACACTAAGGATTTTGCTGCAGAAGTGCCAGATTTTCAACATTAGCCACTCCTAATGCCAGCCTCTCTTGAGGGGTTTCTCACAGAAGTGTTGGATATGCTGCCCCGCCATTCCTGCTAAGAGGCCCAAATTGCACCATGAGCTTCACTGTAAATATTAGCATTGAGCTGACCACCAAAAATAATCAGTGCGGTCATCTTCTTTCGTCAATCTGGGCAGGAGTCTGCCACACCCGTTTGATGCCTGGTCTCCACACAGGCAAGAACATTTGTGCTCATTTTTATACTGCGCAATTGGAAGCACTGAGGTTAGTTTGAATATCCAGCATATTACACTAATATAAACCACACATTAGAACAATAACGTTCCAAGGCTGCGTCCTGTCATTCAGCACCAACATAAAAATTCACCTCCCCTGCTTTCCTCTGCTGAAGGCACGTTAAGTTCTAGTTTCGTGAGAATGAGCTTCATCTTTGCCAACATGGCCGCTCTTAACGTGTGAGTCTGGCCAGTGGCTGTCAGTGGGATAGTTGATTGTGGAAGGTAGAGAATGGATACAGCTGAGCTTGATTCTGTCTTTCCACAATGCCCAAACATTGCAGCAAAGCAATGAACCTCCTTGATGTTTTCCCTGCTTCGTAACCCCAAAGGCAGCAAACCCAGGAGGCATCAAGCCCAATTAGAGTTACCCTTCACCATGACAAAATACCCATGGATTAAGTCTGGGTCACACGTAATACAACGATTTTACGAATTAATGCATTTTACCTAAATTTATTTTCAGGTACACAAGAGTGGATTTTTAAAATTAAGACATTACTTCAGAATTATTTACCATTAGCTCTGGGACATGTGGTGGAAAACAGAAAAAATTACTGAGCAATGGTTTACGGCAAGACAAATTGGTGAATGGCATCAGAATGACATAAACCACTCCCAGTTTGGGTTTACACGAGTCACCATTTATCCCTCTTCCTTCTGTACTTTATAATTCGATCCAATCTACTGAATAACTTTCTTCAAGTATAATTATTACTGTTCTGATCTGGAGTTACACTTACTCCCCGTAGTGCTGCATTTCATTGCCAACAGTGCAGGGAACGTACACGCAATTCGGGAAAAGCCACAGTTCGGGCACCTCCAAATGCATGAAGAGAATGATGTGGCTCATCACGGCCTGAAATGTTAACTCCGCTTCTCTTCACAGGTGCTGTCTGACCAGCATTTTCTGTTTTTATACCTGAACCTAAGTCTTGCCTAACCCCCTACTGAGAAATGTCAGGGGCAGGATTCTCTGTTTGGGAGACGTGTTGGTGCTGGGACTGAATTGTGTACGATTTGTGTTCCCGTTGGGACGGTGGGGGGTGGGGGGGGGGGCTATTCGGTAAGCGAGTCAGGATATGCAAATTGTCCAGCCGTCTGCTGCCGTGAATTCTGAGCAATTCCTGGCCCAGTGGGCATTCTAACTCCTGAGGCCTGATTCTCTGCCACATCGGGAACCCAGTTACCAGTGGCGGGTGGCGGAGAAGTTCGCCCAACAGTTGAAAAATGAGCGGGCCATCTGGAGGCAGGCCTGCCCCCAATATTTAGGCTGAGGCATGGGATGCCGCCCCTCAGCATTCAACCTAACCCCATCTTTCTTCAGTTCTGATGAAAGGTCATCGACCCTAATTGAGAATTGTTGAACTGATTAGAATTTTCACGGGAAGCGTTGAGATGACTACGTCGTTCCCATAGTTAGAAAAGAATGTAAGAAGGAAATGACTCTGACCTGGAATCTACTCTTTAGTATTGTTCCAGGAAAGTATTTCCACCCTTCCATCATTGTCCATGAGAGCCCACCACCTTGGGCCCAGGCTCATGACAGATGCACAGCTCCAACTGGAGGGAGCTTACCGCTGCAAAGAACATAACCGCGAGAGTTCTGTGCACAGTCTTGATCTTCATGTTACATAAGACTATAGAGGCACTGGAGAATGTGCAAAAGTCATTTACAAGCATGACACCAGAACAGAATGGTTATAACGAGCAGGAAGACGGCAGAGACAGGGGATCGTTACTCTGGAAGAGGGCAAGTTGAAGGGTGACCTGATAGAGATCTTTGACATTATGGGGGGATTCAATAGCATAAATGTAGCGAAACTATTGCTGCTGGTGAGGAATCCAAACCCAGGGGTCTTAAATATAAGAAAGCTATTAATAAATCCAAAAAGAAATCCTGAATAAATGTCTTTGTCAAGGGATTGGTGGAAATGTTGAACTTGCTACTCATGGAATTTAAGTGAATTTAAGGGAGAGGATAGATAAACATATGAAGGGTGTGATAGCCCTCGAGAGGAACTTGGGGGATCGCTGATTGATCTCACTGTGGCGACGAGGACCAAGCATGGGATTCTTTACAAAACTCCCTCAAAAAGCAAACAGGTAAAGTAATTTTCCCCCCAGTGCCTTTGCTCGGATCCAACATTGGACATTATTGTTAGTTGCCTACGAATACTCACCCAAGCACCTCCCAGGAATACACATTGCCAAGGCGGATGTCCTGTGTTGCCTCCTGCTGCCCACAAGTTTGGCCCCTCTGCTGGCATTGGAAGAAGTCATCATGACCTTGAAATTCCTGGATATCTTGCCAGTATCCATGAAGCAGATTCAAGCGTGCAGCCAGAAGGACCCCACACTGGTAAAATTGCACCATATGATCCTCAGTGGCGGAATACGAGGACAGCCCATGGATGACATTAAGCTCTTCCTCACTGAACGACAAGAGCTGAGTGTAGAAGATGGCATCATTTCTTCACCGCCCAGTTCGGCTCCTAATTCTCACAGAAGTACACAATGGACATCCCGGGGTGTCCAAAACCAAAGTGCGAGCAAGAATCTGCATCTGGTGGCCCGGGCTTGATAAGACATTGAGAATCTGGTGAAGCAGTGTTCCTTATGCCAGGAGAACCAGAAGCTCCCACCTTCTTCCTCTTTGCACCCATGGGAATGGCCAGGAGGACCATGGGTAGGGTGCACGTGGACATTGCTGGCCTGTTCTTGGGATCGATACTCCTTATTATGGTCGATGCCCACTCAAAATGGTTAGAGATACATCATATGTCCTCCACGACTTTGCATGCAACAATAGAAATACTCTGGCAAAGTTTTGGCACCCTGGGCATGTCAGAGGTTCTTGTATCCTTCTTTACCACTGCAGAATTTCAGGCATTCGTAAAGTCGAACAGTATTAAACACATCCGAACGGCTCCATACCATCCATCGACTAATGGCCTGGCTGGAGGGGAAGTTAAAACTTCCAACCCGGAAGACCCAAAGACCCAAAGCAGCCTTCAGAACAGGAGGTGCCGTCTTTGTGTGGAACTTTGGAGATGGTTCCCATTGGATCCCAGGAATCATAGAATTCCTACAGTGCAGAAGGGGGCCATTCAGCCCATTGAGTCTGCACCGACCCTCCAAAAGAGCACAGGGGACCCAATTCCCCTGCCCTACGCCAGTAACCCCACCTAACCTTCCGACACTAAGGGCCAATTTAGCAAAGCCAATCCACCCAACCTGCACATCTTTGGACTGGGGGAGGAAACCGGAGCACCCGGAGGAAACCCACGCAGACACGGGGAGAAAGTGCAAACTCCACACAGTCATCCGAGGCCTGAATCAGACCCGGGTCCCTGGCGCTGTGAGGTAGCAGTTCTAACCATTGTGCCACCGTGCATCATGCTTGAAAAGATTGGTCTGGTTTGTTACAAAGTCAAAATCCAAAGGAAAGCCATGGAAAAACACCTTGATCACCTGAGAAGCAGGGAACTCACTCCAGCAGAGATGACTTCAGCAGAAACTATGCCCTTGACTCCAGTTGCAACTACCTCTGGAAAGGGGACTCAGCCTAAGGGGGATCTGAGGGTCGTTCCCCCGCAACGATGAAGCTTCACAGTCTGAATCGAAACTGTGGAGATTGACCCTCCGCCAGAGGTCATCACCGAAGACACGCCTCCAGCTGTGGCCCTTTGGCGCTCAAAAAGGAAGCGGCGAACCCCGGACCCCTTCATTTCCCTCGATCCGGCTCCAGCTGCTAACGACTCGAGGCATTGTGGCAAGCGAAGGAAGAGGCTTCATCGCCATGGTAGTGAGGGGGATGATTCAGACTTGAGAGGGGAGGGATGTGATAACCCTCACGAGGACCACGGGACCATGCTGATTGATCTCCCTGTGGGCCTCATACAGTGAGTGGGCGGGTATGACCCCTCACTCTGCGCCTCCTGAAATTAGTGCAAGGGTGAATGAAAAAGAAAGTTATATTGATTTTCCAGGCCGGTGACACTGTTCATCAGTAATTATGGCTTGAAACGCTGTTCAAAAAAAACTCACTTACTCCGGTGAATAAGTGAATAAGGATGATCTTTTTATTGTCCTTGAGCAGGAATAGAGAATTTAAGTTCGTGCCAAATCCTTAATTCTGCATCAATTGGATCTGTAAAGATAGCGGCTGTGCACCTGAGAGGAAACCGGTGTCTCTGGCAACAACTTCCAGATTTTCTTATTTAACTGCACAAAATGAGGACACTAGAAGTTGCTGTCAATGTAACACAGTAATTATAGCAAGCACTGGCAGCCTCGCTGACATTACTATCATCAACTCCAGGCCAAGAAATCTTGACAGAGGAAGCAATGAAGGACCATAAAGGGCAGGCGTTATCAAAAGATCAGAAATAAAACAGGCCATGGTTGAATTGTTTTCCATTTTGAGCTTGACCCTTCACTTACAGTGCTAACCTTCCTCTTTCTGATACTGTCTGAGCTATTCTGTATTGTCAATCTTTTCTGTTTTTATTCCAGAGTTTCGGCATTTGCAGTTTTTCTCCTCTCCCAATGGAAAATATGAGATTTTTGACTGAGAATGAGGAAAGTGAGGAGTGCAGGATTGCAACATGATAGCAAGAGATTCCTGGAAATGTCTCTCTGTGGATTCAGTTATTTGAAACATTAACATGTTGTGACCCAGACCCTTCCATTCTGTGACTGGATGTATTTTACTGGTTAGAACTTCAACACTTTGGAATCAATATGCTCACTCTTGACTTTGGGACATAATGTTGATATCTGCTAAATGCTGAATGAAATTGACTGCATGCCCTGGGATGGGTTCTATGCCTGACACTTGCATGTAATACGACCAAAACCGAAAATAAATAACATGGAATCTGTCATTTTTTATTCTGGTGTTTTCATAATAATAAAGTTGTTGATATGAGTGGGAAAGAATACAATATTTTGAAACATTCGGCATCAGCAGTGAGCAGTCGAAGCTTAAGTATAATAATCTTTATTGTCACAAGTAGGCTTACATTAACACTGCAATGAAGTTACGGTGAAAATCCCCTGGTCGCCACATTCCGGCGCCTGTTCGGATACACTGAGGGAGAATTCAGAATGTCCAATTCACCTAACAAGCACGTCTTTCGGGACTTGTGGGAGGAAACCGGAGCACCCGGGGGAAACCCACGCAGAATGTGGGGAGAACGTGCAGACTCCACACAGACAGTGACCCAAGCCGGGAATCGAACCTGGGACCCTGGAGCTATGAAGCAACAGTGCTAACCGCTGTGCTACCGTGCTATAGACTGGGAGCAGACTGTCCTACCAATACACCTTAACCTCAACCCCACTGAGCATTCTTTCTGCAGCTTGATGAATTTTCCTTTTTCTACCTTTACAACTTTCAGTAAGATTGTCAAATTAATAATTAATGCTACATGTTGGCCAGTTGTGTGTGGAAGCTGTGAAAAACTGAACTGAGATTGTGCACTCGCATTTCACAACCGAGCTGTATGCCTCGCACAGGAGGAAGGCTTTTGCTTTATTAGTTCAGCCAGAACACTGGACCGGTAATCCAGGAGCTTGAACCAATGATCGAGGCGACATGAGTTCAAATCCCACCATAGTATCTGGGGAATTTAAATTCAATGAGTTAAATAATTCCCCATGGTTGGGTCGCAGACTCAAGCCTGCCTTCCTGAACTGTGCCTGAGAGTTGGTGGCGGAGGCAGTCAGCACTGCCAGCCTGGCCAGGCAAAGAGAGCTGGTGATAGGGAGGGATGGGGGTCACTGGTGAGGCCTCTGCCCTGAGAGGGCCAGAGAATCAGGGAAGGCTCCAAAGACCACGATGCCGGTGTCCTCTGGTTGCGGTGAGCTCTGCTGATCCCCTGCTTCCTCTGCAGTGGGGCAGCATTTCTGAGGAGTGCCAACATCTGGTGGGCCACTGATTGAGTTTGGCCACGTCCATCCGCTTCATGATACTGCTGGGTATGAGGGTGTCCAGAGGGGTGGCCCGGGTGAGTTCCCAGATCAGCATTTAAGGGGCACAGGTGGTACTCAGCAGCGTGAGCAGACAGGAGGCTGAATGTAGCACCGTAGGGGTGCGTTTAAAAGACAGACTGCAGCAATGGCACTCTGAGCCAGGCCATCCCAACCCCGAAGGTATCACCCCAAGTCCACGGACATGGTACTAAGTGATGGTACATGGTGACATCATCAGAGGCACTGGGGAGATATTCCTCTCTGCCACCTTAGACTGTGCAAGCCATACCCCTGCAATAAACTCTGACAACTGGTTAAGTAACTGATGGTGTGGCAACCTGGTTACCCTTTGTTTAGACTGAGTAAAAGTAAAGCCCCTGAAAACGTAACACCACTCTAACGGATGTTAAAGAACCACTTGGGTTTTTACAACATTCCAGCAGCTTTAATGGTTATTTTGTTCTGGTTAGATTACCAGATTTATTTAATTAATTTTCACAACTTGCAAATATGGGATTTGAACTCACAATCACTAGGGTTGTTAGACTGCTGCGGTAATGACTAGACAATCGTAAGTCAGAGCACATTTTAGAATTGTTATGCAGCATTCATTACCCTATCAGGGAACATCCAGGCTGGATTCTCCGTTTTTGGCACTAGGTCCCCACGCCGTCGTGAAAACTGTGGTCTTTTACTCCAGGAAAACTGCAGTCAAAGGGCCACAGATCCACCGTCTTGCTGGGGGCTACCAGGCAGCCATCGTAGAGCTCGCAACCAATACAGCCCCCAGCACTTCCGGGTCAGAGGCCGTGCATGCACAAGGCGGTGGCCTTCAGCGGGCGCACCGTGCTCCATGGCGGACTCAGCCCGCAGACCTGGACCGGCAAAATAGTGTCCTGCATCGGCCGCCCGCGCACCCCGGCCGGCCCGCACACATTGCCCCCAGCCCCGAATGAAGCGCCCCCTGCCCGCCGATCGGCCCTCCCCCGACTGTGGTGGCCCCGGACTGAGTCCACACCCACCACGTGAGGATCCCGGACGGTGGGACCATGAGAGGTCCACGCATCGGGAATTCGGCCGGTCGGGGACGGGGCATCATGGGGCGTGCCTCAGGCAATGGCCTGAGGCGGTGGATACTCAACGTAGCGTGCTCCATGAGTACGTTGATTTTTTGGGGGCGGAGAATCCAGGCCCCTATTTCAGCCTCAGCCACTTCTTCCAGACTCTGCACGCCAAACAATTTGTGAGCACTTTTCTTTCTTGCTATTTATCAAATTTTGTTTCGTGGGTTGTTTCTATGACAGTCATGCTAATTTGTACAGGTGGTGACTGTGAGAGGTGATTCTGTAATCACTTGCTTTCAGCAGGAGATCCAGGGTTGCTGGGAGATGGAGATAGGGATACAACATTGGGCCAAATTGAATGGCCTCACCAAGCCTGACTTGGGGCGCAGCTAGGCCGTTAAATTTGGTGAGAAGCCACTCGCGAGATTTGCGACGCGTCGGACACCTCGCGAGATCTAACGAGATCCTGGGCAGGATCAAGGCTTGAATATTTAAGTGAGTAGTTAGGCTCACTTTAATACGTCTGTGCTGGATCCTCCTTAGGCCCAGGATCGGGGTGGCCTGGTGGCACACTGGTTACCACTGCTGCCTCACGGTGACGGGTTCGATTCCGACCTCGGGTGACTGCCTGTGTGCAGTTTGCATGTTCTCCCCGTGTCTGCGTGGGTTTCCTCCGGGTGCTCCGGTTTCCTCCCACAGTCCAAAGACGTGCAAGTTAGGTGGACTAAATTGACGAGGCTAAATTGACCCTTAGTATCCAAAAGGGTAGGTGAGGTTACGGGGATAAGGAGGAGGAGTGGGCCTTGGTAGTGTGCTCCTTCGGATGATCGGTGCTAACTCAATGGGCTGAATGGCCTCCTTCTGCGTTATAAAGATTCCATATTGGCTGTTGCTAATTGTGTTTCTCTTTTTTTGGCTCTGACGATGGCGGCCAATATGGTCGCCTTCCTTAATTCTAATTACGTTTTGCTCTAGAGTCGCCAGGTATCTTTTGGTACCGCCACAAGGTTCAAAACCGAATACTGATCAAAGACTTGATACACCAGTTAGTAAGTTCAAACTCAATGCTCATTTATTTACACACAGTCAAGTATGCTCATGCACAAAACTCTACAGACTAAACTATCACTACTGCTAAAGCCTATACTTAGCTTCAGGCGCCCACTCAGTCAGAGGACCAATGGCCGTTGTTCGGTTCTGAGGCTGCTGGGGTTGAACTGGTATGGAATAACGGCTGAGAGCATCTGTCTGGTAGCGTGCGTTGACCTTGGACTTTCTTGTTCTGATGCAGCTTTGTCAGGTCTCTCCTTGGTGAGAGCCGGAGCCACAAGAGAGTGATTCTCTCTTGGGGGATCCTTCTTATACCCAAAGGGGGCGTCGCGCGCTTTTGGGCGGGCCTTGAACTTGGCCCCAGTTAATTGGGCCGTTTCTCAATCGTTCCTATCGATTTCCTCCAATAGAAGGGTGGGTGCCCTGATGGCTGGGCGTGTCCTAGGTGGCCATTGGCCTGCTTTGTTCTGGTCTCCTCTGGCGCCGGGGTGTCTGTCTTGGTATCGTTTACTTAAATGTTACTCTTTTGTTCCTGGAGATGGCTCATTAGTATGGTAATGGCTTTGCAGTTTTGGCCTTGTCTGGGAGCTGTGGCCCCAATCAACAGACAAACCCTGCACCTGCTTGCTTTCTCAGTATTGTCCATTTTCCCTGCAATCTTTGCAAAGTGTCCATTTTGTAATCGGGAAGTGGCCATCCCAGATGGCTACATGGCACTGCCAGGGATCAGGCCAGGGGGTGCCCTGCCCTTGTGAGGTGGGGTGACGGGGGGCTTGAGGACCCCTTACAGGTAAGTTGGAGGGCTGGGTGGCATGGAGGTTGTGGTTTTGAGTCTGAGCAGGGGTCCAGAGATCGGGGAGATCGGGCAGAATTTAAAAATGGCGCCCTGCTCTCTTCCTGCCCTGACGAGCCGAGGCAAAAAAACCCAAATACCCGCTTGATATTGGGTTCGTTCCCGACGCTGCAAGCACCAAGAAAAACCTTGCTAAACTCGCCCAAAATGGGACTCTGGTTTTCCTGTTAAATCACGCCCATTGTCACACTCATTCCCCAATCAAGCCCTGTGCCTGCTGGCGGTGTGGGGTGGAGAATCGGGCCTGCGTTTTTGAATTGGTTTGTGGTGGCTTAATTAATTTTATTTTGTGTATGTAGGATGGGAATGTAGTGCACCCGAGGGGCACATTGCCGCTCACCTGGCAGGTATCTATTCCATCGTGATAGAGGCTTCAGAGCTTCTGCATGGATTTTGAAGCATAGCATCAAGTCTGATTGCCTGAAATTTAGATGGTTAAGGAGTGATTTGATGGCAGTTTTCACGATTTCCAGGGGAACATATAAAGCAGATAGAGAGAAACTATGGGCGGGATTCCCCGACCCCACAGCCCCATGTTTCTCGCGGCATGCCGTTCGCTGGCAGTGGGAATCTCTCTGCCCATTGCTTGTCAATGCGATTTCCTATTGAAGCCACCCCACGCTGACGGGGAACCGGCAGTGTGCGCTGTCAGTGGGAAAAGAGAATCCCAACGGCCAGAAAATTCTGGCCTCTTTCTGTTTCGAGAGGGCTAGAATACAAGACCAGGGATGTACTTCCGAGGCTGCATAAAGCTCTGGGCAGACCCCATTTGAATTATTGTGAGGAGTTCTGGGCCTCGTATCTAAGGAAGGATGTGCTGGCCTTGGAAAGGGTCCAGAGGAGGTTCACAAGAATAATCCCTGGAATGAAGAGCTTGTCATATGAGGAACGGTTGAGGACTCTGGGTCTGTACTCGTAGGAGTTTAGAAGGATGAGGGGGGATCTTATTGAAACTTACAGGCTACTGCATGACCTGGATAGACTGGCCGTGGAGAGGATGTTTCCACTCGTAGGAACAACTAGAAGCAGAGGACACAATCTCAGACTAAAGGGACAATCCTTTAAAACAGAGGTAAGGAGGAACTTCTTCAGCCAGAGGGTGGTGAACCTGTGGAACTCTTTGCCGCAGATGGCTGTGGAGGCCAAATCACTGAGTGTTTTTAAGACAGAGATAGATAAGTTCTTGATCAATAAGGGGATCAGGGGTTATAGGGAGAAGGCAGGAGAATGGGGATGAGCAAAATATCAACCATGATTGAATGGCGGAGCAGACTCGATGGGCTGAGTGGCCTAATCCTGCTCCTATGTCTATGGTCTTATGGTCTTATGGTTTGGGAGTCTAGAGTAAGGTGGCATACTCTTAGAAACAAGAGGCTGACCTTTCTGGGGTGAAATTGGGAAACACTTGCCCGTGTAGAAGTTTGGAATTCTCTTCCATAAATGACAATTGATACTAAATCTATTGTAAATTTCAAATCTGTGATTGATAGATTCTTTTTATCCAACGATATTAACAAAATGGGCCATAGGCAGCTCTAACAGGATTAGGTTGCAGATCAGACTTAATTGCACACAATGGTGGAACAGGCTCCTATTCCTATGTTACTAATAGTACTCTTTTGTGCACTTTGGATGAGTAAATTGTGCTTTTCACATCTGCTTTCACTGTTTCACAAAACTTCTCAAACAGTGGGTACAAGCCACTTAAAAGGACCAAACATTCCCAGCTGCTCTTTAATTGGCTGAAATATTTTCGCATTGAATGTGCTGATGTCCGCTCCCCAGAAACCTGAATCCAATCGATTTACTGGAGTTGCTTTTCTATCTACAAATTGATAAGGTACACTAATATTTCTTTTTAGCAATTAGGCCCTGGGGTTTGCTATTGAACCTTTATTTGGAATGGCAAAATGTCTTTTTCTTGAAAGCATCGGGGAAAATAAATTCCTTGTGAGGTATGCACTTGTCAGAAGCAATTAAATCTCCGCTTAGAATTAATCTTGAAAACTAAATAAAACCTCTGATCTTAAAGCCCGCAACGCAGAAAACTTACAAAGTTAGTCTAATAGCTTCAGCAAGGGCTTGTCCCTTTGTGTTTTTAGCCCAAATGTGTTTTGGTTTTTCAAATTTGAGAAACGATTATTTTACATTTGGGTTATGAATGCTAACTTTGTGAACCTTTTATTTTGAGCTTCAGTGACCTCATTTTGAAATGGGATCTTTATCGCAGAACAGTCGTCAAGAACAGTCAATTTTGTTGTAATCTAAGCATTTCAATGACACGAGGACTAAGTTCATTGTACAATCTATGCATTGGACTCAGGAGGTATGCATGCCAGGGTATGCTGCAGTTCACTTTAAATAAATACATATTGGATTAAAACATGGAATTCCAAGATACCAAACCACTTTTCATTCATTCCTATTGTATAGAATTTGTGTTCCAAGAATAATATTTAAGTACAAAATCCTAACCCAAGCATATATTGTTGCCAAATTATCCAGTTTTTGATGCTTAACATGCTGAATAAAGTCAGTACCAGCCACATTCCAAAGAGCTGCATGAATATGTTATAAAAATCCACTCACTTCAATGTAAAATCTGTTTTTAGTAAGTGCTTCTCTTTAGAATGGAGTGTGGGCGGATTGATTAGAGAAGTGCAGTACAAAGATTTGGAAATAGACTATTTTTATCCCCTCTTTGATTTATATTGAAAGTAGTCTGAAGATATTTATACTGGTCAGCCAGTTGTTACCTGGAGACAGCAGGTGCAACTGTTCCACTCCTTATGTCCCTTCCTAAAAATAGATCCCAGTTAAATCCCCTTCGCAAGTCGCACATGCAGAAAATATACAATTTACAGATGGCCTTACAAAGTGACAAATCTTTTCTGGATTCATGCTATTGGAAGCGGAAGTGCTTTCTGTTGATTTTGTCAAAATTAATTGGAGAACAAATGTTGAAGCAGGTGGGAACATGTCGCGAAGCTGCTATTTTTTTATTGCTTCAGTGTATAAAAACTTTAGAGTGATCATACACTTAATTTAACAATTTGTGGCATTCTCTTCCCAACAAAGTGGAAAATTGCCCTGGTCCTGTCCACAAAATACAGCCAATTTCAGCCCTGTCTACGCTCAATCATCAGCAAAGTGATGGATGGTGTTTTTAACAGTGTTATCAAACATCAATTACTCAGTCATAACTTGCTCACTGGTATTCAGTTTGGGTTTTGGCTCCTGAGCTCATTATAGCCTTTGTCAAAACATGGCCAAAAGAGCCAACCTCAAGTGTGGAGGTGAGAGTGACTGCCATTGACATCAAGGCAGCATTTTACCGAGTGTGGCAACAAGGGGCCCCGAGTACAATTGAAGTCAAACGGAATGAGGGGGCGAGCTCTCCATTAGCTGGAGTCATGCGTAGCACAAAGGAAGATGGTCGTGATTGTTGAAAGCCAATCATCACATCCCTGGGACATCACTGCAGTTGTTCCTGAGGGCAGTGTCCTGGATCCAACCATCTTCAGCTGCTTCAATTACCTTCCTTCCATCATGAGGTCAGAAGTGAGGATGTTCACTGATGATTGTACAGTATTCATACCATTCGCAACTCATCAGACAATGAAGCCATCCATGTTCATGTGCAGCAAGAACTGGATAACATTTGGGCTGGACTGATTGGTAGCACGTAATGTTTCTGTCACACAAGAGCCAAACAGTGACCATCTCCAACAAAAGAGAGTCTAACCACTTTCCCTTAACATTCATTTGCATTATCTTCCTCAGCATCCTGAGGTCACCATTAAACAAAAAGGTAACTGGACCAGCTGCATAGATACTGTGGCTATGAGAGCTGGTCAGAGGCTGGGAATTCTGCAGCACAGAACTCACCCCCTGAATCCCCAATACCGTTCCACAATTTACAAGGCAGAGATCTGGAGTGTGATCAAATATTCCCCAATTGCCTGGATGAGTGCAGCTCCAACAACACTCAAAAGGTTTGACACCATTTGGGACAAAGCAGCCCTTTCACTGCACCCTAACCATTCTTTCCCTCCACTACCGTCGCACAGTGGCAGCAGTGTGTATCATTTCCAAGATGCACTTCAGCAACTTACCAAGGTTTCTTCGACAACACTTTGCAAATCCACAAACTCTACTACCTAGAAGTACAAGGGCTGCAGGCACATAGGAGCCACACCACTTCCAAGTTTCCGCTCCACATTACACAACATCCTGATTTGAAACATATCGCTGTTCCTTCATGGTCGCTGGGTCAAATCCTGGAACACCTTCCCTAGCAACACTATCGAAGTAGTTATAGTACACAGACTGCAGGAATTCAAGAAAGCGCTCACCTTCCCAAGGAACCTGAGAATGGGAAACAAATGCTATCCTTGCTAGTGATGTCCACACCTCATAGACAAATAAAAACGTATTTGTCACATCAGGATTCAACTATACTTGTGGATGTTCGGGAATTCGAAAAATATTTCCCACAAGGTAAGGGTAATTTTCTTGTTTGATGGTTGTGCAATAGCACTGACTGAATTATGAACTCAATTAAGGGGAGAATTTTAAATCTACTTTGTCTTCAGAAAAAACATAGGCAGGCATACTGTTAAAATCACCCAAGTTACTTACCGGCCCTGGAAAGGCAGGACGCTGATGGTGTCTGATTTTAACCTGATCAATTAAGTTGGCAGTAAGGGCAAACAACCGAAGCCAGCAGAATTTTTAAATATGCATGTCTCATACCAATGATGGCATCAACAAACACATACAATTCTAACCTGATGGCCTCAGCGAGCATCTATAGTGAGCTTTCTACCAGGTGAAGACAGTGAGGAAGGAGGTAAGGGCCAGAAGAGGCCAAAAAGCTGAAATTCCTTTGGCGGGGTTCACCGTTGCCCGGGCAGAGAATGGGCTCCGACGCCCAAATCGGGGCTGGTGTCCGTTTGACGCCGGTCAGCCATGCTCCGTCCCCTCTGAAATGGCATCATCGCATCGCGCACCATGCGCCATTGCAACACCGTTACCACGTCATTGGAAGGCCCTCCCGCACTGCTCCGCCCCCGATGGGCCAAGTTTCTGACTGCGCGGGACACATGTGGTCACAGCGGTCAGGAACCCGGCGTGGCGGCTATGGACTGTGTCCAGCGCCGCCGCACTCGGCCAGGATCTGTGCCGCTGGCCAGGAGGGCTTGCACGAGGGCTGGGGGGACTGTTGGGGGGTGGCCAGGGGGTCGCAGATGGCGGGTTAGGTCCGCGCATGGCCGGCGCCATGTTGTACGGCGCGACTGCTGCAGGGACCCGGCCATTCTCCAGCCGTTTTCGCCACGGCAGCCAGGAGTTTCATCCAGTCCCGCTGGTAGCCCCTCATTGGTCCCGGAATTGGTGAGGGTTCGGCGCCAATTTTGCCGTCGTAAAACTCCCGCAAATTCTCCGTTCGAGCCGGCACTTAGCCGCTGAAATGGAGAATCCAGTCCCTTTAATTTTGAAAACTCTCCTTTCACAGCCACAAAGCTCCAGTAGCTGATTCCACCACCTATCTGTTCTTGGCAAACAGCCTCCTAGACTTGCAGTTTCCGTCAATTTACCACCACCTTCCTAGCCAGAATGGGTGGGACATTAGCTGGAGGGATTTAAATGAGGTTCAGGAGTTACAATACCACAGACCTCAATTCTGGAGCAGGGGATAAGTTTCCAACTCACCAACCCAAAGCTGGCCAGGAGTTAAAAGGACTGAAATCTCCTTCAGACATTTGGAAAAAAAGGTGCAAGTGCCCCAATTCCCATAACTGCCTCCCTCCAAATACAACGTACAGATGTCTTTACAGTGTGGTATTTCTTTCAAAAATCACACCATTACAGTACTTGTTTTTAAAAAAGCAAACATTTTCATGTGAATTTTCAGACCGGTCCTTATGCAGGGCATGTTTTGGATTGGATTGGATTGGATTTGTTTATTGTCACGTGTACCGAGGTACAGTGAAAAGTATTTTTCTGAGAGCAGCTCAACAGATCATTAAGTACATGAGAAGAAAATGGAATAAAAGAAAATACATAATAGGGCAACACAACATATACAATGTAACTACATAAGCACTGGTATCGGATGAAACATACAGGGTGTAGTGTTAATGAGGTCAGTCCATAAGAGGGTCATTTAGGAGTCTGGTGACAGTGGGGAACAAACTGTTTTTGAGTCTGTTCGTGCGTGTTCTCAGACTTCTGTATCTCCTGCCCGATGGAAGAAGTTGGAAGAGTGAGTAAGCCGGGTGGGAGGGATCTTTGATTATGCTGCCCGCTTTCCCCAGGCAGCGGGAGGTGTAGATGGAGTCAATGGATGGGAGGCAGGTTTGTGTGATGGACTGGGCGGTGTTCACGACTCTGAAGTTTCTTGCGGTCCTGGGCCGAGCAGTTGCCATACCAGGCTGTGATGCAGCCCGATAGGATGCTTTCTATGGTGCATCTGTAAAGGTTGGTAAGGGTTAATTTTTGCCGATACAAGCATCCAAGCCTGAATTTTGCAATGACGGAGAAAAAGGCAGAAGAGGTTGAAACATTTTTGCACGGATGACAGGGGACCTGGTT
Source organism: Scyliorhinus torazame (assembly GCF_047496885.1). NCBI lineage: Eukaryota > Metazoa > Chordata > Chondrichthyes > Carcharhiniformes > Scyliorhinidae > Scyliorhinus > Scyliorhinus torazame. Next base: position 292,934,729 of record NC_092711.1, on the reverse strand, counting down.
CAGGATTTGCTGAGGCAGCTTCCCTTACAGAACAGGAGCTGCCTCCAGTCATTTCTGATTTTCATTAGCCAGGAGCAGGAAGCATGACAGGTACAGATTAGATCTGGTAGGAGCAAGTCTGAACTTTGCAGCCCCTTTCAAGTGATGGTGTGTCCATTTGAAGACATAGTCCACTTTGGATCTGATCCTGGATGGCTTTAGAAGAGGTAAGGTGCACTTTGGGATTGTTAAAGTGGACATGAACGTATGCATAAAGTGCACAAATTCACTTGAACTGTCAAGGGACCTGTCAAGGGGAACTGTTAAGAGGAACTATCAAAACTGTCAAAACTATCAGCGGAAATGTCAAAGGGAACTGCTAAAATAGTCAAAGCTGTCAAGCGGAACTGACAAAGTTGTCAAAATTGTCAAAAGCAACTCTCAGGAGGAACTACCAGAACAGACAAAAGTGTCAAAAGGAATTGCCAAGCTGTCAAGGCATCTAAAACTCCTGACATTTAAACCTTTGAAAAATTTGAGGAGTGTTAAAAAAAGTTATTGCTTGATATTTCACTCTGTCTGTTGACATAAGCCTGAGGCTTACCATTACTGGATTTAAGTTGTATGACTTTGGGGTACCTTTCATTTCATAGTTTTATTAACAGCTCCAAGAGGGTGTAGAATCTTTGAAGTGCAACTTTGAATTACAATACTTGTTTTTTTTAAAGTGTTTTTATTGATTTTTTTGTGGCATACAAAACAAGGATAAATATGGACAAACCATAGGAAACTGAGGAAAAAGAAAAATATTTACACATCGATCAGTTTCAACTATTTACATACATGCATCGTCGTGTTTTTTCTCTTACGTTATTTACAGTCCAATACTTGTTTTAATAAGGGATTAAACATTTGAATAAAATGTTCTTATAGAGGATTATATAGTTGAAAGAATGCAAATGTCATGCAAGATTTTTTTATGAATGAGTGATTTTTAAAAATAAAGTCCACAATAGGTACTTAGGACTTTATTTTATCTCAACATGGCTCCTGACTTCAATCCATGGTGGATACTGGCTGAGTTGGCATGATAGACCTAAGGGCAAAGGATGGTGGGTTGTGGCGTTGGGCTGGCATGAGTTGACAATAAGTTTGCCTGGGGCTATAAATAACCATGTGAGTGGGTTGAAGGGCATAATTTGGTATGGAGGGTAAGAAGGGCTCTATGTGGTGGAGGGGCATAGGTTGGAATAGAGGGTATAAGAGGCCACGGGTTGGGTAGAGGGCATGAGTTGGCATGGATGTGGGGCTGTGAGGGTTGGGTGGTGAGGGCTGGGGGCTGCTTTTTGTTTTACTGATTTAAAACAAATCTTTGACAAAGTGCCTTCCACTCAGCCTGCCTCCATAGCTGGCAGCCTCTGCTCTGATTGTGGGGTTTCCCATCCCAAGTCTCCAAAAAGCCCCATCACCCCAGGATGAAAATCCCAGGGCACCTTCTCCCAGGTCCGGTTTGCGGATCCAGGAAACATCCCTACTCTGCGTTCCCGACCTGCGAGCAAAATCCCAGGCCCAAGTGTCAACATCAGACACCCTATTGGCATGTCCAGCTGCAGATTAAAGCTGTCTTGGTTCTGTTCCTGTTAATGGCACAATTTCAGAATGCAACCTTCAATTCAATCACTGTGGTTCTGAGGCCCCCATACCAGTCATTGCCATTCGAGGGCAATTGATAGATTTACTGCCAAATATTGTCAAATGGGAAGCTATTTTCTGCTGTGTGCACCAGTTAGGATCTGAGTGTCCAAAGTATTGTCCAAAGTCTTCTTCTTTCAGATTCTTACTGTCGACAAAACAGAGTGGGCCTTCATTTCAACATTCTGATTATTTTCAAAGTTGAAAGGACAGGATATTAATCCACGACAGCAGCTATACCCTCCATCCTGTTACTTCCACAAGGGTCAAGTCCCACTTCAGCTCTAAATTCGATGCTGGCACTCCAGTGCTGTATCACCTGGCGGAGGTTATAGCTTGTAGATGAGTTGGTAAAACTGCAGCCCTCTCGGTTGGGCATGAAGCAGCTCATGTTGAAGAAGAGCCGGCCCGTGTTCTCGCCAAAACGTCCTCTAAATTATCACTGAAAACAGATAATCCGGTCATTATCACATTTCTGTTTGTGGTGTCTTGCTGTGCGCAAATTGGCTGCCACCCTTCGTCCATTACAGCAATGACTATACTGCACAAAGTACATCATTGGCTGTCAAGCACTTTGGGATGCCTTGAGCTGGCGAAAGCAGTAATACATATTCAAGACTTTCTTCATCCTCTAATTTATTTTTAAAAGCGGGATGTTCTGAATGCTTTGCAAGAATTCTCATGAGGTAATATATGTTGTTTTATTAATGATAGGAGCTGCAGGCACAAATCATTTCCAAACAGAACAAATGCTCAATTGACTCGCGAGCAATGTCATTAAAATTCACGAGTAATAATGCTCTTTGATCTTTTTTGAGACAGTTTTATGGTTTACCTATAAAGGCGGCAGTGGAAACCATCCCACATTGAGGACGTCGTCGATGACACTTGTTTCGATGGCTCTCTCTCTATTTGTCTTCCTCGATGTACAGCACAAGAGGACACCATTGCCAAAGCCCAATTTATCATAGGCATGACTACATATTTCCTGTAACAGGATTACACTGTTTAGCACGAGAAGAATTTTAAATGTAGGATTTCAGAGTTCCAGCCTACCCATTCTAGATGCTATAATTAGAGGCTCGCACCTGATTTTATTTTTAAAAGAGCAGGGTTGAAACAATATATAAACTTCCTCTCTGTTCTTATTCTCCCACCACTGAATTGTGAGTGAGCATTGCGACTGTCTATGCAGACCAGTGGCAATAATAATTGTGAGGTATAATACTGGCAGTATAATCAATTCTGAATAATTTCAGACTTCCTGCATTGATTCCCAACGAATATACACATCTTCCCTTCAGTAAGGCAATTCTTCTTCATTCACTACAAAAGCTAGTGAGAGATGCACCTCTCATGTCCTAAATGCATGAGAGATGCATTTAGGACACACAACACAGCTTACAATGTACATTTTTCCCTGTCGACATACCATATATCATTGCAGCACAGCAGGATGAAGGCTGTTATGTTTCTTCCCCAAGGCTCTGGGAACACTGAAACTAAATGTTGCAACAGGCCCTTTGTGGGATGTCCTGAAAATCCTCTCCTTCCACTTTTTACGTCTGCTGCACGTTTTTACGACCAGTTTGTGATTCTTGTGATACAACCCTGAACTTTGGTACTTTGCGTGCTTGCCTCATCTGGCTTTCATTGAAACCTCCCACTTATATAATGATAGTTTTCTATGAATCCTTAATATTTTCCCACAAGCTTAATTTATGCTTGGAAACTTAGCTCCCATGTCAAGCTGCTTAGCATGAGAAACAGGGTACAAATGACATTTCTGGGCTACTGACCAGGCAGGCAGACACCTGCTACTCAGCATATGCCAATTTTATTTCATCATGATACATTCTGAATTGAATCATTCCCTGTCTACTTAAAAGGTCAAATATTAACGTTCTATTATTCCAGGGGTTTGTTCTTTTTTTTTAAAATGTTTTTATTCTCCATTTTCACATTTCCCTTCAAAATTTACACCCACCCACAAACAGTAAATCCCCTTAACAATACCAACGATCCCATCCTCCTACCACCCCAAACAACGGCCCACCTGTCAATATATGCATCCAATAAACCAAACCCTCCCACGGTGGAAACAAAAAAAAACAAAGGAGAAAAAGAAAAAGGAGTCCGGGACCGCCCATGGTCACCATTGACCTATAGAGTCCACTCTCCCTCTCCCCCCTACACTCAACGCCCTCCAACTTCTGAAAGAGTACTGTACATGATACCCAAGAGTTGTACCCGCCCCCCCCCCAAGTCTCCAAGTCCTCCCGTCCACTGCCTCTTGTAAAACTCCTCCTCCCAACCTCGGTTCCTTCCCCCCAACTTTCCACCCCGGCTAGACCATTCGGACCTTGTTCTGCCAGGCTCCGATGGCCGCAGCCCCTCCCCCCACCTCACTCCCGTTCACTGGCCGGCTTAAACCGGCCAGCGTGGAGGCCCCCGCCCGGGCCCCTTTCCCCCTTGCCTAGGAAAGCCCAGAGATCCCCTTTTAGCACACACACCCCGCATATCCACCTACACCCCAAAGAGCCCTCATTTCGAGTGAAAGTCCCATCACTTCCCTTGTCCAAATATATACAACATTGGCTCCTTTAGCCCATACACCCGCACGCAGTGAAACAAAAAAGTAGAAAATACAATCATGAGGTTTCATCGGCACATGGCCATTTCTCAATTTCTCAGTTCTGCCACAGTCCTTCTGCCTTCGCAAACTCCTCCGCTGCTTCCGCCGTTCCAAAATAAAAGTCCCTGAGCTTGTAAGTTGTAAGTCACCCTCAGCTTCGCTGGATATACAATGCCGCACTGCACCTTGCTAATGTACAGTGCCCTCTTCACCTGGTTGAAGGCAGCCCGCCTCCTTGCCAGCTCCACCGTAAAGTCCTGGTATACACGTATACCAGCTCCAGCCCACTGCACCACCCGCTTCTGCTTGGCCCAGCACAGGACCTTCTCCTTCACACTGTACCTACAGAAGCACAGAGTCACTGCCCTTGACGGCTCACTCGCCTTTGGTACAGGCCTCCACGACCGATGAGCCCGATCCAGTTCATATCGGGAGGGATCCTTCCCCTCCCCCAATAGTTTCGCCAGCATCGCGGCAAAATACTCAGTCGGCCTCGGTCCTTCAACTCCTTCGGGCAGCCCCACAATCCTCAAATTCTGTCGCCTGGATCTGTTTTCCAGGTCTTCCATTTTTCCTCGCAGATTCTTGTTAATGTCCATCACCTTCCGCATCTCCTTCCCCATCGAGACAAGTTGATCACCGTGCTGCAATACCGTCTCCTCCACTTCCTTCAGCACCTCCCCTTGCTCTCGCACCTCCGCCACTGCGCTCGCCACCGCCTTCGTCACCGGGGAAATCGCCTCCTCCACCAGCGCACTCAAAACCTCTCTCATCTCCTTCCTCATTGTCTCCATGTATTTTGTAAACTGCGTTTCGAATTCTGCAGCCATCACCTTAGTTATTTCTTCAGCCGTAAGCAATGCGGCCTCTCCTGGTGCTCCAGCCTCCATTTTCCTTGGTGACCCTGCGGTGACCTTTCCACTCCCCGAAGGACCTTCAGCTGTTTTCCTTACGGACGTTCTTTTGCTCACCCTCAACATTTTTCTTCACTCTGCCTTCACTCTGCCACCTCTGTGCCTTCTCCCTGCTTTTGCCGCCTCCGTGGACCCTGGGACCGGGCTTAAAGCCCCGCAAATGCCGTTCCCGAACGGGAACCCTCCATTGTGCAGCCGCCTCCCGCCCGCCGTCACCGGAATACCCCAGGGGTTTTTTCTTGAGCATTTTCATGCAAATTGCAAATTGCAATTGAAAAGATTACACTTGAAAGGACAAAATTGCAGCACTTGTTTTAATTTTAGGGGCGGCACGATGGCCCATTGGAGGGGCGGCACGATGGCACAGTGGTTAGCACTGCTGCCTCAGTGCTCCAGGGTCAAAGGTTGAGTTCCGGCCTCAGGTGACTGTCTGTGTGGAGTTTGCACCTTTTCCCCGTGTCTGCGTGGGTTTCCTCCGGGCGCTCCGGTTTCCTCCCGCAGTCCGAAGATGTGCATATTAGGTGGATTGGCCATGCTAAATTGCCCCTTATTATCTAAAAGGTTAGCTGGGGTTACGGGGATGGGGTGGAGGCGTGGGCTTAAGCGGGGTGCTCGTTCCCAGAGCTGGCGCTGACTCGATGGGCCAAATGGCCTCCTTCTGAATTGTAAATTCTATGATTCCATGATTTAATTTATTGGTTGTGGGTTACCAATAGTATTGGAGACTGTAAGACTTGTGTGGTCAATACATGGTCATATGTTTCTGCAGGAGTCACCTTGATAGCAATCTCGGCTCCACTTTTACAGTACAAAAAATAAAGAAAAGAATACCCCCCAACCGTCACGGAACCCTCCACTCTGGGAAACCCACCACCCACAGAGTCAGAACCATCCAGCCCGGGAACCCCACCACCCCAAAGACACGGAACCCTCCACCCTGGGAACACCACCACCCACAGACGGAAGCGCCCAGGCATGACCCTCTCCACCTGGTAGCTGTTCGCTAGATCCCTGTTTTTCAAAACCTGTTGTAAACCCAGTTGACGTGACGTCACACCTGTGGGGAGGTAGAATTTCCTTCTTGGGGGATGATAGAGTGGGGAGGCCCGCTAAGGATATGTTAATGTATTATAATGGTGTTTATTACAAGGGCCGACATTCTCCGACCCCCCGCCGGGTCGGAGAATCGCCGGGGGCTGGCGTGAACCCCGCCCCCGCCAGTTGCCGAAGTCTCCGGCACCGGATATTCGGTGGGGGCGGGAATCGCGCCGCGCCGGTTGGCGGCCCCCCCCCCGCTCGATTCTCCGGCCCGGATGGGCCGAAGTCTCGCCGATAAATTGCCTGTCCCGCCGGCGTAAATTAAATCACCTACCTTACCGGCGGGACAAGGCGGCGTGGGCGGGCTCCGGGGTCCTGGGGGGGGCGCGGGCGATCTGACCCCGGGGGGTGCTCCCACGGTGGCCTGGCCCGCGATCGGGGCCCACCGATCCACGGGCGGGCCTGTGCCGTGGGTGCACTCTTTCCCTTCCGCCTCCGCCACGGTCTCCACCATGGCGGAGGTGGAAGAGACTCCCTCCACTGCGCATGCGTGGGGAACTGTCAGCGGCCGCTGATGCTCCCGCGCATGCGCCGCCCGGAGATGTAATTTCCGCACCAGCTGGCGGGGCAACAAAGGCCGTTTCCGCCAGCTGGCGGGGCGGAAATTCCTCCGGCGCCGACCTAGCCCCTCAATGTTGGGGCTCGGCCCCCAAAGATGCGGAGCATTCCGCACCTTTGGGGCGGCGCGATGCCCGTCTGATTGGCGCCGTTTTGGGCGCCAGTCGGCGGACATCGCGCCGTTTCCGGAGAATTTCGCCCAAGGTGAGAACCCTGTTACATCGCTGGCGGCGGGCGAGGACAATTGAGTGGGGAAATTCCACGTTCGGACTCCCCCTGTATTCTCCCCCCAACTGCCATTCCCGCTCGCAGGGAATGAGAGCAGAAAATGCGGTGCCCCCAATCTTTTTGAAATCGGAAGTATGAGTTCAATAGATTCGACTAAACAAATACAAGACTGGTTTAGAAACATAGAGAAAATAGGAGAAGGAGGAGGCCATTCGGCCCTTCCGGCCTGCTCCACCACCATTATGATCATGGCTGATCATCCAACTCAATAGCCAAATCTTGCTTTCCCCCATATAGCCCTAAGTGCTATATCTAACTGCTTCTTGAAACCATACAATGTTTAGGACTCAACTACTTCCTGTGGTAACGAATTCCACAGCCTCATCACTTTCTGGGTGAGGAGATCTCTCCTCATCTCTGCCCTAAATGGTCTACCCCATATCCTCAGACTGTGCGGCTCTCAGTAATTAGTGTTCAGCCACCAGGATGTTTTTGACATAGCAGTTCAAATGGTTGGGTAGGAGACTTATAATAATTGTCATCCCATCTGACATTGAAGAATATATGATAATAAATGAGACGGCCACCCTATGATACAGCAAATTGGAATAATGGGGCAGCCAGGCGTGGGGAAAAACAATCATGGGTTCAGCAATGAACTGTCTCAATTATGTGAGGATGTCATAGTGGTGATCATTGAGAAAGTGAAATATGTGAAATGAAAAATGAAAATCGCTTATTGTCACAAGTAGGCTTCAAATGAAGTTACTGTGAAAAGCCCCTAGTCGCCACATTCGGCGCCTGTTCGGGGAGGCTTGTATGAGAATTGAACCGTGCTGCTGGCCTGCCTTGGTCTGCTTTCAAAGCCAGCGATTTAGCCCTGTGCTAAACCAGTCCCAATTTTGATTAAATATATATTACTTGATGATGGCTCCTTTAAATCCAGTCACAAAACAAAACAAAAGTTCTCTTTGGGGGTTAGGGGGTGAAACTGTGGTGTAATTCTGGTTGGGATTTAGCACAGAACTTAGTTCCACTGTGTTTCAGCCCTCAGTGTACAGTATAATGAGTAGTGAGCACAGAAGAGTGGGAGGTTGGGTGGTGGAGGCATTTCATTGGCCCAACTCTGTTCTTCCAGAATTCAGTTTTGACTGTGTCGTTCGGGTATTCCCAAGTTGCTCAACAACCATAGCTTGCATGTAGCAGAACAGAACCTTTGTAGATGGGATAAGAAAACTTGGAAAGGGCACCAATTGTGCTGTTGCTGCCCCTAAGTGGTCCCTCACACCTTGAGGCGTCAGGGATCAGGGATAGGGTTAAGTGATCTCTATTTGTATTGTTAAATGTTAGATATAAGGTATAGATTTAATTTAGCGTTTTGCATAAGAAGGGTAAAACTCCAGTTAGATTCCTGTTAAACAAAGGGGTTTGCATGAATGGCGGGTTTTGGGTTCAGTTCAAACTGTGTTTCTATTGTACTGAGAGAGAGTTTACGATGGGAGATTGAAGAAAGAATGAGCTGTTGCTTAGCAATCCAAGAGCCACTTTTAGGGAAACGACCTTTTTGAGTTTAGTTTTTACTAGAAGCCAGGATAGCAGGAACTCAACAGTGAGAGGAACATTGACATAGAAAATAGGATGAGGCCATTCGGCCCTTCGAGCCTTCTCCTCCATTCATTACCATCATTGCTGATTATCCAACTGCATAGCCTGTTCCTGCCCCCCCCCCCCCCCCCCCCCGTCCATATCCCTTTCCCTCCAAGGGCGAAATCTAACTTCTTCTTGACAACACACAATACACAATAATTTCTGTGGTCATGAATTCCACAGCCTCACCACTCTCTGGGTGAAGAAATTGCTCACCATCTCATCATCATTCGGGCAGCACGGTAGCACAAGTGGATAGCACTGTGGCTTCACAGCGCCAGGGCCCCAGGATCGATTCCCCGCTGGGGTACTGTCTGTGCGGAGTCTGCACGTCCTCCCCGTGTCTGCGTGGGTTTCCTCCGGGTTCTCTGGTTTCCTCCCACAGCCCAAAGACGTGCAGGTTAGGTGGATTGGCCATGATAAATTGCCCTTAGTGACCAAAAAGGTTAGGATTGGGTTACGGGAATAGGGTGGAAGTGAGGGCTTAAGTGGGTTGGTGCAGACCCGATGGGCCGAATGGCCTCCTTCTGCACTTTATGTTCTATGTTCTCTGATTATTATTATTAAATGGTCTGCCTCGTTTTCTCAGACTGTGACCTCTGATTCTGGACTCCCACACCATCAGGAACATCCTTCCTGCATCTACCCTGTCCAGTCCTGTTAGAATTTTATGGGTTTCTATGAGATCCGCCTGCTGAATCTGAATGCTTACCTTCAACGACTGGTGTATTTTTTAAAATATAAATTTAGAATACCCAATTATTTTTTTCCAATTAAGGGGCAATTTAGCGTGGCCAATCTACCTATCCTGCATATCTTTGGGTTGTAGGGGTGAGACCCATGCAGACACGGGGAGAATGTGCAAACTCCACACGGACTGTGACCCAGGGCCGGGATTGAACCCGGCTCCTCGGTGCCATGAGACAGCAGTGCATACAGGTGTGGTCAATTCCGAGCAGTACGGTAGCATAGTGGTTAGCACAATGGCTTCACAGCGCCAGGGTCCCAGGTTCCATTCCCAGCTTGGGTCACTCTCTGTGCGGAGTCTGCACTTTCTCCCCGTGTCTGCGTGGGTTTCCTCTGGGTGCTCCGGTTTCCTCCCACAGTCCAAAGATGGGCAGGGGTAGGTGGATTGGCTGTGCTAATTTGCCCTTCATGTCCAAAAAAGGTAAGGTAAGGTGGGGTTACGGGGATAAGGTGGACGTGTAGGGATAGGGTGGAGGTGTGGGCTTAGGTAGGGTGCTCTTTTCAGAGCCGGTGCAGACTCGATGGGCTGAATGGCCTCCTTCTGCACTGTAAATTCTATGATTCTGCGATCACAAAAACACTTGAATTCCAGAAGAGTTGCAACACAATTGAATTAACCAACAATTCTTAGAAAAATGCCAAAGGGTTTGGCCTTTGGCTTTCCAATAATTACAGTCACCAGGTTTGTAAATTTAGACACAATTACTTTTTGTTTATAGCCAGAACTATAATAAAATATGCAGCCAAATAACTGGTTAACTGTTATCTTAGAGACTTCCGGCTGCGGCTACGCGGAGCTAAGCCGCACATTCGGCGGCTCCCGCTAAAACTGACTTTTGGGCTCTCCAGAGGAGCCCCACCGGCAATTTTATTCCAGTGTGGGAAGAGGATAGCAAGGTCGTCCCCCCCCATAGTATATGGAGTAGACCAGGAGTGGAGCGGTCAAAAAAGCATTTTTGGAGCAGCGAAAAGTGCGAGGGAGAAAAAAACAAGATGGCGGCAGGCGGCGATCAAGCGGCATGGGTGCAGGAGCAGCAGGAGTTTCTCAGGCGCTGCTTTGAGGAGCTGAAGAAAGAGGTGCTGGCGCCAATGCTGACAGCGATCGGGGGGTTAGTGGAGACCCAGAAGGCCCAAGTGGCGGCGATCCAGGAGGTGCGGGAAAAAGCCTCGGAGAACGAGGATGAGATTTTGGGCCTGGCGGTGAAGATGGAGGCACACGAGGCGCTGCACAAGAGGTGGGCGGAAAGATTCGAGGACCTGGAGAACAGATCGAGGAGGAAGAATCTTCGGATTCTGGGTCTCCCTGAAGGAGTGGAGGGGGCCGATGCCGGGGCATGTGTGAGCACGATGCTCAACTCACTGATGGGGGCGGAGACCTCTCCGAGTCCCCTGGAGTTAGATGGGGCTCATCGGGTCCTGACGAGGAGACCCAAGGCCAACGAGCCGCTAAGGGCGGTAGTGGTGAGGTTTCACCGTTTCGTGGATAGAGAGTGTGTCTTGAGATGGGCCAAGAAAGAACGGAGCAGCAGATGGGAGAATATGGAGATCCGAATCTATCAGGACTGGAGTGCGGAGGTGGCAAAGAAGAGAGCTGGGGCGAAATTCTCCGTTATCGGCGGAAAGTCCGCCGATCGGCGCAAAAAACGGCACAAATCCGACTTGCGTCACGTCGGAAAAATGGGTCGAAAGTCTCCGGCCCGAAATGGGCTAGCAGCGACGTAACGGGATCCGCGCTTGCACAGTGTTTCACGCCGTGCAGCGTCATACGCGCCGCACGGCGTGACGGCTCATAAGGCCGCGCTGCTCCCCCCCACCCGACCGGAACTCCCGACCGCAACACCCGACTGGATGGCTGGCCGCCGCTCAGCCCCGAGGTTCGAGTCACGGGATGTGGAGGCGCTCCTGGACGCGGTGGAGCAGAGGAGGGAAGCCCTGTATCCCGGGCACGGCCGCAGAGTTGCCCCACGCCACAGCCGGCGTCTGTGGAGGGAAGTGGCAGAGGCCGTCACCGCTGTGGCCCTGACACCACGGACAGGCACCCAGTGCCACAAAAAGGTGAACGTCAGAGCAGGCAGGGTGAGCCTCCCACATATCCCCCCTCCCCCATATACCCCCTCCCCCATTTCCCCCTCCCCCATATCCCCCATATCCCCCCCTCCCCCATATCCCCCATCGCCATATCCCCCCTCCCCCATATCCCCCCTACCCCATATACCCCCTCCCCCATATCCCCCCTCCCCCATATCCCCCCTCCCCATATCCCCCCTCCCTCATATCCCCCCTCCCCATATCCCCCCTCCCCCATATCCCCCATAATCCCCCCTCCCCCATATCCCCCCTCCCCCATATCCCCCCTCCCCATATTCCCCCTCCCCATATCCCCCCTCCCCAATATCCCCCTCCCCATATCCCCCCTCCCCCATATCCCCCTCCCCCATATCCCCCATAATCCCCCCTCCCCCATATCCCCCATATCCCCCCCTCCTCATATCCACCCTTCCCCCATATCTCCCCTCCCCCATATCCCCCATATCCCCATCTCCCCCATATCCCCCATGTCCCCCCTCCCCCATATCCCCCATATCCCCCCCTCCCCCATATCCCCCATATCCCCAAGTGAATCCAGCCCTAACCTTAACCTCTGCAATGCACGCGCAACTGATGGCGTGCATTCATATACCTGCCTAACAGTGTTGCCTTTTACCCCTGCCACCCCCCCCCCCCACAGGATAAGCACGCACACAACAATAGGGAGCATGTGAGGACTGGAGGAGGCCCCGCTGATGAGAGGCCACTGACCGAACACGAGGAAAGGGCCCTGGAACTGGCTGGCGGACCTGACGACCGGGAGGTTGCTGATGCAGAGGTCGGGGGCGTAGTAGCAAGTGAGCCATCGACAGCCCGTCCCCATATCCCCCCTCCCCTATATCCCCCTCCCCCATATCACCTGATCACTGCCTGATGTCTAACTATGCATGCTTTATTGTGTATCGCAGGACCAAACGTCCAGGCACCCATCCCCGCAGATGCAGACCGCCCGCAGGATGCCCCTCGGAGGCCACGGGAGACGGAGAGACATGAACCCTCCAGCATGCGACTCCCGCAGGATGCCCCTCGGAGGCCACGGGAGACGGAGAGACACGGACCCTCCAGCATGTGACGCCCGCAGGATGCCCCTCGCACACCACGGGAGACGGAGAGACCCGCACCCTCCAGCATGCGACGCCCGCAGGATGCCCCTCGCACACCACGGGAGACGGAGAGACCTGGAGCAACAGGGAGATGACACCCCCGTCACGTGCGGGAGCGACCACCCAGCGACGAGGGGGGCAGCCATAGGCCCCCGTCACATCCGAGCCAGGACACCACTACCCAGGACACCACTACCCAGGACACCACTACCCAGGACACCACTACCCGGGACACCACTACCCGGGACACCACTACCCGGGACAGCACTGCCCAGGACACCCCTAACCGGGACAGCACTACCCAGCAAGACGAAATACCAGACAGTGACTCAGAGTGGATGGGTGGAGACGAACCCCCACCCCAAAGTGCCATGGACTCAGAGTGGGATGAAGAGCACGACACAACGCCACTGCTGTCACCAACACCCTCCACCATCGCAGAAACACTCACCTCGGTTGGGCACTTTAGTGATGAAGCGTCTGGTACACTCACTGGTGCGCACAACACAGCCGTTCCGGTACAGCAGGTGGAGGTAGGGAGCAGCAGAGGGGCCGGGCGGTCGGAGGGCAGCCCAGCCCAAGCGAACATCTGCCGCCCAGGTGGATCCCGGGTTCCTGGAGTTACCACACCCACACATAGATCCGATGCAACCACCGACCCGGAGACGAGCGAAGAGGGTGACGGGCGGCTTGCGGCGGCTGCAGTCGCAGGTGGAGGAGTCCACCCGCGTCCAGGAGCTGGGAGTGGTGCCGGTCATGCGTGCCACCCAAGCTGACACCGCACGGGTGGCGTCCGCGGTGGAGGCAATGGGTGCGATGATGTCAGACATGGGGAACGGTTTGTGAGGCCTGGGGCTTTCCGTGCAGGCGGCGTCTGTGGCCCAGGAAATGGCTGCCCTCTCACAGGAGGCCATGAGCCAGTGCCAGCGCCAGATGGCAGAGGCGCTCAACGCCATAGCCCAGTCTCTGCAGGCCATGGACCAGTCTCAGCAGGCCATGGCCCAGTCTCAGCAGGCCATGGGCCAGTCTCAGCAGGCCATGGCCCAGTCTCAGCAGGCCATGGCCCAGTCTCAGCAGGCCATGGCCCAGTCTCTGCAGGCCATCGCTGAGGGCATCGGCGCCAGTGGCCATGTGCGAGCCGGCGTCGCACTGTCACAGACAGGGTTTGCCAACCCCCTGGGCTCCATGGCTGCAAACCTGCAGACCTCTGTCGATACCAGCACGGGCCTCGAGGACTGGCAGCGCCAGATTTCGGGGGGGGGGGGCGTTGGATGGCCAGTCCGTTCGCATCCCCCACCCATGTAGAGGCCTGGGGGCCATCGGGCACCCCGAGGGAGGAGGAGGTGGTGTGGTCCGTCCCGGCTCCCCCTGTAGGGGAGGTCCCGGTACACCACGACACCTCGGACTCCCCCCCCTTCCATCCCAGGTGCATCGGGTGGGCAACAAGCAGGACAGACTGGCAGCTCGCCATCCCAGTCGCCCGGGCCGCAGCCTGGCCCATCTAGGCCAGGACGCCCCAGGAAACGGCCGCCAAAGGGATCCAGTGTCAGAGGGCAGGAATCACAGGAGTCCACCTCCAGTTCTGCTGTACCGTCTGGGGAACCACGTAGACGTAGTCAAAGGGCCCCTAAGGCCAAACAATTAGATACTGAGTAAGTTGGCACGGGTGCAGGGCACAGATGAGTTTTAGGGGCTAGGGCACGTGCATGAACTCCTTTGGTTATTAAAGTCAATGTTACACCTACAGAAGCTGCCTTTGTGCTCTGTCCAAAGCGTGCGGGGGTGTCATGTACGTTGAGCGCAAGTGTGTGTGTGAGGGGTGGTCTTACCTCAGCCCCAGGTGAGTCTGCCCCCTTCCCCCTGGGCCACCATCAACATCCCCCGGGCAGAGGACGGGACCGTGCGCTGCAGTGTCACAGCCGCATGCAGGGATGGTCCGGGTGGATGGTGGTACTGTGGCCATGGGTCAGACATAGTCCAACCATGTAGAGCCAGGAGCTCACCGCAGGGCGGGTTGTCATCATCCTCCATGGCCTGCGATAGACACGCGTCCACCCGCAACTGTGTGAGCCCGGCCCGTTGTGCCGCAGGTGGATCGGCAATGGGGGGGTGGTGTGCATGTGGGTGGGGTGGGTGGGGTTGGGGAGGGGGGTGAGGGTGCTGGGTGGGTGGATGGGTGGGGGGTGTGGGTGGTCGGCTGTTGCCATGGTGTGCGGTCTGTGGCCACACTACCCGATTCCCACGCCCATCTAGTCAGTGAAGCGTGCGGCTATCAGTCTGTCCCGTGCCCGCTGGGCCAGCCGGTAACGGTGGACAGCCACCCGCCTGTGTCTACCCCGTCTGCCCTGACCATTACCCCCATCCCCCTCATCTGGGGAGGACTGCGCCTCTTCCTGCTGCTCCTCCACTCCGCCCTCCTCTGCCTGCGGCACATCGCCCCTCTGCTGGGCTATGTTGTGCAGGACGCAGCACACCACAATGATGCGGCCGACCCTATCTGACCGATACTGGAGGGCACCCCCAGAGAGGTCCAGGCACCTGAAACGCATCTTCAGCACTCCAAAGCACCTCTCTATCACTCCCCTTGTCGCTACATGGGCATCATTGTAGCGGTTCTCCGCCTCATTGCGTGGCCTCCGTATAGGCGTCATCAGCCACGATCGCAATGGGTAGCCCCTGTCGCCCAGCAACCAGCCCCTCAGCCGGGGATGGCGTCCCTCGTACATGCCGGGGATGGATGACTGCGACAACACGTATGAGTCGTGTACACTGCCTGGGTAACGGGCGCAGACGTGCAGGATCATCATGCGGTGGTCGCAGACCACCCGTATGTTCATCGAATAGGTCCCCTTCCTATTGGTGAACACGGCCCTGTTATCTGCAGGTGGCCGCACGGCGACGTGCATCCCATCGATCGCTCCCTGGACCATGGGGAACCCGGCCACGGCAGAGAAGCCCACGGCCCGGGCATCTTGGCTGGCCCGGTCCACGGGGAAGCGGATGTAGCGGTGCGCCATGGCATATAGGGCATCTGTCACTGCCCGGATGCACCGATGCACCGATGTCTGCGATATGCCGGACAGGTCCCCACTCGGTGCCTGGAATGACCCTGTTGCATAAAAGTTCAGGGCCACCGTAACCTTGACGGACACGGGGAGAGGGTGTCCCCCGCCAGTGCCACGCGGTGACAGGTGTGCCAGCAGGTGGCAGATGTGTGCCACGGTTTCCCGCCTCATCCGGAGTCTCCTCCTGCATTCCCGGTCCGTGAGGTCCTGGTATGACTGCCGGGGCCGGTACACACGGGGCGCCCTCGGGTGCCTCCGTTGCCGTGGGGCCGCGACGTCCTCCTCCCCCTCCTCGTCCTGTCGGTCAGGTGTCCCTCCAGCCTGGGCGGCTGCCGCCTGTCCCTCTGCGGCAGCCTGCGCCGCCTCTCTGGCACGCTCCTCCTCCTCCTCCTCCTCCTCATCCAGGGTAACATAGACATGAGCGGCTGCCGCCACGGCGGCCAACATCGCTGGATGATCGGAAAACATGACAGCCTGGTGGGGGGAAGGGGAACGACGACATGTCATCATTGCCCATATCCCCTCCTCCCCCCAGCCAGGTGGCATGGACCGCATGGGTCCAACTGTTGGAGGCTGGCACCTGGCCAGATGGACCAACTCACTTGCCCTCGCATCCCCCTCCCCGGCACGGACCCCCCCCCAACCTCCATCCCGGCACGGACCCCCCCCCAACCTCCACCCCGGCACGGACCCCCCCCCCAACCTCCACCCTGGCACGGACCCCCCATCCCCCTCCCCGGCACGGACCCCCCCTCAACCTCCACCCCGGCACGGACCCCCCCCCAACCTCCACCCCGGCACGGACCCCCCATCCCCCTCCCCGGCACGGACCCCCCCACCCCCCCAACCTCCACCCCGGCACAGACCCACCCCCCAACCTGCACCCCGGCACGGACCCCCCCCCCCAACCTCCACCCCGGCACGGACCCCCCCCCCCAACCTCCACCCCGGCACGGACCCCCCCCCAACCTCCACCCCGGCACGGACCCCCCCAACCTCCACCCCGGCACGGACCCCCCATCCCCCTCCCCGGCACGGACCCCCCCCCCCAACCTCCACTCCGGCACGGACCCCCCATCCCCCTCCCCGGCACGGACCCACCCCCAACCTCCACCCCGGCACGGACCCCCCCCCCCAACCTCCACCCCGGCAAGGACCCCCCCCCAACCTCCACCCCGGCACGGACCCCCCTCCCGTCACTCCCCCGGCGCCCAGCCTACACTAACCACCCCCCCCCCCCACGCCGCACACACACACACACAACCCGAGACACACCTCTCCTCACGCATTCAGACTGCGGCCACGCCATCGCCTGCCCAGAGCCAACCCCCCAGGCTGTCACTCACCTCCACGCTGGTCGGCGTGAACCTGGAGCACAGGGTCACGCCGATGAAAAGGAGGTTTAATTTACGTCGACGTGAACGGTCATCACGTCGACGGGACTTCGGCCCATCCGGAAGGGAGAATATCGGCAGGCCGAAAATCGGCTGCCTTGCGCAGACCCGTGACATTCTCCGACGGCAGCGGCGACATTAACGCCTCGCCGACTTTTCTCCCTTCGGAGACTTCGGCAACCGGCGGGGGCGGGATTCACGGCGGCCAACGGCCATTCTCCGACCCTCTGGGGGGTCGGAGAATGACGCCCCTGGTTTTAATCGGGCCAAGGCGGTGCTCCATCGGAAGGGGGTGAGGTTCGGAATGCTGCAGCCAGCACGATTGTGGGTCACGTTTCAGGATCGACACCACTACTTCGAAACGCCTGAGGAGACTTGGACCTTTATACAAACTGAAAAGTTGGACTCAAACTGAGGGTTTGTGGTTGTGGGGGGATGCTGGTTGTTTACAAGGTTTTAACTATGTGTAGGGAATGTTCCATGGGTTGGGCGATGGATGGGGATGGGGGAAGAGATCTGATGGGGACACTGTGAGAGAGTGTGGGCGCCGGGGCTGGAGGGAGGGAAGGCCCGGGGATGGGGGAATTGGGATAAGGCCGCAACAGGCGCCAGAGGGGGCGGGGCCGGCTCAGGAAAGCGCGGGCTTTTTCCCGCGCTAGGGAAGGACGGAGGGGGGGTGGTGGAGGAGCGCACACTGATTGCTGGGGAGGAGGGGGAGGGGGGATTCCCACATGGGGGGAGGTCAATGGGACGGCGGGGGAGGCTGGGGTCAGCAGGAGTCAGCTGACTAACAGGAGTGTTATGGGGGGAGCAAAAGAGCTAGATACGGATCTAGCGGGGGGAGCGGGGGAAATAGGGTTGCTGCTGCATTGGCCGATGGGGAACTGGAAACAGAAGAGGTGGTCGGGGCGGGGGTCCCTGTCTGGGGGACTGGAGAATGCGGGAGGCGCGGGCACGGGACTGGCCTAGAAAAGGAGATGGCAAGTCGGCAGGGGGTGGCGGGGTGGGAAGCCCCCCAATCCTGCTGATAACTTGGAATGTGAGGGGTCTGAATGGGCCGGTTATGAGGGCCCGAGTGTTCGCCCACTTAAAGGGACTGAAGTCAGATGTGGTCATGCTTCAGGAGACACATTTGAAGGTGGCAGACCAGGTCAGGTTAAGAAAGGGATGGGTAGGACAGGTATTCCATTCGGGGCTGGATATGAAGAACAGAGGGGTGGCAATACTGGTGGGGAAGCGGGTGTCGTTTGAGGCAAAGAATATTGTAGTAGACAATGGAGGTCGATACGTGATGGTGAGCGGTAGGTTGCAGGGGACGTGGGTGGTATTGGTAAACGTATACAACCCAAACTGGGATGATGCTGGATTTATGAAGCGCATGTTGGGGCGGATTCCGGATCTTGAGGCAGGAAGCTTGATAATGGGGGGGGATTTCAACACGGTGTTGGACCCAGCATTAGATCGCTCCAGATCTAGGACGGGGAAGAGGCCGGCTGCGGCCAAGGTGCTTAGGGGGTTAATGGACCAGATGGGGGGGAGTAAATCCATGGAGATTTGCTAGGCCCCTGGCCAGGGAATTTTCTTTTTTTCCTCACGTACACAGAGCCTACTCCCGGATAGATTTTTTTGTTTTGAGTAGGGCGCTGATCCCGAAAGTGGAGGGAACGGAGTACTCGGCCATAGCCATCTCAGACCACGCCCCGCATTGGGTGGAGCTGGAGTTAGGAGAGGAGAGGGACCAACGCCCGCTGTGGCGTCTGGATGTGGGATGACTGGCGGATGAGGAGGTGTGCGGGAGGGTGCGGGGGTGCATTGAAAGGTATTTGGAGGCCAATGACAACGGGGAAGTGCAGGTGGGGGTAGTATTGGAGGCGCTGAAGGTGGTGGTCAGGGGACAGTTAATCTCCATCAGGGCTCACAGGGAGAAGAGAGAGGGAGAGGTTAGTGGGGGAGATCCTAAGGGTAGACAGGAGATATGCAGAGGCTCCCGAGGAGGGACTACTTAGGGAGTGGCGAAGTCTCCAGATGGAATTCGACCTATTGACCACAGGGAAGGCAGAGGCACAGTGGAGGAAAGCACAGGGAGCGACGTACGAGTATGGGGAGAAGGCGAGCCGGACGCTGGCACATCAGCTCCGTAAGAGGATGGCAGCGAGGGAGATAAGTGGAGTCAAGGATAGCAGGGGAACTACGGTGCAGAGTGCGGTGAAAGTAAATGAGGCATTTAAGGACTTTTATGAGGAGCTGTACAGATCTCAGCCCCCAGCGGGGGAAGCGGGGATGCGATGATTTCTAGATCAAGTGAGGTTCCCGAGGGTGGAGGAGCAGGAGGTGGCTGGTTTGGGGGCGCCAATTGGGTTGGAGGAGCTGGTTAAAGGACTGGGGAGCATGCAGGCGGGGAAGGCCCCGGGGCCAGATGGGTTCCCGGTTGAGTTTTACAGGAAGTATGCGGACTTGTTAGCCCCGTTGCTAGTGAGGACTTTCAATGAGGCAAGGGAGGGGGGGACCCTGCCCCCAACAATGTCCGGGGCGCTTATCTTTCTGATCCTGAAGCGGGACAAGGACCCACTGCAATGTGGGTCGTATAGACCGATCTCGCTTCTCAATGTGGATGCTAAGTTGCTGGCAAAAGTGCTGGCTACGAGAATTGAGGACTGTGATGATCCTGGGGTGATTCATGAGGACCAGACGGGATTTGTAAAGGGCAGGCAGCTAAACACCAATGTGCGGAGGCTCCTAAACGTGATTATGATGCCATCGGTGGAGGGAGAGGCGGAGATAGTGGCAGCTATGGACGCGGAGAAGGCCTTTGACCGGGTGGAGTGGGAGTATCTCTGGGAAGTGTTGCGGAGGTTTGGGTTTGGGGAGGGGTTTATCAGTTGGGTTAAGCTCGTAAATAGAGCCCCAGTGGCGAGTGTGGCTACGAATCGGCGGAGGTCGGAGTATTTTCGGCTGTATTGAGGGACGAGGCAGGTGTGCCCCCTGTCCCCCCTGTTGTTTGCATTAGCAATTGAGCCTTTGGCCATGGCATTAAGGGAGTCCAGGAAATGGAAGGGGCTGGTCCGAGGGGGAGAGGAGCATCGGGTGTCGCTGTATGCGGACGACCTGTTGCTGTATGTGGCAGATCCAGTGGAGGGGATGGTGGAGGTCATGCGGATCCTAAGGGAGTTTGGGGACTTCTCAGGCTATGAGCTCAATGTAGGGAAAAGTGAGCTCGTTGTGGTGCATCCAGCGGACCAGGGAAGAGGGATAGATGACCTACCGTTGAGGAGGGCGGAAAGGAGCTTTCGGTACTTGGAGATCCAGGTAGCTTGGAGCTGGGGGGCCCTGCACAAACTTAATTTGACGCGGCTGGTGGAGCAGATGGAGGAGGACTTTAAAAGATGAGATGTGTTGCCACTCTCGCTAGCGGGCAGGGTACAGTCGATTAAAATGATGGTCCTCCCGAGGTTTCTTTTTGTGTTCCAGTGCCTTCCTATTATGATTACCAAGGCCTTTTTTAAGCGGGTAGGTAGGAACATCATGGGTATTGTGTGGGCAAACAAGATGCCGAGGGTAAGGAGGGGGTTTCTGGAGCGTAGTAGGGACAGGGAGGGCTGGCGTTGCCGAATCTGGGTGGCAATTATTGGGCAGCCAACGTGGCGATGATCTGTAAGTGGGTAATAGAGGGAGAGGGGGCGGCATGGAAGAGGCTGGAGATGGCGTCCTGCAAAGGAACGAGACTGAGGGCGCTGGTGACGGCACCGCTGCCGCTCTCGCTGACAAGGTACACCACGAGTCCGGTGGTGGCGGCAACGCTAAAGATCTGGGGGCAGTGGAGACGACATAGGGGTGTGATGGGAGCCTCGGTGTGGTCCCCGATCCGGGAAAACCATCGGTTCGTCCCAGGAAGGATGGACGGGGGGTTTCGGAGCTGGCATCAGGCAGGGATCAGAAGGATGGGGGACCTGTTTATAGGCGGAACGTTTGCGAGCCTAGGGGCGCTGGAGGAGAAGTTTGGGTTACCCCCGGGAAATGGGTTCAGATATATGCAAGTGAGGGCATTTGTGAGGCGGCAGGTGAGGGGATTCCCGTTGCTCCCGGCACAGGGGATTCAGGACAGGGTGATTTCGGGTGAATGGGTCGGAGAAGGCAAGGTTTCGGCGATATATCAGGACGTGAAAGAAGAGGAAGAGGCTTCGGCAGAGGAGCTGATGGGCAAGTGGGAGGAGGAGTTGGGGGAGGAGATTGAAGAGGGTTTGTGGGCTGATGCCCTGAGTAGAGTTAATTCCTCTTCCTCATGTGCCAGGCTCAGCCTGATACAGTTTAAGGTTATTCACAGAGTGCATATGACAGGGGCGAGGCTGAGTAGGTTCTTTGGGGTGGAGGACAGATGCGGGAGGTGCTCGGAAAGCCCGGCGAATCACGCCCACATGTTCTGGTCGTGCCCGGCACTGAATGGGTTCTGGAGGGGTTTCGCGAAGACTATGTCCAAGGTGCTGAAAGTCCAGGTCAAGCCAAGTTGGGGGCTGGCATTATTTGGGGTGGCGGACGAGCCGGGAGTGCAGGATGCGAAAGAAGCCGGTATTCTGGCCTTTGCGTCCCTGGTAGCCCGGCGGAGGATCTTGCTCATGTGGAAGGACGTGAAGCCCCCCAGTGTGGAAGCCTGGATAAATGACATGGCAGGGTTCATTAAGCTGGAGAGGATAAAGTTTGCCTTGAGAGGGTCTGCGCAGGGGTTCTTCAGGCAGTGGCAACCGTTCCTAGACTATCTCACGGAGCGTTAGAATGAGGTCGGTCAGCAGTAGCGGCAACCCAGGGAGGGGGGGGGGAGGGGAGGGGAGAGGGGTGTCTCTTTCGGGGGGGGGGCTATTTGGGTGGGCGGGGGAGGGGGATTTCCTAGGGGCACTTGTAAAAAGCATATGGGAGGGTTAATATGTGCGGGAGAAACCCATTGTATAAGTTCTGTGTTATGTTTGATTGATATGTTTATGTTCTTTCTGTTCTTTTCTCTTTTTCCTTTCTGTTACGGTGGGGTTTAATTGGTTGAAAATTTTTGGAGAAAAACTTTGAATAAACATATTTTTTTAAAAAAAACTGTTATCTTATTCCTAATCCCCAACTTTATCTTGTCCCCACCCGCTACACAAACACAAACACACATGAGACAAACAAATACAGAGGAGAAGCGGGGGTGAAAATAATAAGTTAAGTAAAAAGATAAGAGGCTTTGTTTTAGATGGTTGCTTAGAGCACCTTTCTTTAATTTAGGCTTTCAGTTCGAGGTTTTCTGTTTCTAGTCTGTAATGGTTTTAAGTGTGGATTTATCCCGGTCTCTGCAGTTTCAGAGATACAGCAACCTTTCTGGAGAGAACAAGAGCGAGAGGGAGAGAGCTTTTCCTTTTTTCTCGTGAGTGTCCAGGATTCAAACTCTGCTTTCCTTAGGTCTCTGGAAATCATCCCACTCAGGCAGGATCCAATCACCACCTGTTGCCGGCAGAATACGGCCTTTTTGTCAATTTATTGGCCACCAGCCAACCAATCAAACCGTATCCCACCCCATTTCACCAGTGCCAAAATGAGTTAGTTTTACTGTCCAAAGCTAGCACAGTGTATTGTGTTGTAACTTTAAAATTCTTCATTTTTTCTGCTCGACTTAAAGATATATGTCCATTAGCCATCCATGGATCAAAATTATAATAGTAAAAGTAAAGAAAGAGGAAAAAAGGAATTCAACAGGAAGGGCCCTTATATCTCAATACATTAGCCCAATCCCATAAACTTTAATTTTATACTCTAATTGCTTTTGTGGGACTTTGTGAAAAGCCTTCTGAAAGTTCAAATAAACCACATCCACTGGCTCTCCTTCATCAACTCTACTGGTTACATCCTCGAAGAATGCCAGTTGATTTGTCAAGAATGATTTCCCCTTAGTAAATCCACTCTGACTTTGTCTGTTTGTGCAACTATTTTCTACGTGCTCTGCGATTATATCTTTTATAATGGACTCCAGTATTTTCCCCACTACTGACGTCAGGCTGACTGGTTTATAATTCCCTGTTTCCCCTTTACCTCCCTTTATAAATAATGGGGTTACATTAGCCACCCTCCAATCTGTGGGAACTGTTCCAGAGTCGGTAGAATCTTGGAAGCTGACCACCAATGCATCCACTGTTTCTGGAGCACTTCCTTAACTGTTCTTGGATGTATTAGCACACTGGGCTAAATCACTGGCTTTTAAAGCAGACCAAGGCAGGCCAGCAGCATGTTTCGATTCCCGTACCAGCCTCCCCGAACAGGCGCCGGAATGTGGCGACAAGGGGCTTTTCACAGTAACTTCATTGAAGCCTACTTGTGACAATAAGCGATTTTCATTTCATATATCAGGTCTTGAGGGGTTATCAGACTTCAATCCCATCACTCTACCTAACACCATTTCCCTACTAATACTGATTTCCTTCAGTTCCTCCCTCTCACTAAGCCCTGCATTCCCCAACATTTCTGGTGTGTTATTTATATCCTCCTTGGTGAAGACAGAACCAAAGTATGAATTTAGTTAGTCAGCCATTTTTTTGGTTCCCATTATAAATTGCCCTGTTCCTGACTGTAAAGGACCTACATTTGTCTTCACCAATCTTTTCCCATTTGCAAATCTATAGAAACGTTTACAGTCAATTTTAATGTTCCCTGCAAGCTTACTCTAGTGCTCTTTCCCCTTCTTAATCAATCTTTTTGTCCCCCTTTGCTGAATTTTAAACTGCTCCTACTCCTCAGGTCTGTTGTTTTTCTTGGCCAATTTGTAGCTCTTCCCTGGATCTAATACTTTCTCTAATTTCCTTTGAAAGCCACAGTTTGGTCACCTTTCCTGTTGTACATATGTGCCAGACAAGAATAAATAATTGTTGCAGTTCACCCATGTGCTCTTTGAATGTTTTCCATTGCCTTTCCACTGTCATCCCTTTAAGTAACGTTTCCCAATCCATCATAGACAACTCACACCTCAAACCATCGTAGTTTCCTTTATTAAGATTCAGGATCCGAGTCTCAGAATCAACCACTTCACTCTCCACCTTGATGAAAAATTCTATCATATTGTGGTCACTCATCCCCAAGAGGCCTCACACAATTAGATTGTCAATTATTCATTTCTCATTACACAATCCACAGTCTATGATGGCCTGTTCTCTTGTTGGTTCCTCAATGTATTGATGCAGAAAACCATCCCATATATACTCCAGGAATTCCTCCTCTACAGTATTGTTACTAATCTGATTTGCCCAGTCTACATGCAGATTAAAGTCACCCATAATTATAGATGTTCCTTTAGTATATGCATCTCTAATTTCCTGTTTAATGCTATTTGCAACATCACCATTACAGTTTGGGGGTCTATATATAACCCCCATGAATATTTTTTGCCCCTTAGTGTTTCTCAGATCTACCCATACAGATTCCACATCGTCAGAGTAATTGGGCGGGATTCTCCGTCCCACCGCATCAGATGTCTGATGCAGTGTGCGCCCGGGATTCTCCGCCTCGTCAGCTGGCCAATGTGGTTTCCCATTGTGGGCAGCCCCAAGCCATCGGGAAATCCCCGGGCTGCCGGCGCAACGGAGAATCCTGACAGCGGAGAATAGATCCCAATATCTTTTCTCACACTTACGTTAATTCCCTCTTTAACCAGCGGTGCAATTTCACCACCTTTTCCTTTTTGACTGTCAGAGGAAGTGTTGAGGCAGGGACATTGACAACGTTTAAAAGGCATTTGGACAGTTACATGGCTAAGAAAGGTTTAGAGGGATATGGGCCAAATGCAGGCAAATGGGGTTAGTTTAGACAGGCATTTTGGTTGGCATGGACCAGTTTGGGTTGAAGGGCCTGTCTCTGTGCCGTAGATTGTATGATTGTGTGATTCGTAAATACTGTACACCCCTGGATCTTCAATTCCCATCACTGATTACCCTGCAAAACTTTAAAGCTTGTCTTTTTAACATTACTTGTCCTGTTCCCACTATTTCTCACTGAGGCCCTGTTTGATTCTGTCCCTTGATTTCTCTGCCTCTCACTTTTCTTAATCCCCTTACTGTCTGTTGTTCTTGTGCTTGATTTCCCCCTCCTCTGACTCATTGCATAGATTCCCACCCCTTGCCAGAGAGGGAACATCTCTCACAGTTATTCTAGAAGAAAAGCCATACAATGGAGTAAGGGGCAAGGAAGCAAGTGCCAGAAATCCAAAGAACAGCTCGTTAAGTAAACTAAAGAAATGAAAAGATTTGTCCAGGAAGCCTGAAGTTATAGGAACAGAGAAAACTGGAACAGAGTACTTTTTATTGAAGCCACAGATAGAGCTGAGAAGGAGTTGGTTAGTGAGAAGCCAGAAAGATATCTGAAGTGATTCTAAGATTTTTAATATCTTACTACAGCCTGTGAAGTGATTATTGAAGTAATTGTGAAGCAATGGATTGTTGGATCTCAGATCTTGTGTAAAAACTTAAAAGCGTTCAAGACAAATGAATACTGAAAGGGGAATTGGAAAACCTGGAGCTGGATCCTTGATGAAAATAGCTGAGGGAACACATAGTTTGAAAGAAGATTTTAAAGTGTGTCTTTTTGAGAGTGGAATTTCAAAATCCTCATGTGACAAACATCTGGGGTGATCTTGAGGAGAAATTCACAGAAGATCAATTGAGTGGCATCTGCCACTTGGTTACTAAGTGGAGTGTTGTCTGACCAGTTAACCTGCTGGTTACAATGTTTATTGAGAACATTACAGCATAAAACATATTTTATAACCTGTGGTATCCTTAAAATCTGTGTACATTTGTGTAGATAAGTGGGAGTGAAGGCATATTGTAGTATCGTCAAACTTTTCATGTTTATTTTTTTTTGCTATTAAAAGCTAAGTGTAGCCTTGTGCCTGTTCATTTACATTTTCTAAAAAACAACAAGCATAAGTTACAGTATTCTACGCCAGAATTCCACTCTGGGATCTTACAGTCCAGTTATAACATCAGCTGTTATCATAACAGGGGTGAAGGATAAAACTTCTCCTCCAAATTTTTTTCAGCCTTGTTTGGACATGAGCTTTTGATTGGCACAGTGCTGTTCCAGCTTCCATCTCCCTTGGTGGAACAGGTGCCTCTGTTTCCATGTTACAGGAAGGGTGAATGTCCCAAATGTGCAAGTTGGGATGGAGGTCAACAGGAGATCAATTTATTGGGAATTGGAATCCTACCTTTAGACGATACCATGAGAACCAAATAGGCTGTAATGACCATCTGCATCATGGGAACAGTGGCTGCAATATATTTTCATAGTGTTATCACTGGCCCTACACCACAATAAATACACATAGATTGTCATTAGATTATTAAGTCAAGCAATTATTAATTTTTGTTGAGAATCTATCAATCTTAATAGGACTGACATAAATAAAGCCATATCTATTCTAGTAAAATGAAACTAAGACACTGATAACGCATCAATAAACTTGGTCCAATATGCCCAAGAATAATACAGTACTATTAATAAAACTGGGGCGGGATTCTCTGGTCCGCGTGTGTCTCAGTGGCGCACAGTTCGCTGGTGACGAGAATCTTTCTTCCCGCCGCCTGTCAATGGGATTTCCCACTAAAGCCGCCCCATGCTGCTGGGAAACCTCGGGCAGAAGTGCGTCAGTGGGAAAAGAGAAACCCAATAGCCGGAGAATCGCGGCTCTGATATTAAATTGGGTTTCCTTCAAATTGCGTTTAAACTGCAAGTGCCTAAATTCAACGTGCAATTGACTTGATGTTCCTTGTAGTGGGGAAATGTTCAAATATCAAGTAATGCAGTCAATTGGATGTGACGACAAAGATCATAATGGATGAGAGTGTCATTTCTTCTCACTGCTTGATCTCCTGACATAGATATATCAGACACCTGAGAATTTCCCCTGCACAAAACAGGGAATTAAATGCAAGAACCACATGGTGGAGGGCCAGCATTAAACCACAAAGGCACAGCGAGTGCTGATATGTCTGGACACATCATTTCCAGGAATGTGGCATGCCTATAGATCACACTCTAAGTGACAGAAGGGGGAGTGGATGCCAGAAACTAGAAGAACCAAGCACGCTGCAACGACCATCCCCGTCTGGGAATTTTGGAGAGAAAGGTGGGAACATCAACAGAGAAAAAACAAACATGAAGCAGTGAAAAAAAAAATTGTTCTTAAATCCCATTTACTATATACAATGGAACTCTGCTGTTACAAGTAGAGATTTGAGCTACGCTGGGGTACTTTTTCTTTTCTCGTGGCCAGTGAGCCAACGCAGACTGCAAAAGTGACAGCAGGAAATCAAACTCACGCTCTTTTGTGAAAAATGGGCAAGAGTTGCATTTAAATATTCAAATCAATGGCAATGGGAATGAAAAGAACCCAGGCACGATTCCATGTTTTTCCAGTGGGGAATGCTCTCTGAACTCTGCTTGGCTGGATAAAATTAAAGATCAGGTTAGTTTTGGCTGGCAGCAAGAGACTCCTTTACTGGGATCCCGCAGAGTCATCACATAATCATTTTCAAAAATTGGCTTCAGTAATGAATTTCAGAGACATGCATCTTTATTTTATTTTTAACTTCTTGGTTCAAATTTTGGTATCAATTATTTTGCTTGCTCAAAGTTTGGTATCAATTCTTTTGCTTGCACCAATTATAAATTGGTATTGGTATTTCTCTCCCTTCTTCCTTGAACAGAGAGAGAGAGAGATAGAGAGAGAGAGAGATTGAAAGAATGGATGTAAGGCAGGTTTATTTGCACCAAAGGCAGACTATTCATGTGCACTTCATGTGCACCCTTGCCTATTCGCTCATCTGTACAGACGCAGGCATACATGCCTCAGAATGTCAGAAGAAAGCTTCTGTGTAGGCTCTGTTGACTAGAAAGGCAGGATATAGCTACGCTGCACACTGGAATCTGGATCTCTGTGAGAGTCTGTGAGAAAACCCCACCACAAACCAAAGCACGGGGTAGCACAGTGGTTACACTGTAGCTTCACAACACCAGGGTCCCAGGTTCGATTCCCAGCTTGGGTTGTCTTTGCAGAGTCTGCACGCTCTCACCGTGTCTGCGTGGGTTTCCTCCGGGTGCTCCGGTTTCCTCACACAAGTCCCAAAAGACGTTCTGTTAGGTAACTTGGACATTCTGAATTCTCCCTTTATGTACCCGAACAGCTGCTGGAGTGTGCTGGAGTAGAAGTTTTTCACAGTAACTTGATTGTAGTGTTAATGTAAGCCTTCTTGTGACAATAAAGATTATTATTGTTATTAGGGTCACTACAATCAAACACTTTGGGCTGGATTTTCGCTGACTCTTGGCGGGACCCGGGTCCAGAAGTCCCTCCCCCCTTTCCGACAGATCACCAGTTGGAAAATCCCACCCTGTGTCTGCCTTCATGGAGGAAAATACAAAAAACATCTCCCAGAAATAATAGAGAACCAAGGGATTAGCGGGATTGAGGAGCTGAAAGAACTTAATATTAGTAACAAAGTAGTACTGGAGAAAGTAATGGGACTGAAAGTTGGTAAATCCCTGGATCTGATGATCTACATCCTAGGGCGTTGGAATAAATGGCTGTATAGTGGATGGATTGGGAGTTTTTTCCAAAACGCCACAGATTCTATACCTATACCGTTGGGATGGTCTCCACCTGAACCAAGCTGGGACCAGTGCTCTGGCGAAAAGAGTAAATAGGGTGGTCAATAGGACTTTAAACTAGAGATTGGGGGGGGAAGGGAAAGTCAGGGAACCAAGAGGTGAAGTAATCAGTGGGAAGCGTAGCTGCTTAGGAATACAAAAAAGCACAAAAAGACAGAACTCAGGAGAGGTTACGATAGTCCCCATCTCACAAAATATGACACAGTGTATGGAAAGGCTCAGTAAACCAAGGTCCACCACACTAAGAAAACAAAAAGGGACGGTCAATAGAGAATTAAAGGTGCTATATTTAAATGCGCGCAGTGTACGGAACAAGGTAGATGAGCTTGTGGCCCAGATTGTAACTGGCAGGTATGATGTGGTAGGCATCACAGAGACGTGGTTGCAGGGGATTCAGGACTGGCATTTAAACATCCAGGGATTCACAACCTATCGAAAAGACAGAGAGGTGGGCAGAGGGGGCGGGGTTGCCTTGTTAATTAGGAATTAAATTAAATCAATAGCACTAAACGACATAGGGTCAGATGATGTGGAGTCTGTGTGGGTAGAGTTGAGGAACCACAAGGGCAAAAAAACCATAATGGGAGTTATGTACAGGCCTCCTAACAGTGGTCACGACCAGGGACACAAAATGCACCACAAAATAGAAAGGGCATGTCAGAAAGGCAAGGTCACAGTGATCATGGGGGACTTCAATATGCAGGTGGACTGGGTAAATAATGTTGCCAGTGGACCCAAAGAAAGGGAATTCATTGAATGTTTACAGGAGGGCTTTTTGGAACAGCTTGTGATAGAGCCCACGAGGGAACAGGCCATTCTAGACTTAGTGTTATGTAATGAGCCAGACTTGATAAAAGATCTTAAAGTAAGGGAACACTTAGGAGGCAGTGATCATAATATGGTAGAATTCAGTCTGCTATTTGAAAGAAAGAAAGTATAATCAGATGTAAAGGTGTTACAGTTAAATAAAGGTAACTACAGGGGCATGAGGGAGGAACTGACGAAAATCGACTGGGAGCAGAGCCTAGTGGGAAAGACAGTAGAACAGCAATGGCAGGAGTTTCTGGGAGTAATTGAGGACATAGTACAGAGGTTCATCCCAAAGAAAATAAAGGTTATCAGAGGGGGGATTAGACAGCCATGGCTGACAAAGGAAGTCAGGGAATGCATCAAAGCAAAAGAGAAAGCCTATAATGTGGCAAAGAGTAGTGGGAGGTCAGAAGATTGGGAAGGCTACAAAAACAAACAGAGGATAACAAAGAGAGAAATAAGGAAGGAGAGGATCAAATATGAAGGTAGGCTAACCAGTAACATTAGAAATGATAGTAAAAGTTTCTTTAAATACATTAAAAACAAACGGGAGGCAAAAGTAGACATTGGGCCCCTCCAAAATGACGCTGGTAATCTAGTGATGGGAGACAAGGAAATAGCTGAGGAACTAAATAAGTACTTTGCGTCAGTCTTCACAGTAGAAGACATGAGTAATATCCCAACAATTCAGGAGAGTCAGGGGGCAGAGTTGAATATGGTAGCCATCACAAAAGAGAAAGTGCTAGAGAAACTAAGAGGTCTAAAAATTGATAAATCTCCGGGCCCAGATGGGCTACATCCTAGAGTTCGAAAGGAGATAGCTGAAGAAATAGTGGAGGCGTTAGTTATGATCTTTCAAAAGTCACTGGAGTCAGGGAAAGTCCCAGAGGATTGGAAAATCGCTGTTGTTCAAGAAGGGAACAAGAAAAAAGATGGAAAATTATAGGCCAATTAGCCTAACCTTGGTTGTTGGCAAGATTCTAGAATCCATCGTTAAGGATGAGATTTCTAAATTCTTGGAAGTGCAGGGTCGGATTAGGACAAGTCAGCATGGATTTAGTAAGGGGAGATCGTGCCTGACAAACCTGTTAGAGTTCTTTAAAGAGATAACAAATAGGTTAGACCAAGGAGAGCCAATAGATGTTATCTATCTTGACTTCCAAAAGGCCTTTGATAAGGTGCCTCACGGGAGACTGCTGAGTAAAATAAGGGCCCATGGTATTTGAGGCAAGGTACTAACATGGATTGACGATTGGCTGTCAGGCAGAAGGCAGAGAGTTGTTATAAAAGGTTCTTTTTCGGGATGGCAACCGGTGACGAGTGGTGTCCCGCAGGGTTCAGTATTGGGGCCACAGCTGTTCTCTTTATATATTAACGATCTAGATGACGGGACTGGGGGCATTCTGGCTAAGTTTGCCGATGATACAAAGGTAGGTGGAGAGACAGGTAGTATTGAGGAGGTGGGGAGGCTGCAGAAAGATTTAGACAGTTTAGGAGAGTGGTCCAAGAAATGGCTGATGAAATTCAACGTGGCCAAGTGCGAGGTCTTGCACTTTGGAAAAAAGAATAGAGGCGTGGACTATTTTCTAAACGGTGACAAAATTCATAATGCTGAAGTGCAAAGGGACTTGGGAGTCCTAGTCCAGGATTCTCTAAAGATAAACTTGCAGGTTGAGTCCGTAATTAAGAATGCAAATGCAATGTTGTCATTCATCTCAAGAGGCTTGGAATATAAAAGCAGGGATGTACTTCTGAAGCTTTATAAAGCATTAGTCAGGCCCCATTTAGAATGCTGTGAGCAATTTTGGGCCCCACACCTCAGGAAGGACATACTGGCACTGGAGCGGGTCCAGCGGAGATTCACACGGATGATCCCAGGAATGGTAGGCCTAACATACGATGAACGTCTGAGGTTCCTGGGATTATATTCATTGGAGTTTAGGAGGTTGAGGGGAGATCTAATAGAAACTTACAAGATAATGAATGGCTTAGATAGGGTGGACGTAGGGAAGTTGTTTCCATTGGCAGGGGAGCCTAGGACCCGGGGGCACAGCCTTAGAATAAAAGGGAGTCACTTTAGAACAGAGATGAGGAGAAATGTCTTCAGCCAGAGAGTGGTGGGTCTGTGGAATTCATTGCCACAGAGGGCGGTGGAGGCCGGGATGTTGAGTGTCTTTAAGACAGGAGTTGATAAATTCTTGATTTCTCGAGGAATTAAGGGCTATGGAGAGAGAGCGGGTAAATGGAGTTGAAATCAGCCATGATTGAATGGTGGAGTGGACTCGATGGGCCGAATGGCCTTACTTCCGCTCCTATGTCATATGGTCTTATGGTCTTATGATTCTGAAACAGTTCATGCAGATTGGAAGGTAGCAAATATAACCTCATTATTTAAGAAAGTGGGGATAGAGAAAATGGGAACTGCAGACCTGTTAGCTTGACATCAGTAGTAGGGAAAATGCTCGAGTCTATTATAAAAGATGTGACAACTGGAAGCTTAAGAAAATAATGGTAGAGTTGGACAGTCAACAAGGATTTATGAAAGAGATATCATGATTGACAAACCTGCAAGAGGCTTTTGAGGATGTAACTACCAGAGTAGATAAGGGGGAACAAGTGGATATGATGTATCTGGATTTTCAGACGGCTTCAGATAAAGTCCCGCACAAGAGATCAATAAATAAAATTAGAGCACATGCGATGGGGACAATATACTGGCACGGATTGAGAATTGGTTAACAGGCAGAAAACAGAGTAGGATTAAACGGGTCATTCTCAGGATGGCAGAATGTGACTCATGGAATATTGCAAGCATCAATGCTTACGCCCTCAGTATGTGTCTTGTTTTTATGCCGGTTCCTTATTCACCGTTGTAAGTTCTCCTGTCTCAGTCTGGAATAGGCCCACATTTGCCTTGGCTAATCTTTTTCTTTTCACATACCTTCAGAAGACTTTACACTCTTTTTTTGTTTCTCACTGGTTTACTGTCATTTCTATTTTCCATTCCTTTATGAGTTTCATGGTCCTCTTTCGTGGAATTTTAAAATGCTTCCAGTCCTCAGGCTTGTGTTGCTCGTTTTAGCCTTAGTTTATTTGCTCTAATTCTGTCACCTTTGCTCTTGAGTTGCCAGGTATCTTTCTGATACCGCCACGTGGCTCAAGCCCGAGTAATGATTAATAATCCAACACACCGCTTAGTAAGAGTTAAATCAACGCTCATTTATTATATACAGCAATTAATACTTATGCAATAATTCTACTTATAAACTACTACCTACCACTAACAGGCCAATACTTAACTTTGGAAATGGCCCACCAGGTCAGGGAAACGAATGGCCTTTCGAATGGGTTCTGAGCCTGCGGGATTCAAAAGCTGGTACAGGTCGATATTCAGGAGTGTCTATCTGGTAGCGATCGTTGGAGTAAAACTTACGGTTTCTTTCAGCAAGGGTCTCGAAGGGTGCGGAGAGGAGCAGAAGGGCCGAGTTGAACTTGGCCCCTATTCTTATAGTCCACAGGGGCTTCCCGCCTCTCGGGGCGGACCTTGTACCTGGCTCCAAGTGAGTGGACTTGGTCCCAATCACTTGGTTCGATATTCTCCAATACTGGAGCGATTCCTTGATCGAGGGGTGGTCGTTTACCTTTCTTTGTGTCAGCTCCTGCTGGAGCCGAAAGGTCTGGGTCGGCTTTGTGTTACTAATTTGTAGCAATTGTTCCCGGGGATGGTTGATTAATATACAGATGGCTGGGGTGTTGTGATGTTGATGGCTGCAGGTATCGGTTTGGTCTGGCTTCTCCAGAGGTGAATGCACTGTTTTACCTGCAGCTGTCTGTTTGAGTCCTGTTGGCTGATTTTCCCATCAGCCTCTTCCGTTCGCCATTTTAAATCGGAGTTTGGCCATTCTAATTGGGAATCAGCCATTTTACATGGCTACATTCCCTCCTTGTGATCCTAACGCGAAGCGTGAAGGATCACATCAATTTGTTACTTTCCATTCCCTGACCGGGGGGGACACCTCCTACATGGCCTCTGCACTGACCATAGCTATGCACAAAAATTTTTAACTAACAATTCTAAGGACGCTATGTCAGACAGGGACATGCATTACAAAATAACAAACTTGGAACCTCTAATTTATCCTCAATATACTACCCTCACTAAACATTCCATTATTCTATATTCCCTAATCATACAACAAAAATCACAACATTTCATATAATATTTTCTGGCTTGGCAGTCAAGCTCAGGATCATACAATTTTTTTGTTCATGAAAATGTTTTTGTACATCTCTTTATTTACAACAATAAACGCAAGTGAATGCACTTTATTATTTTATTATAGATCGCGGGGGGTCGGGGATCTGGTCGTAACCGAATCTAGGGGATCTGATCCTATATACCGGGGTTCGAGCGCGGTACGCTCTCCTTCTCCATTTACGTAGGCGCATAGTCTGAACTACACAGCAGAGTATCGGCAACGCTAACAGTTCTTCGATCACGTAGGACAGGGAGTACCAGGTTATGAACCTGGCACACCAGGAAGATGCAGTGTCGCTGGTGACTGGGCTCTGGGTACTGCGGGGCAGTGAAACATTAACGGCTGGGAGGTGTGAAGTCATGGGGCTAGCGGTCACATGCAACCAATTGTCCAAAAATAAAATGTTGATCACGATGAAGGAAGTCCTCATGGCTGTCCTCTTTCCTTTTCTTTCTTTGTGTTCTCTCTATTTTCTCCGGTCCTGGAGCTTCTGGAGTTCTGTAGAAGCAAGCATAGTATCTGGAACAATCTTTGTTTAATATCCGGTATGCTAGTGTGTCTGTCCTTTGGTGCCAATTATTCCCTTATAATTGGTCACTATGTGTGACTCCCTCATTTCTTTTCCAAAAAAAAACAAATTTTAGGACACGGCACACTTCCCAATGACGGACCAGTGCTGATTTACCATCCAAATGTTCCAGGATGTAAATAGCAGGTGGCAGCAACCTAAAGGTTCCCTAAACAAACCAAAAACGTTTTGAAAAGAAAAATGCCAAATGAGGTGCGTATGGGCCGCGACGGGTAAGATTTGGATGGAGTCCCTGGGTAGGACGGCTACCAATGCCATATCTCCCATACCCGAGCGTGATTGACCAGCGGGGGGGGGGGGGGTCCCCAGGCAGGGCGGGTCTCACACCGTTTCGCCACTGCCTGAGCAACCGACAAGAACGGGCAAAAATGTAGTCATCGTGGTGGGGCTGCCGTAGTGGTTCTATCCTTCGAACCAGAAGGGCAGTTACGATTGGGCGTCTGATACCCGAACAAGTATCAGCTGAAAAGCTAGTTCCACTGAACCAGTGTGTGGTGTGTTGACCAGGTATCTGCAGATAAGCTAGTTCCGCTGAACAAGCATCTGGCAATGGTGGGGCTCTGAGGGCAAGTCCTCAGAGGTTTCGGCCGAATGGGCGTGTGGCAGTGAGAAAAATTCTCCTGTCGGACATACAACATGTAACAAACGTACAAAAAACATAAAACATTCTTCAGGTTCCATCAGGAAGGACAACACTTTTCCCAAGCGTTTCCTTTAAAACATCATGTGGACACCTCAGTTCTCGGTTGCGAACAGGGTCACAAAGGGGTTGGCGGTTTGGAAGTCAGACCCGAGATCGTCACCTTCTCCCGGGTGCCAAACTCTGGAGTGGATTAGGGCTGAAAGGGCTGCTTGGTGTGAGTTGGGGTCGCTCTCGTCGTTGCGGACGAGTCTGCAGGAGTTGTCGCGGTGCCAATAATTTGTGTTGAGCTGTGTGGGGACAAAGTCGGTGTCGTCCGTGTGGTTCGGTGGTCGGTGGTGGGGTTTATTTAGAAAAGTGATCAGGAAGGGATCACTTGGATCGTAGTCGGAGTCGCTGGGTGTGGGTCCGGTTGCATGGGGATAGTAGGGAGGCATGCTGTGGCTATCGTCCGAGTCACAGTCGCTGTCTCTGCTGCTGCAGTCTGTGGGCGTTCCGGGGCGGAGTGTATATTTCGGGGGTGGAGTCGAGGCCGAGTCTGTGGCTGGGCTGGACGTGGTGGGGGTTGGTCGGGTTACGTTGGCTGTGGGCGGGGTGTGGTCTGCTGCGTCAAGCATGACGTGGTGTGCGTGGTTCGACTGCTCCATAAACCTTCAACTGGTTAATATGAAACCACGCAGTCTTACCATTGGGGTACTTTATTTTGTAAACGGATGGGCTTACTTTATCAGCAATGGAATACGGACCCGAGTATTTTGGTGACAAGAATGTGCTGGGGTTATATACAGACAGCATCACTTGCTGGCTGATATCGTACTCAGTCGCATGCACTGTCTTGTCGAAACAAGCCTTGCTCTGTTTCTTTTTGGTGCCCAATTTTACTGCGGCTGCTAACTGAGCCATTTTAACATTAGCAACTAATTGCTCCACGGCTTTCTTGTGGGTGAGGGCCGTAACATCAGGGCTGGTCAGGTCTAAACCTAACAAGTATTCTGTCCCTTTCATGGGGCGTCCGGTCATGAGAGTGTGTGGGGTGTAACCTGTGGATGTAGAAATAGTGTTACGCAAAAACATCAGCGCAAAAGGGAGGACGGAGTCCCAAGTGGTGTTGTTCTGCTGGACCATTTTTCTGAGGGTGGTTTTTAGGGTCCGATTCATGCGCTCCACGATACCACTCGACTGTGGGTGGTATGCAATGTTGAATTTTTGGGTGATGCCAAATATCGTGAGGACGTTCTGCATGACGCGTCCCGTAAAATGAGAACCTTGGTCCGATTCAATGCTGCGGGGGAGTCCCCATCTTGTAAAGATGTGGTGGGTTAGAATCTTGGCTGTGGTTTTTGCAGTGGTTGTGCGCAGGCTGGAAATACTTCCACCCATTTTGTGAATGTGTCTATGACCAGAAGTACATATTTATAGCCATCCCTGCAAGGGGGCAATGGACCTATAAAATCAATCTGGAGGTTAGTCCAGGGGCCGTTAACGGGTCGGGTGTGGCTGAGTTGGGCCTTTTTGGCATATCTGTCAGGGTTATTCTGTGCACAGATAAGGCAATTTTCTATGTAATGGCTTACATCTTCCTTTAGATTTGGCCACCAACAAAGCTGTTTGAGATGGGCTGTAGTGGGATCGATTCCCAGATGTCCATGACCATCATGGAACAAACAGATCAATTGGTTCCTGTCCTGTTCGGGAACTACATAATGGGTGTCCTTTAACACCATACCGTCATGTGTGGTCAGTGTATTTCTGAACCTCTCGTAGGAGGCGGGGTACTTTCCTTTTACGATCTCCGAGAGATTGCTCTCCTGCTTCTGGGCCTCTACTAGATCCTCGATTCTAGTCTGTGTGACCTGAACTGCACTCACTGGTGCGCTTTCGGGGGGTTTCCAAAAATACCCGTGTCTGGAACCTGCTTTAGCCAGTGCGTCGGCTTCTACATTTCCAGGGGGGGAGGAACGATGGTGGCTGCGGACTTTTATCATCCCAAAAGTCCTGTTCTGGGCTTTTTCTAAAATATGGCAGAGTAATGGGGCTGAGGGGAGGGGTTTCCCATCTGCGGAAACAAATCCTCTTGCTTCCCACAGGGGAAGAAATTCCGTAAGGCTGTTGCAGACATAGAGGCTGTCCGAGTAAATGTCTCCTGGGCTGGGGAAGGAATCTGGGTGCTCAACTATGTATGCAATGGCCACAAACTCTGCTGCCTGCGCGCCTAAGTGTCCGGGTAGTTTTAACGCTATTTCCTCAAGGGCGCATCCCTGTGCGTCCTCGACATAAATCCCGCAACCTGTTATGCGCTGCCCATCTAAGACTGTGGAAGATCCATCCACATAAATCTTAATGGGCTCACACGTGTCCGTGTGCGGGGGGCTCTGAGTTGAATTTCCTATCTTTCTGGGGGGGGGTTTTGCAATAAAGGGGCCTGTGTTGTGGTGTGGAGAGATGATCTCACATTCATGGGGGGTTCCGGGGTACTGTAAATTGTCAGCTAAGTAGGTGTGTGTCTTTGTCCGTTTTACTGTGATGTCCCATCCCTGCAAGAGAAGGGTCCATCTGGCTGCTCTTATTTGACTGACGGTACCGTCCTTGAGTCGGCCGTCCAGTAAAAGTTGGGTGGGGGTGTGTTCGGTCAGAATGGTGATGGGGTTCAGTCCGGTAATGTACGAAAAGTACTGGACTGCCCAGAAAACTGCGGGCAGGTGCCTCTCACAGGCTGAAAATCCCTGTTCCACAGCATCTAAAAGTCGGGAGGCATAAGCTACGGGTCTTAACTGGTCGTGCCGTTCCTGGAGGAGCACGGCTGAAAGGGTGCGGTCTGTGGTCGCTACCTCTATGGCGTAAGGGGAAAGCGGGTCTGGAACTTGTAGTGCGGGGGCGGCTATGAGCACCTGTTTTAATGAGTCTACAGCATCCGTATGCTGCGGAAGCCATTCCCAGGGGGCTCCTTTCTTTAGGAGGTCTGAGAGGGGCGCTGCCTTGCTGGCGAAACCGTCAATGTGGTTTTGGCAGTAGCCAACCAGTCCTAAAAATGACCGGAGGGCTGAAACATGTTGGGGAAGGGGCAATTTAGCGATCAAGTCAATTCTTTTATGCTCGATCTCGCGTTTACCGTGCGTGATAATGGTTCCCAAATATATCACTTTCTCTTCCAAAATCTGGGCCTTTTTGAGGTTGGCTTTACAACCAATTGAATGTAACAATTCCAGGAGTTCGGACAGAAGCTCAATGTGCTCTTCCTTAGTGTCTGTCTGCAGTAGTAGGTCGTCTACATACTGCACCAGACATTCGGGGCGAGAAAAATTTGCTAGTCCATTTGCCAGCTGTCGGTGGAAAATGGAGGGGGAGTTGTGGAAGCCTTGTGGCAGGCATGTCTACGTGTACTGTTGTGCTTTAAAGGTGAAGGCAAATTTGTACTGTCACGCCTTTGCCAATGGAATGGACCAGAATCCATTACTGATGTCCAAAACCGTGAAGTAGCGGGAATTGAGTCCCTGCTTGAGCATGGTCTCGGGACTTGTTGCTACGGTGGGGGCTGCTGCGGGGGTAACTTTGTTGAGCTCCCGATAACCAATGGTTAGTCGCCATGATCCATCGGGCTTTCTCACTGGCCAAATTGGGGCATTATTAGTGGAGGCGACTGATCGAAGTACACCCTGCTCTAATAAGCTCTCGATAACTTTTAGGATTTCTCCCTCTGCCTCTAGGGGAAATCCGTACTGTTTTTGGGTTCTAGGGTCAGGTCCTGTTACTTGTACGGAGCCAGTCATCCGTCCACAGTCGTGCTTGTGGGCCACAAATGCTGCCCTGTTCTTTTGCAGGACTGCCTAAACCTGCTTGTCCGTGCTAAGCGTGGTCGGGTTGAACCAAAATTTGCCTACGGCGCTAATTTTGTTCATGTATTCCCCTATGTTGAGCGATGCGGGGGCTCTAGCGTATTTTGCCATCTTCCAGACACACTGGTTGACTGGATCGAATGAAAGGTGGTGGGAATTCATGAAGTCAATTCACAGAATGTGTTCTGCTGTGTGGGGCAGGTCTACTAAAACTACGGGGTGTTTAGTGGTGATGGTTCCGATTTGAATGGGTACAGGGGCTGTGATGTATCCCTGCTGTGAGTGGCCTGTAAAGCCGCTGATGGTGATAGTGGCTGTAGTGGTCCACGTGGCCATATTGTCCACTAATAATACGTCTCCAAAAACGGCTGCGAAGTGAATCCACAGGCGTCCTGCGAACGCTGTGGGGTGCTCAGATTTCTTCTGCCTACATTTATTGAGGCCATCTACGGGGTCACCCCGGTTATACCTGATCGCATTTCTGCAAGGGTGCCTCCTCCTACATTCTGTGGGTCAGGAAGGGCTGCTGCTACCGATGGATCTAAACTTAGAACCATGAGCTTTACATGCTCTCTCTCATCCAGGCCGTACATGTTCGCCTGATGTTTAACTGTGGCAAAGAAATGGTGGGGGTCTGCGGCGGGGAGGAACGGTGTGATCTTCTCGCACGCGTCCCGTAATTGGGTCACTGTTCAGGGGGTGGAATATAGATATTCCGCATCGTCCGATGTGACTGTGCGGTGGGTGGTTACAGGGTTCATTGGAGCCTGAACTACCTGCTGTGTGGGGGGTTGGGGTGCTTTTCTCCTTTGGGGCTTCCCCTGCGCACATGTCCCCTGAACATATCACTGCGCTGTTTCTTGTAACTCTTCCCAATCAGGGCCGTCTTCCTGGTCTAACTTTTCCCCAAAGGTTTCCTGAAATCCTTTCTGAACAGAAAGCAGTGACTGCAGCTCTGCAATCTGCTTCCGGCACTTTGCATGGTCTATGGTGCTCTGTCTTTGTTCTGTGGTGGCAGCGTGGAGTGCTCTCAAGGCTGCCTTGAGATCACTGCATTGTTTCTGTAGTGTCTCCACCTGCTTTTCTGTCTCTTTCCTTACCAGGACTGCACGTTGCGTGTCCTGATAGGCCTTTTCGTACTGTGATTGGAAACTGCTTAAATGCTCCAGACTGGTGACCAGTTTGGCATCAGCCACCTCTTCATCCTTTGCTGCCAATTTCCTCCTTAACTCTAAATTCTCTTTCTCAACCTCGCTTACCTCGACTTTACTCATCCGATGTATGCCCTCTACTTCTTTGCGGAGCGTCTTGACGACCTCCTCTGTGCCTCGCAATTGTGCCAAACAGGACACGATTGCCATCGGCTTGCGAGCTTTCGCTAAGCTCTTTTTATGTATCTCACTCATGTTCTCCCACCAAGTATGCCCTATACTTCCGGGACCTGATTCGTCATTATCGCAG
Organism: Scyliorhinus torazame; assembly: GCF_047496885.1. Taxonomy (NCBI): domain Eukaryota; kingdom Metazoa; phylum Chordata; class Chondrichthyes; order Carcharhiniformes; family Scyliorhinidae; genus Scyliorhinus; species Scyliorhinus torazame. The sequence goes on along the minus strand of NC_092711.1, from coordinate 292,894,313 downwards.
AAATCATTCCACATGGGCCATCCTTTGCCCTTGAGATATTTCCGGATTTCCTCTTCCCAAATGGGACACTATCCCACTCTACTGCTGCTGGTCGCTGCGACCGCAAATTCCTCAGGGTTCATGAGGCGCTGCATTGCCTGCATGGCCATCTTTCCTATCCGCTTGCTTTGTTTAAATTTGGAACAGGGGGCTAAGGTGGTGTCGTAGATGCGGGTACGGCTTGCGCTAATTTCTGAAAATACAGATTTCCGACAGTTTTGACGCAACAAAAATCTATCAGTTTTACCTTATAGTCCTGCTCTAATTCTGTCACCTTTGCTCTTGAGTTGCCAGGTATCTTTCTGATACCGCCACGTGGTTCAAGTCCGAGTAATGATTAATAATCCAACACACTGCTTAGTAAGAGTTAAATCAACGCTCATTTATTATATACAGCAATTAATACTTATACAATAATTCTACTTCTAAACTACTACCTACCACTAACAGGCCAATACTTAACTTTGGAAATGGCCCACCAGGTCAGGGAAACGAATGGCCTTTCGAATGGGTTCTGAGCCTGCGGGATTCAAAAGCTGGTACAGGTCGATAGTCAGGAGTGTCTACCTGGTAGCGATCGTTGGAGTAAAACTTACGGTTTCTTTCAGCAAGGGTCTCGAAGGGTGCGGAGCGGAGAAGAAGGGCCGAGTTGAACTTGGCCCCTATTCTTATAGTCCCCAGGGGCTTCCCGCCTCTCGGGGTGGACCTTGTACCTGGCGCCAAGTGATTGGACTTGGTCCCAATCACTTGGTTCGATATTCTCCAATACTGGAGCGATTCCTTGATCGGGGGGTGGTCATTTACCTTACTTTGTGTCAGCTCCTGCTGGCGCCGAAAGGTCTGGGTCGGCTTTGTGTTACTAATTTGTAACAATTGTTCCCGGGGATGGCTGATTAATATGCAGATGGCTGGGGTGTTGTGATGTTGATGGTTGCAGGTATCGGTTTGGTCTGGCTTCTCCAGAGGCGAACACACTGTTTTACCTGCAGCTGTCCGTTTGAGTTCTGTTGGCTGATTTTCCCATCAGCCTCTTCCGTTCGCCATTTTAAATCGGGGTTTGGCCATTCTAATCGGGAGTCAGCCATTTTACATGGCTACATTTGCTACCTTTTGGCAACTTTACATGCCTCTTTCTTTGTTCTGGTACACTCTGTAACTTTGCCATGATTGAATTGCTATTTCTGTTGGGGGTTTTGTACCTTATATCAATGTGTATTTGTTGTAAACCATGTATTAATTCTTTAAATGTTAGCTATTGCCTATCTACTGTTATACTTTTTAATGTAGTTTCCCCGTCTACCACAGCCATTTTGCCCCTTGTATATTCGTAGTTTCCTCTGTTACATCACTTTCAAACTTAATCTATCCTATTCTGGTCACTCTTCCCCAAAGGCTCTTTTATGATGAGATTATTAATTAGCCTTTTCCTTTTGCATAATACCATATCTAAAATAGCCCAATCTCGAGTTGGTTCCTCAACATGCCATTCTGAAAAAACTTCTTCAGATTCCAAGAATTTTCCTCCACAGCAGTAATGCAAATTAGATTTACCCAGTCTCCATGTGGATTGAAGTCAGCCACGATTATTCTATTACCCTGCCACATGGACCTCTAATTTCCTGATTTATACCATGCCAATATTATTGATGGCTTATAAACAACTCTCATCAAAGTTTGCTGCCCTTTGTGGTTTCTTAGCTCCATCAAACTGGTTCTACACCTTGAGCTTCCGACCTAACATCCTCTTTCACTAATGTACTCATCTCATCTGTTATTATCATCATAGATATCATAGAATGTACAGTGCAGAAGGCCATTCGGCCCATCGAGTCTGCACCGGCTCTTGGAAATAGCACCCTACCCAACCCCACACCTCCACCCTATCCCCATAACCCAGTTACCCCACCCAACACTAAGGGCAATTTTGGACACTAAGGGCAATTTATCATGGCCAATCCACCTAACCTGCACATCTTTGGACTGTGGGAGGAAACCGGAGCACCCGGAGGAAACGCACGCACTCACGGGGAGAATGTGCAGACTCCGCACAGACAGTGACCCAAGCCGGGAATCGAACCTGGGACCCTGGAGCTGTGAAGCAATTGTGCTATCCACCATGCTACCGTGCTGCCCAATTATCGTTGCTGTCTCTCCTCTTTTTCCTTTTTTACCAATCTTTCCCAAATTTTGAATATCCGTAAATATTCAGTTCCCGGCCTTCGTCACCCTGCAGCTATGTCTCTGTAATGGCAATTAGATCATATCTGTTTACTTCACTTTGTGTCGTCGATTCATTTAGATTGTCACGACTGCTCCACGGATTCAGATTGAGTGACTGTAATATAGCCTTTTTAACATTTTTCCATATTTTCACCTTATTTGATGCTGGTCTTTGTTTCTGCTGCCTTCCAATTTTTTTAAGCTATTTTTCCTCTTAACATTAAGAGCTTTGCTTCTCTCCTATCTGAATTCCCTCCCAGGTTCCCATTCAACTGCCAAGCCAGCAACCGCACAAGCAAATCTCCCTGAGAGGATATTGGTCCTGGTCCTGCTAAGATCCTCCTTTTTCACACCCTGTTGTGTAATGCAATTTGGAAAAACACAAGCTGCCACTTGATGCAGTCTTGAGTAAAAGATGCTCCAGACTTTGAAGTGAGTTCAATGTGTTTTATTGAACCATTAGTGCAGTTCGCAATGAGTTTGACTCTCTGCTAATCTAAATGTAGTAACTCAGTCTAACTGAACCAGCCTTGCTCTAAGCCACGTGCTGGGGTGTGATGCTGAGGATACACCCTGTCTCACTCTGTAGATGTTGGTCTGTGGAAAGTGGCGGGGTGTGAGTGCCTCATCCCTTTTATAGTGAGATACCACCGCTGAGTGTCCTGACTGCTCATTGATCGTGTCCTATTCTATGTGTTCATTAGCTGCATGTTTGCATATCATGACACATCCCACCTGCTCCAAAACCAGTCCCAGTGGGTCTGAAATCTAAAGCCTTCCCTCCTCCACCAGCATTTTTATACGGTACATACTTCTGCCACTGTGCATCACTAATGGATGGGGTAAATGTTGAAGGTGCTGAACGGGATGTCAATCACTGCGATGCTATATCCTAGTTAGTGTCAAACGTTTCGAGTGTTGTTGGAGCTGCACTCAGGCAGGTGAGTGAAGATTATTCCATCACACTCCTGACTTGTGCCTTGTAGATGGTGGACAGGCTTTCGGGAGCCAGAAAGTGAGTTAGTCACTGCAGAATGCCCAGCCTCTGACCTGTTCTTGTTGCCATAGGGTTTATATGGCTGACCTGTTAAGTTTCTGGTCAATCGTAACCCTCAGGATGTTGATAGTGCGGAGACACTTAAATAATTTTTTATTGCAAATTGCTGGCCACTTATGGGGTTTAGATGCTACCTACCACTAATCAGTCCAGACCTGAATGTTGGGCAGGTCTTGTTCCATAGGCACTTGGACATGTCCTAGTATCTGAGGAGTTGCAAATTATAGTGAGCATTGGGCAATCATCAGTGAATATTAGCACTTCTGATCTTATGATGGAGGGAAGGTCATTGATGAAGCAGTTGTAGGTGGTTGGGCCTAAGACCCTACACTGAGGAACTCCTGCAGCAGTGTCCTGGGAGTGAGATGATTGACATCCAACAACGACAACCATTTTCCTTCGTGTTAGGTATAACTCAAACTGGGTAAAGAGTTTCCCCCTTGATTACCATTAACTAGGTCTCTTTGGTACCACACTCAGTAAAATGCTGGTTTGAAGTCAAGGGCTGTCACTCTTACCCCAACTCTTAAGTTCAATTCCTTTGTACATGATTGGAACAAGACTGTACTGAGGTCTGGTCCTGAGAGGCACTGGCAGAACCCAAACTGAGAATAAGTGAGCAATTAAAGGCTAGTTAATAGCACTATCAAGAACCCATTCCATTACTTTGATGATCAAGAGTAGATTGATGGGCTGTCAAATTGCTGGTGTTTAATTTTCTCTGCTTTCTGTGGACTGGGCACATCTGAGCAATTTTCCATGTTGTTGGGTAGATACCATTGTTGTAGCTGTACTGAAGCAGCTTGGGGAGAGGCACGGCTAGTTCTGGAGCACACGTTTTTACTCCTACTGCCGGAATGTTGTCAGGACCCACAGCCTTTGCAGTGTTTAGTGTCTTCGCCCCTTTCTCGATATTACATGAAGTGAATACATCTTGCTGAATACTGGCACCTCTGATGACGGGGACCTCCGGAGGATGCCGAAATGGATAAACCGCACGGCACTGTCCCCGAAGGTGGTTGCAAATGCTCAGTTATTGAGTATGTTCAAAACCAGATGTTGCTACGCGTTTAGGTACTGAAGGGAACTAAAGGGTTTGCGAAGAGTGTGGGAAGTGTGGAGTTGTGGTATAAGATCAGCCATGACCTTGTTGAAAAGCAGTACAGACTTGAAGGGCCTATTAGTCAACTCCTTATCCTATTTTTTCAAATTAATATTATTTTTCAGTCAAGAAGTTGCTGGGAGAATGAGTATACTTTTACTTGACTAATTCTCTGTCTAATGTAAGATGGGAGGGACAAGCAAATTTACGTTGGATGGTTTATGGTGCTTATTTTTTTCATCGGGAGAAAGGAACCCGAGAAAGGATCTGGTTAACAATCGTTGCACATTTCTTTGGAAAGAGACTTCCAAGGTCTCAAAATTGATTCAGGTTAAGTACAAAAGCAGGGCTGCAATTAAATATTTAAGGGAACATTAATTTTGGCAGGGCATAAAACAGGTGTACGAAGATACAAACATGCAAATTAGAAGCAGGAGTAGGCCACTCGGCCCCTCGAGCCTGCTCTGCCGTTCAATAAGATCATGGCTGATCCGATTGTAACCTCAACACCACGTTCCTGCCTACCCCCCCTCCCCCCCGATAACCTTTCACCCCCTTGTTAGTCAAGAATCTATCCAGTTCTGCCTTCAAAATATTCAAAGACTCTGCTTCTACTCGGCAGTCAATCCGACCTTGCCAGCGTCCCATGGAGAGGGATATGTTAAAACCACCCCAATTATTCCTGCAGCTCGGTATATTCACTAATAAAAAATGTATTTATCTGCAATGGTTGAACAATTTCCTTTTGAGTCAGTGATACTGCCATCCCAAAATAGCGGAATGTCAATAGTCGCAGAAGGTCCTTGGGAGTACGTCAGTGTTTTTAGGAGGTGCGGGAGTGGGGTAAGGGTTCCTTAGGAATCTGTCAATATTTGCAGAAGGTCTCCAGCATTATGTCAGTTGTTGCGGGTGGGGGGGTTCCCAGGAGTGTAATAATATTTGCAGGGGTTCGACCACACAGGAAACTTTGATAACCCCATTGGTTTACATAGCCGTGTAATGACTATAAATTTGCAGGCATGTTTATATATTGTGTCTAAGTAATAAGTGACAGGGTAGCCCCTTGAACCCAATTCATGCACATTTTCTGCCTATATTATTGACTCAAAATCTGAAGACCGAATGCAGCTGTGAGGGTTAGATTGCTGCATGGACGAGGCTGATCTGAAGGGAAGCACCTCAAAAGTCAAAACAAAATACCGTGAGCCCACAGCACCTCCACTCAGGCGATGAAAACATGGAGAAACATTTTGTTTAGGTTATTATTGTGTGACCACATCCTAGCCCCAGTTATGGAAAACCAGTTCAAGCCTGGTTCGCAAAGAATGAAGTGCATTTTGTGGTTATGGTGACAGGAAATATTACAGCACCAATGAACCAAAAGCAAAGGAGAGATCTGGGACCAGAAGTTACAATTTCCTAAATAAATACACTATAAAACAGCTGAATACACACATGCTGGAGGAGCTGCTGGTAAATGAGAGCAATCACAGAAATGGAGATGTAGAACTGCAACGTTCTAAAGGCCATGGGCTGGAATCCCCGTTCCTGGGGCTAAGAGTTGACGCCGGGGCAGGATTAGTGGAGTTCTACGACAGCAAAACTGGCAATGCACCTGGGTCAATTCATTGACCGTTAAGGGGCTTGAACCAACGCCAGCTGGAAAACGATCGATTCCAATGAAAAACGGTGTCCAATTCGTTGGATTCGGATTGACATTGAGTAGGCTGACAAGCTACAGGCGCATGTACACACTTCACTCCCCACACACACTCATCCCAGCCAACAAGATGGCAGCGCGATAAGCCGCACCAAGATTTACAGATGCCAAAGTGGAGACTTTGTTGGACGTCGCGGAGGAGTGGCGGGCGACTTTGTATCCCGGGTGGGAAGGCCACCATTGCTGGTTGAATTCCAATATCCATTGTCTGCAGGGAGTGAAAGGCCGACATGTCAGCAATTGCAGTTGTCACATGCAACGGGTGTGCCTCGCTTGCCACAAGGGAAACTAATCGCCTATTCAGCTCCCTCACCCTTCCTTGACAAGTTCATTGTGCCTATTTAGTCAGCATTGTAATGCATGAGGATGCCACTGATTGGCGCCCAATTGTTAACTATTTGGAAGCATAGTCCCTCCCTCAGTTAATTTGATCTTGTTTACTTAGTTCTTTGTTGTGCAAAATAGTTGGAAGCATAGCCCCCAAGCATTACAACCCAATTCACGTCACCATGCCGGAGAGGTCACAATAGCGAAGCCTTGGAGGGGACACTATCAGCCATGTTCTGACGTAGAACCTCCGACCACCACATGTCAGAGTTCCCGTGCCGGAGAAGACTGTGTCGGTCCTGGTGGACGGTGGACCACCTGTACCAGATAATGCAAGAGTTGGCACCACATGGACTGGGAGGTCAGCCATTGCCTGTGGCCCTGAGAGTTCCTGCTGCTCTGAACCTCTGTGTCAACGGTTCATTCTGCTGTGTGGCATTTCCCAGTCAACAGCGCATAACTGCACAGTTACGCTATTCGCAAGGGTGCACAGTACACCAACTTGGACTGGGGCCAGGCAAACCGGGACACCAGGGCTGAAAGAGAAAATGCTGGAAAATCTCAGCAAGTCTGGCAGCATCTGTAGGAAGAGAAAAGAGCTAACGTTTTGAGTTAGCATTGTGGCATAGTGGTTAGCACAATTGCTTCACAGCTCCAGGGTCCCTGGTTCGATTCCCGCCTTGGGTCACTGTGCGGCGTCTGCACGTTCTTCCCGCGCGTGCGTGGGTTTCCTCCGGGTGCTCCGGTTTCCTCCCACAGTCCAAAGATGTGCAGGTTAGGTGGATTGGCCATGCTAAATTGCCCTTAGTGTCCAAAAAGGCTAAGTGGGGTTACTGGGTTGCGGGGATAGGGCGGAGGTGTGGGCCCTATCCACAGGGTTGGTGCAGACTCGATGGCCTCTTTCTGCACTGTAAATTCTGATTCTATGATAGAGAGTAATCCAGACAGAGACAATGAAAAACATTACTGCTTTAAAACTCATCTGTGCAATACACCTCCTGGCTCAGGCACTGGAAACACCTGTCAATTCTTGGAAACAGAAAACCAGTCTGCTGGGTTCAAACCCCCTCAGACCTTTGATCTGCAAGCCATTCATTCATTTCTCTGTTAAGTTTATCTTACTAGGCTGTGAGTGACAGCATCCTCCCACCCAGCTATCTGCAATGCTTCATTCATCTTCCTTCGTGCTTGAAGTAGTCAGCTGTGAAACTAACCACAACGTTTAGAAACATCAAGCTATGATTGACAGCTCCTCGACCTCATCAAAGAGAGTGAAGTGCTTTCTGTTAGTTTTGCAGCTGACTTCTTCAAAGCCACTCAATCGTGAAGGGAGATGGATTTGGGGGTCAGCTCCTTTTGAAGAGTTACCCCCTGATTCATCACAAGGCCACGCCAGCACCACACTTGTCAAGACCTGCACCAATTCTCACCCACGTGATTCACAGCCCAGAGAACCGGAGAATCACGAGGGTTCGGAGAATATGGTGACCGGTCCGGTAATAGGATGCAAATGGGTCTCAACGACGCCAACCTTGAACTCGACACCAACGGGGGACTGGAGCATCGGAACGGGATTGGCGCCCGGCTCCAATCCCGTTTTCTGCCCAGAGCTAGATTCTCCACTGCCCATCACCGGTAGCGGAGTTCCTGATGTGGCGGAGAATCCAGCCCCCAAGGTCAGATAAAGAGAGAGAGAGCACCAAGTACCAAAAGGGAAGGTTACTGAGCATCAGCAAAGGTTAAAGGGCCACCAGCTATTCTTAAAGCTATTCAGTCTTCTATTAAAAAGAAAACTGGATGGCCAATTTGCAGTTTAGTGTTTGGGGGGGGGGGGGGGGGGCGCTATGATACAGGAGTGGGTGGCGCAGTGGTATTGCCACTGGATTAGTAATCCAGAGACCCAGAGTAAGGCTCTGGGGATCCAGGTTCAAATCCCGCCTCTGCAGATGGTGAAATTTGAATTCAATAAAAATCTGGAATTAAAAATCTAATGATGACCGTGAAACCATTGTCGATTGTTGTAAAAACCCATCTTGTTCGCTAATGTCCTTTAGAGAGGGAAATCTGCCATCCTTACCTGGTCTGGCCTACACGTGACTCCAGATCCACAGCAATGTGGTTGACTCCTAAAATGGCACTCAGTTCGAGGGCAATTAGGGACGGGCAACAAATGCTGCCATTGCCTGCGACGTCCACATCCCATGAAAGAATAAAGGGAAAAAAAGCCTTACAATAAGCGGTAGCTTTCAATGGAGAAAATACGTCAGCAAATAGATCTTTCCATTTTACATCCTTGTGGACCATGAAGTGTCCATTTGAAATGGACACTGAGCATTCGAGCGCCACTCAGGCTATCTGGACACTTTTCTATATATATGTATAGAAATTTGGGGCTATGATATGTGGGTCGAAAGCATGCCTTGGGTTGCGTAGCTTTCCAAAATACATAGAGTAGGTCTGTATAACCAATAACATAGGCAACACTTGCCATATTAATTTTTTTAATGCACTTACTTGTTCAGGAGCTGTGGGCATCACTGGTTAGGCCAGCATTTATGGCCCATCACAAATTGTCCTTGAGAATGTGGTGAGAGGCTGCCTTTCTGAACCGTTGAGGTTCATGAAGTATAGGTACACCCTAGTGCTGTTAGGAAGGGAGTTCCAGGATTTTGACCCACAACAGTAAAGAAATGATGATATGTTTCCCAGCCAGGATGACTTGAAGGGGATCTTCAGGTGGTTGTGTTCCCATGTATCTGCTGCCCTTCTGCTTTGGGGTGCTAGAGGCCATGGGTGTAGAATGTTGTGGGTTCCCGAAACCACCGGCAACATGGACATCCAACAAAAATAGTTTATTCCTGAGCTCAACAGCTATATCCAACACTTGTGCTCTGTCCGCACTCCCGCCACATGACTGCTTTTGTAGCTGCATTATCTTGTTTTTACACCATCACTGTTTAGTTGGGACCCTGGTGGCATGAGATGTAAGTGTGCGCAATAGGAAACTATGTGACATACAATTAAACAAACTGACAACGCATTATTATTTACATATGTATATATTGAGACATGGATTTAGCTGTAGCAACTAATGCATAGCTCATCACATCTCCTTCGACCCCCTCACCCCCCTTTTCTGTTGCAAAGGAATACTGAAATTCGAAAGTCAGTACTAGGATAAGTGGTAATAAAGTCCTGGAATCTTGTGTTCGGCCTGCTCAGTTGCCCTGAGTGTGTGATTACACCGGTTGGTGTTGTCATAATCTTCCTGTGGCCCTTAAGGACTCTGGCCAGCCCCCCATGATAACGTTGTGCTGTTGCCTACATGTGATGTCTGACTGTAAGGCCTGTTTGAGTTCCTGAATTCTACGAGAGCACAGCACCTCTATTGCCATAATGTCTATGTCTTCCTCACGATCTGCAAGATCTATTGTGGCCCTGGAGAGGGCATCAGCGAAGCATACCTCCTTACCACGTTTTTATATGACTCTGAGATTGCAGTGTTGCAACGTTAGCACCATGTGTTGCAGCCATGCAGATGCAGTGTGGAGAGGCTTCTTTACAGTAGTTATGAGGGCCTGATGATCTGTTTCAACAGCTAGGATGACCATATATGAAGTCATGAAATTCCTGACAGGCGAAGACTAAAGCAAGAAGTTACTTTTCGATCTGTGCGTAATGGGTCTCAGTGTCAGTGAGGGCCCTTGGAGCCAAGGCCATTGGTCTGCCATTCTGGGTGCAGACTGCACCAGGTCCGTGTGGGAGGAGTCTGTTGATATGAGCTGGGTGCTCGAACATCAAGGTATTGTAGCACTGGGGTGGGGTTGGGAGTGCCTGTTTGAGTCTGTTGAAGATGGCTGTGTGATGCTCGTGCCAACACCATTCAACGTCCTTGTGGAGAAGTTGACAAAGGGGTTCAGTGACCTCACTATAACACGGGATAAACGTGGGAACAGAATTGTCATACTGTTACAATCCCATTTGATGTTATATCCGGATGGGGGGAGATCCCAGAATGGAACCCTGGCTCAGAAGACTGTAATTTTCAATTGTTTTTTTAGAAAACCTTGAGGGAAAGAGTCACAGGACCATATATTAGTTTTAACAACAAGAAAAAAAAACATTTATCAAACATGAAAAGTTTGATTAGGATACAATACTCTTTTGCTACCCCTTAGCTTCACAAATATACACAGATCTTAAGGTTAACATGGACTAAGTTATAATTATCTCAATATGACACAAAATCACTTTAAACACACAAGTTGGCTGTGGCAGAACACCCACTTTGCTCTGAACCTACGTTCATGACTGGATTTCTCCTCACAAATCTAGTCCAGGGGCTGGATTCTCCATGTTGGACCACCGATTCCCCGTTTTGTTGGGGGCTAGCAGGGAGGCAGTGTTCTGAGCTTCCAAACAATTCTATTCTGCATTTACAAAGCACAGTGTTACCCTTCCTATCTAACGAGTTGACTTGACTCAGGTAGATGAGCAGGCAGTGACAGGCTAGCAGAGAAGGAAACAAAAGTATAATACCCAATATTGTCAGCACCTATCAATTGCATCATCGCAGACACAGCTAACTGTCTTTGGCTCAAAAATGACTCAATGGCTGTGATTTAGCATTGAGGCAATGATAGGTCTGTGCCATTTCCTACTTGAAGATCCCTGCACCTGAAATCTGGAGGGACAGTCAACTATCTTCAATTTCTATGCTTCTGGCTGTTCCCATGCAGAGCTTCAAGCGCCTGTGAAATTATTCACTTCACTGTTCACATATCCAACAGGACGTAGCTGATACACTACTCAGACGTGCTCAAGACATTTGTCACTAAGCAGGAGCAGGATAAGAAAGCTGAAGAATTCTGCAGCACTGCTGGCTGTTGTGAGGGAACCTGTGTTGTTGTGTTTGTGGGTTTTCAGGTCAGAGGCTGAGGACTGAGGTTTGCGGCCTGCCCGTGACTCCAGCACAGCGGCACGGAGTGTGGGCGAACAGCAGCAGCATCTCCTGTTTGCAGTGCGTCCAGGGCACGTTTCCATGCAATGGGGGCCAACGTTGATGGAAGCGCAGAGAAGGAGGCAGGAGGACAGACCATGCATGTGTGAAAGATGGCATGAGAACCGTACCATGGGACATGGGTATGGTGCCAACATGAGACAGTTCTTAGTGGGGAGCTGAATAGACAATGCAGGTCACTAGCTCCATGTAGCTGGAGCTCATAATAGCTGGTGAGTACCTGGGGCTCAGAGAATCCGGCAACAATTGATAGCTCTATGCTGTTCTAGAGTTAGGTCTCAGGGAAGCCTAGGAGGAGGAGTTGCTCAGTGTAGCTGACAGTTGATGCTCAAGGAAGCCTAAGAGCAGTGGTGCCTGCTCAGAGCAGCGAGAGAGCTGGAATCATGTTGGGGTGCAGCCTTTTGAATCCAGTGGGATAAAGCCTTGGGAAAAGAGATTGAGCAACTGAGAGGTAAGCAATCGTTGGGGCAGTCTGAATTGGAGCTGCCATTGAGGTAATTCAGCTAGATCCTTGAAAATAAGAGTTGAAATTCCTTGTGAGGAAGACAGAGTTTTGAAGAATTATTGTGACTCATAGCAGTCACTGACGTCTGGGTGGGTGCTGAGAAACTTGTGGGACCTGTATTGATTGCTATTTAATTTGCAGTTTGTGGTGTGTTCAACCACAGTTTGCCTGTTAATTCATGTTTACCTCATGCTAATTCTGGGTGTCAGAGTATAAGTTAGATAGTGCTGACCGTTTGCTTTGATGACACGTGTAAAGTAAAATTTCTTCTGTTCCTTTAAAACTGTGGACTCTTGTGGCCTTATCCTTTTAGTAAGAATCTGCGATTTCAAATTTTGTCTACATAAAAGAAAAATTACTGATCCCTAAACAGATCATAAGAAACCTTGGAGTCTGGTC